>NC_041226.1:15955823-16037725 GCF_002837175.3 Physeter macrocephalus | reverse complement strand
TGAAAGGCCATCACGTTGGCAATGGACACAAGTATCGCCAGCTATCATGAGCTGCACAGGGGTCTTCTAAGTGGATGTATGAAATGGGGAGGGAGGAGCCAATACGCAGTGGTTGGTTAGAATCCCTAATAGGGTGCCAACTTTCTGCTCGCCCTTGCACTCTAACCTCTTCATCCAAGCTTCTAAACTGCAGTTCTATGAGACTTCTTAAGAGAACATCTGTCTGTATTGGCCTGGAATTTCTTTGGGAAGCCCTAACTATTTGCATTTTTCTGGAACGCTCTGCCCTTGGAAACTACCCAGTACCCTGGCATCATGGGAATTGACTCTGCCAGTTTTTTTTTTGTCTTTGTGTGCCATCACTTTGGGGCTTCCTGGAATCCTCTTAGAAAGGCAGTGTAAACCCCATGGTGATGGGAGAGAGCAAAGGAGTTTGCAATTGTACTCTGCATGGAATGAGCCGAGTGGGTTCAGCCCTGCTTCTCTGCACCTCAGGACTTGCCTTGGCCTTCATAGTAACAAGTTGCAGAGACTTGCCCCCGCCCCTTGGGTCAGATGACCACCTTTTCTTGGTGCACACAAAATTCTGAAGTTGATGCAGTTGTTCTTCAGTTGTGAACCAGAGAAGACCAGATGAACTTGAAAGTGTTTATTTTGGTGTCTGAGGAGTAAAGGCTTGTATTCTAACGGATATGCTGTATACGAAAGTACAGTGTATACAATGCACAGTAAGGTGTAGGAGTCCCCGTTTTTGCTAATTCCTGATAAGGACCAGCAACACTCAAGTCAGTGGCACAGAACTTCTTTGCAGAGTATTACTACTTTTTTTTTTTTTTTGTGGTCTTCTGTAGAACATAAGAAACATGCAAATGAATAATTGAACATTATTGATTTCATATGGTTCAGCCTTTAAGGAAAACTTTTTTTTCACTGGCATCCTAGTTTACTCCACTCAGTCTGCCTATGGTTTATCGACTTGTGGGTTAAGCAGTGCAAATAATGAATCTTACCTTCCTTACCCCTTCCCCCCGGCTCTTTTATCCATCCTTGTATAGCTTTGATATAACCAAAAGAAAAGAAAAGCAAACTAGTTTTGATATTGGGCCACGTAAAATTGAAAAGCTAGATCTGCAACCGTTTTTCAGTTTATTTAGTGAATTTTCACCTTAATGCATTACTTAAATAAGGACATAAATTCAACTTCTGTCCTTTTTTTTCAGGCCACATTCCTTATAGAAAAAAAAAATGACAGAGCTGCGTGATGAGCTTATGTAGCCCCCAAGTCTGGGTTTCTGATGCTTGCCGAAGCTGCACTCTTTATGGTCTAAGTTCTTCCCTTTTCTCAGTTTTCCCTTGACCTCTCTGTAGAAGTCCTTTCTTACCTTGGGCTCAGTTACATTGTACTGTCCTGATCCTTACCCGCATTCTGGCTTCTCCTCCTTACATGATATTGTACATCAAAGATATTGTACATACTTCAGTAAAAAAGATCACATTCTGTAATACTTGAGGATAATTTTATTAGTAGTATTACTAAGGAACAGTGATTATTTTCAGTCTGTAGTCAAAGTATTTCCTTCTCATTTGTTGAATGATTATTGTGTATAAGTTGTATTAGATGCATTTGAATGATAGAAAAATGATTCAAGTGTGGATCCTGTAGGGAGATTAGATGTGACACGTAATAACTATGATACATGGTAGCATGGTTAAGTGCCTTCGAGAAAAATGGAGCTCTGGGTTGGCCATTTAGGTGGGCCTTGAAAATGGGATGTTATTCTCCCAAGATTTCATTATAAACTATTTCAAACATTCAGCAGAGTTGGAAGAATTCTCCCCTGAACACCCATATGCCTACCACTTAGTTTCTACTTCTGCCATCTTATTATACTTGCTTTATCATACATTTATCCATTGGCACATCAGTCTTCCCATCAGTCCCTCTTAGTTTTTAAAATTTATTTTTGGAATGATGGACTGACATTCATAAAGGCATGAAAATAGGGGAAGCACAGTTTCTCTGAGTGATGGATGTATGCAACACAGAGAAGGTTTGAAAAGTGTAGGAAGTAGAGTTTCTATTGTCAGACTGAACTTGGACTTTACATACATTATGAAAATAATATTGTGTTATACACCAAGTTTTTCTATGAGATTGTGTGTTTGGTTTTGTAATATAAGAAATTATGAAAATAGGATTATGTTTTTAGTTTTTTAAATGCAGTTTCTCAGAAACGTGTTCATGTGTAAATACAGAGCATGGAATGCAGTGGAAAGACAATGTGCTGCATTTGATTTAAAACTGATATGCGGAATTTGGTAATGCAGGGAACAGATTACGTAATTGACTTAATGCTACTAGTAGACATTTATAAAATGTTTAGATTTTTGCCTGGTCTGTTCTTTAAAATCAACTCTCCCGCCCGGTGTCCTGGGGGCAGAGTGTTTCAAACAAAGAAAGATCACTCTTGATTGTGATTCTTACTGTTTTCTTTGAAGTGAGAAATCTTGAAGTTGAAGTCAGCAGCCTCTAAATATACTTAGGGCAATTATGAGTGAAAGTTATATTGACTTGAAAAGGTGCTTTACAATTTAAATGTCAGTTCTCATATTGTATTAGCTAAATGTTAGATATCCTTGATAGCTTTCTCACTGTATTATATCTTTACCCACTAACCCAAGTACAGGATGATGAAGGTTATAATGAGATGTTTCAGCAGATCCAGAGGAGGTTAAATTTGGATAGGCTAAACCCAAAATTGATGCCAAGCAGATAGACATAACTGCGTGTATTCAGGATACTTGGAATGAGTCAGATTAGCTTTCAGTGAACTAAAAGGCTGAAACAATAAAAACTCTACTGTGGCACATCAAAAGGCAGAAATACAGATTTATTGAAACTTATTAGCCATTTTAGAAATGAAAGGTGTTGAAGAAGTGTAGGAAGCTATTTTACTAGTGTAAATAGTAACATAGTCGCAGATAGCACTTTAGTCAGAAGATACCCTGCTGTGGGGAGGGGGACAGTGAAGCAAAAACAGACTGCAAAACTCACCGCTGTGAGGTTTCGTTAAGTGAGTAAGTTACCTTCCACGTGGATGAAACAGCTTTCAAAGGACGCCAGGCCATCACAGTTGCGTGACTGCTAGTGATGTCAGGGTAAACTCGTCAAACGCAGGTAGGAAACAATATGGAATTGGCCCATCTAATTTTTTCCCGCTATTAACGTTTGTAGATTGAGTGAGGGTCAAAATTGCAGGCTGTGTCTTTGGTCTTTTCATTCCATAAGTAGAGAGAGATGTAAAGCATCTTCATTCTTCAACGTGAGGGGTTTTACCTGCCTCTGGGGGGAGAGTCAGAAGCAGTGTAGAGATCTGTGGGAGGATAGGTCATTTCTTCCAAGGTAGCCCCATTCCTGCTGACACTAAGTCATATGAGTTCTTTAACTCTTAGTGATCGTGGGTGGCACTACCGTCTTTTGAGAAGAGAATGTCACCTCTAAAGCATGTGGCCCACTGGTCTGTACTGTGCACCTGTGACCTGGGCTGTGCTCTTACCTGCAACAAGCTCTGCTCCTCTTATTTACACCCCTGCTAGCCACATGCATGGAAATCCCGAGGCTGCCACCTTTTTTGAGTGTGTCTTGGTTCTGAAAATCTCTGTAGATCTTTGACCTGAAAAGAAAATCTTTTTCTGCCTTGATTAATTTTCCCCCTAGATGATATTTGTCTTAATTACAGTGTCATTCTTTGGCTTAAGTGTGGCTTAAGTTACAGAGCTGATCCTAATACTAAACTCCATGACCTTAACAGCTCTGGAGATGCTGCCCAGCTCACCTGATTAAAAGCAAAACTGTAAGGAGAGAGAGGGTGGGTAGAGCCAGTGGCCCGTGTCCATTTGTTTTTCCTCTGTTTAAGTCAAACAGATATTTCTCAGTTGCCATTCCTCCCAAATCTAGAAAATGGGTCATGGTTTTGTGAATCTCTCCTTTTGTTATACTAGAGATTTGCTGAGAATCAGGGTTGAGAAAAAATGTTTTTCTGTTTACAGCCACGATCCTGAAGTTGTTACACAGCTGCCTTTGCACTGCTAGTGAGGGGCCTGGTTTGCTGAGTTAAAACTTTGAAAGCAGCTAAAGGAACCTGGCTTCAGGAAGGGGGAGGGGACCTCAGTGGTTGCGTTTTGTACCTGCAGTAAAAAAGTCTCAAAGAGCATGATTAGCCCCCTCAGTCTTATTTGGACTCAAGCCAAGAGAGAGGCCTAGTGAAGGAAGGAGGAAGAGGAGAACCAGCTTGGGTTTTGTGGGAAGGTCTGGAGGCACTTAGCGCCTTCTAGCACTGCCCCCCACCCCCAAATCAGTTTTTCTATTTTAGTTAGAAAATTAGTGCTTTTCCTCCACCAGTATCATGTCTCAGAAGCCCACCATGCAGGTGGCTTGAGGGAAGACCCATCTTGTCTGAGTTGAAAATGCCTGCGCACAGAATTGGGGGCGGGGGCGGTATCTTTGCAGTGGTGTTTGAGGGTAAGAGTGAAAAGGGTCTGTCTGAAAAGAAATGCATTTGAATTTCAAGTCCAATTTGGAGAGATAAATTATGATTGAATTACATAATTCCTGGACTTGTAAATATTGTGTATCCTTCAAAGCTTGAAAACAAAATAACCACATAAATATCTGGAAATGGTCTATGTAAGTAAATATATCATACCTCAGACAGTTTGGTTGCTTGGAAGCTAGGTCAAAGGAAATGGTTTGCATATGGTTTAGCTAGAGGCTCTTATTTTGGCAGATTCTTGAGGCAGTGTATTTTACTGTACTTCTATTTTGACATGAATTTTTTCACTTGTTAAGTGTAGGGTTGCATCAAGATAGGTGCATTTGAGATGTTATAGCTTCTTTATTCTGTGATGCTTAATTTGCTGGAATCATCAGTTTGTCACACCAGTGAGTGTTCCTTGTCAAGTTTCAGCCCGCCAAACTGTGATTTGAATACTGGAGAAACCCAGCTACCTTAAGGCAGGCGTTACATCACCTGTCTGCTCTGCAGGGCCAGCTCTGAAGGGGTTGGAGGGGAGGTAGTTGCAGAGGGGAACTTGTTGAACTTGTAAATATCAACTGAGGTTGTTTGTGTACCTGGTACCTCACTGGTTTGGTTGCATCTCCCTAAACTTGAATGTAAACGTTTTTTCTCTGGATGGGTAGATATGCATGCCATCATGAAATTTACATGCAATGAATGTGAAAGCTTCCTGTGGACCATCCTACTGAGAGACCTTTTTGTAATCTGTGTGACTGTATTGGTCTCTCTCCTTCAGCCTTTTGGAATTTTAACTTTCTCTTTAGTGGCCCATTATGACATTTGCATACATTGAATGTGAAAGATTCCTATACGCTCACTCTCTTCTGTTACCTGTGTGCCCAGAGGGTTTCTTGACCCCTTTAGAATTCATGAAATAGAATTACTTAGGTAGGGGCTGGATTTATATTTACTATATACGTTTGCATTAACGTGCAGCCTTTCAGATTGTGATCTAACACTGATTTTAAACACAGTATTTTTGATGGCTTTACATTTTAGAAGAGGTCACCATAATGGTTTTTATTGCTGTTTTTATTTATCTTCTGAAATACGTGGGATAATTTAAAAAATTAATGCTAAAGAAATTTTTTTAGGGTTAAAAATTCCTATAATTAGGCATGTTTTGATGCGATTTACATCCTCTTTTTTGCTTCTGTAATGGATACTTCCCCAGCTGTGACCGCATTGCTCTGTAGTGGTCCTGTATTATTATATTCCAGTATTTCTGAGGTGCTTCCTTAAGGTGCTTTATATTTCTTGAAATGCCATTTTGACGCCTTTGATAATTATACTGAGAACATATTTTTAAAAAGCAGAAGTCATATTAAAATTTTGTAAGAATGACTGTCAAAAGCTTCAAGAATTACTCTCCCCACACTTCAGTGTTTAGGCGAGTCCTTGTGTTGGAGGACTAGTGCCCCCCCACTGTCTGTCACCATCCTTTCAGAGACTGCCCTTCATGATCTTTTTAGCCTGCATTTCTCACTGTGGTGTCTAACTCAGAAGTAAATATTCTTAAAGTAATCTGTTCAGCCTAGTTAAGTTACAAGCCATTTAGTGAGTAGCTTGAATATTAAAGTTTGTGCCATTGCATTTCTTAGTGTGACTGCTTTATTTTGAGCTAAAGGGTGGGTAGAGAGTAAAATGGAGAGAATATTGATACTGATACAACCCATATTTACGCTGAGTGTTTTTTCTCCACGAACAATGGGAGGGTGCATGTTTGAAGTCAATCAGTTTCAGAATTTACCTTTCGATTGCATGCCTTATAAATTGTATTTCTAAGAAAAAAATTAAAAATACTGATTATTGTTCTGTGTGCTCCCGTTGAGTAATGTAAGTGATCTTGGGTTATATCAAATGCTGAATGTATTCCTAGAAGGGTACATTCCTGCTTAATTTCTTTTGTGATGAAATTATGGAGACATTTTAATCAAAGGCAAGCTGTTGATGGCTATGTTCTTAGACTAACCATTATTTCTGCCTGTATTTATATATAAAAGCCAAGAAGAGAAGAGGGAAAACACGTTCAATCCTGGAAGTCTTGAGCTTAGATCGATTCCACTGCGATTGACAACTCAGGGCCTGCAATTAAGCCTCATTTACACTCCCCACCTCCATTTGTGTTTCAAATAACTCTCTTAAAAGAGTCCTGGAAGGAAGAATTAATGAAGTCAGAGGATAACATGAAAACTTAAAACATTTCAGAGGGATTCCTTTCATGACTAAATTCTTTGTGATCCTTAACTGTGTGAATACACCCCTGGGATTGGAAATGGAGACACCCCCCTCCCTTTAATCACGTGCCCCGTTAAGCTCGTTTCTGGGTGGCTTGCTGAGACTTTCAGGGACTCACTTAAAAAAAATGACATTGAATTTTATTAAGCAAGCGTTCAAGTCCACCACCTGCCTTTTGCACAAAAGCTCACCTCTCCTGGTGAGCTATCCTTGCTCCCCTGGGCTGCTGTCTTGTTACTCAGGCCTGAAGCAAGGTTGCAGCCAGCTTTCTGCAGACCTGCACAACGGCACACCACCACCTCACGGCCCACCAATAAGAGCATAATGACTTGTTAGACCACATTTATTGTGCAGATGAATGTCACTGGGACAGCATACCCCTGTAGGCTTAAAAACGTTTGAATTTAATGTCCCTTCTGTCTTTCATCAGGTTATAGCCTTTGGATTTACAGTTACTCATTCTGGCTGTAATTATATTAGTAGTATTTTTGTTTGGCCAAATATGAGGCATGATCCTGCTTGGCTGTGCTTGGGAATTTGACATCCTTCAATTTAGATGGAATTCCCTTGCTTTGTTTCCTGTGATAATGTGGGGGAATACGCATTTTGGCTTTTTCAACAGAAGTGGAGGAAGACAGGAAAAAAGAATTGGAACGCACAAAGAGGGTATTAATTTTTTCTGCTGGGCGTGGTTCAGTTGGCATGCCTTTTATTAGGAGTCTGAGCCTATGAAAGTAGTTAGTGCAGAATACTCGGAAAATGCTATACTCATCCCTAGTTTTATTTTCTCTGATTTGGATTTAAATTTATCACTGGTTTGACATTTTAGGGTCTTTGAACTGTTTTTCATCTAAGTACACTTGGTAAAAAGAACTAAAATTCTTAGGTTTTTGTGATGTCTTTACCAGTCCTAAGTATACCATCAACTGCAAAGAAAACTGCAAAGGGGGAACATATTTGCACCTCTCTCTGAGCGGGGAGTGTTTTGCTGCTACTGACTAAAAGTTTACATGTGTGATTCTGTTTCCTGAATGTAGTCAAAACTGCCGTCAAAAATTATTCCCTTGGAATTGTCATGAAATTTTAGTACCTAAAATTTGGTCAAGTGGAGAGAAAAGTTGAAGCCAGAGTTTTACAATGTTTTCCTTTTAAAAGTTGCAAAAGTCACCTTTTGCTTTTTAAGTGCTTTAAACAGAAAGTCATAATCCGTGTCCCCTGCCTCCCAATAACCCATTAATAGGCTTGCTTTTGTGTTAATTTTCTCATTTCCCATCTAAGGTTAATATCCGGGGTAGGTTAGTTAGCAGTGTACATTGTAGGGAGTCTCTCTGTTCTGTTCTCAATTATCCAGTAAATGAAGAATGCCCCATGCAGCCTTCTGAGCTTTTGAGGGCACACATCCAAATGCCTGTATTAAAAGGGCACTTCTTTTTGATTATCTCCTACCCCAGCTCCCTACTTTTTCATCTCCTCTTTGCTTTCCTTCTCATTTTCAGCCCCCTCATTTATTTGTTTTGAATACATTTCTCCAACTTATTAATGTAAATTAGGTGAGATCTTTCTTTAAAGGTTGTTGCTGGTTACTGGTGTGTTTTACTTCATTACAGCTACCCGATTGTATTTTCGACTGCCGTTGGAAATGGTCATTAAATTATTAATAGATCTGATCCCATTAAGAAGTATTTACAAGGAGATTTCTGTCTGACAAGTTGTCTGTATAGGAGTTATCTTAAAGTGTCGGCATTCCCATTTATCTCCTAGTTCTTGGGTTTTGGCTTGAGGCCTTTAAAATTTACTGAACTGTGTGTAAGAGAAGGTATGAGGAATCTTGAAGTTTTTAGTTGAACAGATTTTAAAACTGCTTGGTGTGGGAGCCTCCGCTTGGCCACTTGGAGATTTTGAGAATCACTACCTTGCACGCTGCTGAAAAGTTTATTTCTATATCGAGCCTATGTGTTCACGTGTAATTCCCTTCCTCCCTGCCCCCGGCTTGCTTCTGGATTTTGGAGCTACATTGAATTAGCTTAATGTATCTCCCCTTCAAGTACCTGAAGCCAATTCCCATAATTATTTTCCCAGCTAACCAGTCATAACTCCTTAATAAACCCTTCCAGGGACTTAAGATTTCTGTATGTTGTCGAAACACAGAACCCCAAACCCAGTTGTCTGTGGCTGAGGAATGACCAGTGAAGTACACGGCGGGGCTGGTAGTGCCCTTGTCCAGGGACAGCAAGCTTCTGGTAGGGTGGCTTGAGAAAGCCTGTGCTAGCTTTTGGATGCTGTGTCACCCTTTGACATAGAAGAGAGGTAAAAGAACAGGGCCAAGAGGCCTGTGTGGATTCTCGTCAGTGTTTGGTTAGGATGGTGGTCCTGTGACTCAGGTGAACAAGCTACAAGTCGCACATTAAGCAAGGCGCATAAAGAGAAAATCCTCGAGGAGGAGAGTAACTGAGGGGAATAAGCTAAATGGAAGAACTCAGTGTATTTTTAGCCTTTTAAGCTAAATATCTGTTAGTATGTGTTTGCCTGTCTTGAAAGTTTTTTTTTTTTCTTTTTTTTTTTTTAAACTTCAGTTTGTACTGGTAAGGAGGCAGGGTTTTGAAAGGAAGGAAACAGCTTTTTGGATATGGGATAGTCCAAATGTATACATGTAAATTTCCACTGAATCTGCACTACCAAATCCATCCCATTCAGTGATGTGTAGTTAACCTATATTTGACTTTTGGGAAGAGAGAACCACACCAAGGTGCAAGACGTGAGTAATCATAGCCATATCGGTGTTATGCTAGGTGTATATTGTCATCAGCTCTTCTTATTGAGCTAAAGTGTGTCTTCGAGCTTTTCGGTGGTGAATCTTGAACTTTGTCTTTAGCCATAGTCTGGATTAGTAAAGTCTGCAACCTTCCTGCTCCATCTGTGTTAAGTGTGGAAATTACTTAATATTGAGATGGGTGGTGTTGGTTGATTTCACATTCTGAAGTTTAAAATTTTAATTTCTGGCCTAGAGAATATGAGGCCATAGGCTGGAGAAGTCTCTGCATTAGTAAAAGCAATTAAAATCTCAGGGTTGTATGCTTTTTGTGCTTTAATGAGGAGAGAGAATGCTGCCCCTGTGTTTTGGGTGAGTAATTCCATAGTTAGACATTTTATCTATTGATTACAGAGATTTGACCTAGTCAAACCAGGCTTTATGGGGTTGGGATCTCCAATACTAAGGATGCTAAGTTCCTGTAAACCACTTAGGAAGCTCCTGAGCCAATACTGTGTGTGTGACCTGGTACATCCCTCACGTACAGATCTTTTTACATCATGAGTGCTTCTCTGGGTCCACTGGATTTGATGCTCACCCTTATCACTGCCTTCTCATTGGTCCTCCCAGTAACTTTTACTTTTCTGTTCAAGGCAGCAGAGTTCCCACTCCTTGTCAGTCCGAATGGAAACTTTGCTTACCTGGCTCCACTTGGGGTCAGCCGAGGTGGGAGAGGAACACTAGTCCTGTTTTAATCACAGATTGTTGGGAATAATTGGCCAGCCAGTGCCAGTGTCTACAAAACATGCTTAGATGCATGGTTAGATATCTTTTCTCACACGCCTGGGAGGATGCCCTTAGATCACCAGGGTGTTTGAGAATCGATGTTGGGGTCATTTCAGAGCTATAAGAATTCCCTCTAGCATTTGCTTTTTGTAATGCCCTCATGAGCCTAGCCCAGATCTGTGATTTTTCAGTAAATATTAGGAGTCCTGGATTTTGTTTCTAGATTGGTAACCTGGTAATTCATATTTAGACACGTCACATCACTGCTGTGGTAGCTTCTTCCTCTGTAAAATGGGGTTAATGACCCCAGTGGGGAGTACCTGTAGAGCAGGCTGAGGTGCTCAGTAGGGAGCCGGGTAATTAGGCCGCGTTGCACATTTTAGTCTTAGCCAAGATACTTGGGCTTAAAATTCAGAGGAGCTGAGAGTCTGGGGCTTCCATTTTTTGTTTCTGGGCTTCTTGATTATATAAAATACGTTTAGGTAAAAAACAGAATAGAACCAAAGAAAGCTAAAACACCTAACTAGGTCTTTCTGCCCTCAACTTTCCTAGTGCTTCTGTAGCAAGCTTGATGAGGCTGCTCTGGAGACTTGTTTTGTGTTTCGGAAGAACTTCTGATAGTACGGGAAGATAGCTGGTGGGTTGTATTCAGATCGTATAAATATGGGTAATTTATTTTTTCTTTATATTTTGCCTTTTTGCATTTTTTTAAACATCTTTATTGGAGTATAACTGCTTTACAATGGTGTGTTAGTTTCTGCTTTATCACAAAGTGAATCAGCTATACATATACATACATCCCCATATCTCCTGCCTCTTGCGTCTCCCTCCTACCCTCCCTATCCCACCCCTCTAGGTGGTCGCAAAGCACCGAGCTGATCTCCCTGTGGCCTTTTTATATTTTAAGCAACAAACACTTGTATTAGAAGTATAAAGTTTTTTGAAATGAAAATGCAGTTTGGGGTTTTCCATCCCTCCTCCTCCTCCTTCTCCTCGAGAGAGAATACTGGATTCAAGCAAGTGATTGCATAAACATATAAGATAGCTATCATTACTATCCCCGTTTTTTAGACAAGGAAACTGAGGCATAAAGTTAAACAGCCCAGTGTCACACAGTAAGTGATGGAACCAGGAAGCCAGTGGGTCTTAATTGTAGATCTCAGACTCTTAACCACTTCACTTTGCTACATCAGAGAGAATGATTATCTTTGGAATCTTGGAGGAAAAACTAGGACTTAAATTTAAAGTTGGAAATATGAAGGTAAAATTAACGGGTAGATAATCAGTTAATTAACAGAATCTAAACAATTAACGCACATACCGACAATCCGAAGACAGAAATTTTGCTGACTTGTCCAGTTAGTTAACTAGACTCCTAAAGATGAAAAAGTACATTGGTATAGTGAGCCTTTGGGGTAGTGAATTTTCTTGTCCTCTGAGGAGAGGAAGGAGTGCATCTATGGTGATGATTAATGAGAGGTTGGGAGAAGTGATCCAGTGACCCAGTCGTGGCTCACAGTGTGGCAAAAAGGAGTTTTTGCCCCATGTTTTCCTCACCAGATGGACGAGTGGGTGCTAGATTGTTCCGTGGGCTCTGTCACTGTGTCCACACACTGCTTAGAAGGAGGAAAAGTACTTCCTGTCACAGGGAGATGGACTTGGCCTGTTGATGCTCTGGGGTTACCAAAGAGAAAGAACAAATACTGACCCATTAGGACAGAAAAGACTTTGTTTGGGGTGAACGTATGCTTCAGGAAGGCTACTAAGCCCTCATTTAAGGGACAAAGATGAGGTGAAATTCTTAGGTAAGCTGTCACCCAAACTTTACTAAGTGCTGGTCAGTCTTCTTTACCATTTGGCCGTGTTTCCGTTGCACGGATGGGACCTTACTAGATGGTTAATCGGTCTGTATGATCCCAGATTCCCCTTGTTGAGGGGAAGTCTCTTGGTTTTGCTTTGAAAGCTGCTTGGCGAGAGTATTGTGGTTTGGAGGAAATGATAGCCCGGGCTTCAGAGAGAAATACTGCTTGGCTTTGGGTCCTGCTTCCGACTAGTGTTCCTCCTCCCTGCCTTTCCCATACAGCCTTTAAAAATCACGTCAACCTACAGGGATTATTTCTTCCAACTACTTTTGTGTATGTTTCTTGTGTGAAGTGGTGGCATGTTAGATTTTTCCTGAATAGGTAGTTCCTAATAGATGGACAGGATTTGTGCCATTTTATTTAGTGTGGGCTTTTGTAGAGGGTTATTAATATTTTATTTAGATAATGGAATTTCTGTTTACCTAAGTAAAAGGGCTCCTTTTGGGAGAAGTAGTGTTTAGAACCTGGAGTATTGTCACCAATCCATTCAAGCTTGTTGAACTTAGCAGAACTTTGGACAAGTTAACATTAAGTATAGGTTGCCACATCTGTAAAATGAGAATAATACGTCCTGGGATTTTTGTGAGGGCTAGGAGATTGGGGTTGCCACATAAGAAGACAAAGGTGACTGTTTCCTCTGTCCTCCATCCATTTTATCTGGAGAGATTTTTCAGATAGAAGAGAGAAAGGAAAAAATTCTCCAGCCATACCTCATTTTATTGCACTTTGCTTTATTGTGTTTTGCAGATATTGCTTTTTTTTTTTTTTTTTTTTTTTCCTAATTGAAGGTTTGTGGCAACCATGCGTGGAGCAAGTCTATTGATGCCATTTTTCCAACAGCATTTGCTCCCTTTGTGTCTCTTTGTAATTTTGGTAATTCTTGCAATATTTCAAATATTTTCATTATTATATTTGTTACGGTGATCTCTGATGTTACTATTGCAAAAAGATTACAACTCACTGAAGGCTCAGATGATGGTTAGCATTTTTTAATGAAGGTACGTATGGTTTTTTTAGACATAGTTCGATTACACAATAGACTACAGCATAGTGTAAAGATAACTTTTATATGCACTGGGAAACCAAAAAATGTGTGCGACTCACTTTATTGCGTATGTGCTTTATCACGGTGGTCTGGAATGGAACCCACAACATCTCCAAGGTATGCCTGTATTTCTACATTCCCTACAAAAGACTAGCCCAGTGGTTCTCAACCGGGAGGGATTTTGTCCCCCAGGGGACATTTGGCAATTTGGGAAAGATGTTTGGTTGTCAGAACTGGGGGTGGGGGTAGGGTTGCTGCCAGCACCTAGAGGGGAAAGACGAGTACTGCCGCTGAACACCCAGCAGTGCCCAGGACAGCCCTCCGACAAAGCATGGTTGGGCCTCAGATGTCAGTACTGCTGAGGTTGAGAAGCCTTGCTCTATGCAAAATTACCCTCTATTATTCTTTTTCCTGCACTAGAATTTCGTTATTTATTGTTTACTAAGTGACTTCAGAACTTCTTCTGCCCTCTGCCTGGTGTGAATATAAAGTTTGCTTCGCGGTCATGGGTTTTCTTAGGACAGTTGCTGCCTTCTGAAATCCCAGGTCCCCCGGGGTGTGTGATGGCAAAGCCTGGTCCTCCCACGCTTATGGGGTGGGCCTTGGTCGTGCCCCACTCCGTCTGCAGGGCTCCCTTCCTCCTCCCCCGCTGCCTCTTTTGCCCACCTCCTTTAGGAAGCTTTTCCTGATTCCCTCCCAGTTGAATGGGATCTCTCTCTTTCCTTTGATTCCTGTGGTGGGTGCACTTTCTCATGGATTTGTCTCTTGCTTTCTGTCTCTCCATGGGCTGCAAGCTCTTTAGGGCAGAATTCTTCCCTTCTCTTTCCTGGTCCCTGGAAACACCTGAGTATAGTTCCTCCCACATAAATGGATATGAAACAGACATTTAGAAAATAATACATTACATTTTTCTTGATGAGGACAGAAAAACAATTTCTTTTATTCTTTCGTATTACATTTTCATGCGTCACTTTAATGTTCCTCTGTAAGTTAGATGATGGTGATGCCAGAGGTTCTCATCTGGCTTGACGTGTTTTTCTAGAGCAGCTTTTTAAATTACCGGGTCCTTAAATTATCTGGTTCACTGTGATTGTACTAACCTAACCTAAACCAGTCCGTGCTGTTCCTAAATTTAGGAAGGAACGGAATCCTCCACAGTATTCCAGTCTTCTCTGCCGCTGAATTATGCTGGCAGAAAAAGAAATTCCAAGAATTAAAAAAAGACACAAAGTGGGCAGCCATGTCACTGTTAACTAAGTAATAGACTGTTGGTAAAAATGTGTATTGCAACTTGAAGTGATCCTGAAGTGTGGTGCTTCAAACATTTTATTCTCATCTGTAGTTAATTTACAGATTAAACATACAATTTTTCTGAAATTCTGTAGTTGGTTATCTGAACTATAGACGTGACAGTTATTCTTATAAAGGTAATTGCTGCTGAGGAAGTCCATATTCTAAAGTGGTGAGAGCTCGGCTTTGCTAGTCACATGCCTGGGTTGACTCCTGCCCCTAGCACTTAGCATCTTTGTCCCTCGGGCCTCACTGTGCTGTAGTTTTCTCATCTGAAAAATGTAAATAGTAACTCTCTTATAAGTTGTTGTGAGAATTCAGTAAAATATGAAATATTCTAGGGCAGTGTTTGGGATGTAGGAAGTGTTTTTTTTATAAATGGCCGCTATTATTACTTTAGCATAGAACAGAGTATATATAGAAGGCAAGAAAGATGAGACTGACAATTTTGAGTTGGTTAAGATGTGACAGATAGGAACACCTGGGTCAAGGGTGAAATCCCCACGTGGACCTGTTGTAAGCTTTTACACCAGGATCAGTAGCCATTGCGTACACCCGCCCCTGCTGGAAGGGCTGATGACTGTCAAACTGGGAATCTTCCTGTCTGATTTTTGAATCCAGACTTCCTGACTGGTGAGTGAAATTCATCACCTCTTTGCCTCATTTTTCTCATCTATAAATCAGGGTAATAATGACCGAGGGTTGTTTTGAGAACTGTATGAGTTAATATGTGTGAAGTGCTTAAAGAACAGTGCCTGGCACAGTCATCGTCCAAGAAATGTCCGTTTGTAATCACGGTCATTTATTCAGCTTGTACCCGGTGGCAGGGACTGTGCTTGGCTTGCTGTGAGATGTTGTTTGGTTCTCAGAGCAACCTTTCAAGGTAAGTATTATCCTCAGGAGACCCCTAGAGTTCGAAGAACTTGCCCAGGATTGTGTAATTTGTTGTGGCAGAGGTATAACTGACCCCACAGCTTTTTCCACAGACATGTGCTACTGTGGGACTGTGAAATGCATGTATTGGGTCCCCCAGCTAGATTGCAGCGCGTCCCAGAGGACAGGGCCACTCTCAGCCCCTGAGACTGGGCAGGGTGGGCCCCCAGTGGAAGGTGAAGGACTCGGTGAAGCCATCACACTCATCAGGGTGTTCCTGACTGCCAGAGGCCCTTCCTGCAGAAGGGACCAGCCCTGCCCAGTTGTAGAGGGCAGTGGTCAGAGGTGAGAAATCTAGTCCAAGGAACTGCCCAGACATGACATCTTCTACATTTCTTATACACAAATTCTCTGCCAGGATTGTTGTAAAAATATTTTCATTATAGTCTTAACAGGGTATGTGTTTAAGGATTATAAACCTGATTAACAAAAATTTCACTGGTGTCTGACAAGCAAATTATGAAGCTGAGTAAAAACGAAACTGACCATGGTAATTTCTTTTTTTTTTCTTTTTAAACAACCTTGGCAATGTATAAAATGCCTCCTCCTCATTCCAATGTGTCGCAATATTAAACTGTAAATTAAGTCTTGAAAAGTTGCCCTTCTGTGTTAAAAGCCTTTTTATTAGAAACAATTAAAATTTTTTCTTAATATTAAGAGAAGCTTGTAATGGTTCTGTAAAGCTACAGATATTTTATAGCCTACAGAAAAATATTATCTTGAATTCACTCCTTATCTTCTTTCTTCCTAGGAAGAATTGAAGAAGCAGAATGAATGGGAAGCGATATTTTTCTAAACTTTTTTTTGGTTAGTTAATGTGGAAATAGGCCTTAAGATTTCTTGATTGAAAGGCTCTTCTGTAATAAGCATTTCGGATGTCTCATATTTCATTTCAAGCATGTAGAACAATGCCAGATGCCCCATAAGGTTGGTTATGACTCGTAAATGTCATGAGTTAGGTTTGGAGGCTTAGATTTTAGTGAATGATGCTAAAATGATGTTGCAATTGTACATTTTTGTTTTTTTAAAGAAATTAAGACCAAATCATTTTTCTTAGTAATTATACTCAGAGTGACTTAAAAATTATATGTTTTTGGGCTTCCCTGGTGGCGCAGCGGTTGAGAGTCTGCCTGCCGATGCAGGGGACGCGGGTTCGTGACCCGGTCCGGGAAGATCCCATGATGCCGCGGAGCGGCTGGGCCCGTGAGCCGTGGCCGCTGAGCCTGCGCGTCCGGAGCCTGTGCTCCGCAACGGGAGAGGCCACGACAGAGGGAGGCCCGCGTAGCGCAAAAAAAAAAAAAAAAAAAAAAAAATTATATATTTTCTACTACAACTTTTTAGCTTTGTATTCAGTTTATTGAACATGGGACTTCTTTGTTAATGTCTGAGTGAGATTTGTTATTGCCTATATAGCAAGATAATTAAATATGTACTCATGTAGAGATGAACCAGTTAAGTTGCTGAGTCTTCTGAAGATTTCCCCAACACAAAGCAAGATTTTGTGGTGTCACTGGGAAAACTCTAAGGTGACTTTGTCATGGGCAGTTTTATTTGAAAAGTGAGGCTTCTTTATCTTTTGCTGTAAAATCACATAGCTATGGAATATCAAACCTTGGTATCCTGTCATACCTGTCTATCGCATGGGCAAACACTTTGATGTTCAAGAGCTTCCAATCTTAATAGTAAGTGCTTTACTCGGTATAGTGCTTTATAACTTTATTTTTATGACCCCCTGGTTGCTTGGCTTAATACATACAACAGGTATTCCTACTGATGATGTGTGCCCGGGCCAGTGTTACCCAGGGGGCTGCTGAGGTAGTTTGAGTTCCTATAACTGATTATAAGGAGACTTGTGAATTCTTTCCTTTGCCATTCAGAGAGTTGCTGTGTCTCAGTATCTTTTAGGTAAGGAATGGATAGACGTTCACATTTATATTTTTTCATAATAGCTTTATTGAGATATAATTCACATACCATACAATTAACCTATTTAAAGAGTATAATTCAGTGTTTTTAGTATATCCACAGAATTGTGCAGCCATCACCACAATCAATTTTGGAACATTTTCATCACCCCCGAAAGAAACAGGTAACCGTGGCTAGTCACTCCCCATTGCCCTCTACCTTCCAACCCTAGGCTCCTAACTGTTCATCTGCTTCTGTCTTTATGGATTTGCCCATTCTGGGCATTTCATATAAATGGATTCATATAATATGCAATCTTTTGTGACTGGCTTTCACTTAGCATAACATTTTCAAGGTTCGTTCATGTCGTACGTACCTACTTCATTCCTTTTTATTGCCAGATAGTATTCCGTTGTGTATGAATATACTACGTTTTATCAGTTGATGGACATTTAGGTTGTTTCCACCTTTTGACTATTATGAATATGTTGCTGTGATCATTCATGTATAATTTTTTTGGTGTGTGGACATACCTTTTAATTTCTCTTGGCTTGGATGTATACCTAGGAGTGAAATAGGTGGGCCATATGGTAACTCAGTGTTTAGCCTTTGAAGAACCGCCAGACTTTTCTAAAGTGGCTGCATCATTTTATATTTCTACTAGGAGGTATGAGGATTCTAATTTCTCCATATCCTTGGCAATGCTTGTTACTGTCTTTTATTTTAACCATCCTAGTGGATATGAAGTGGTACCTCATTGTGGCTTTGTTTTCCATTTTTCTGATGGCTAATGATGTTGAGCATCTTAATGGCCATTTGCATATCTTCTCTGGAGAAATGTCTATTCAGATTCTTTACCCATTTTATTTATTATTTTTTAAAAAAGGTTTTTGTTTTTATTTTGGCCTTGCCACGTGGCTTGCGGGATCTCAGTCCCCGACCAGGGATTGAACCCAGGTCACAACAGCGAAAGCGCCAAATCCTAATCACTAGACCACCAGGGATCTCCCTAGGTTCTTGAGCCATTTAAACATTGTGTTATTTATGTTTTTTTAAATTGAGATTTAAGAGTTCTTTATATATGCTAGATACAAGCCCCTTATCATATATATGATTTGCAAATAATTTCTCCCATTCTGTGGGTTGCCTTTTCACTTTCTTGGTGGTGGTGTGATATTTTTTTTCTTTTACTTTTTAAAGTTGTGGTAAATCCACATAAATTTACCATCCTAATCATTTTTAAGTATCTGGTTCAGTGGCTTTAAGTACTGTCATATTGTTGTGCGACCATCACCACCATCCATCTGCAGAATTCTTTTCATTCTGCAAAATGAAGACTCTTCGTTCATTCAGCAGTAACTCCCCATACCCTCCTACCTCGGTTCCTGGCAACCACCATTCTATTTTCTGTCTCTGAATTTGACTACTGTAGGTACCTCATGAGAGGATTCATAAAATATTTGTCTGTTTGTGACTGGCTTTTTTTCACTTAGCGTAATGTTTTCAAACAGATATGGTTATATAGAACAGAATTGCCTGCCCTTTTGAGGCTGACTAATATGCCCTTCTGTGTATGTACCACATACGTACAATTTATCCATCAGTGGACACTTGAATTGCTTCTGGTCTTTGGTTATTGCGAATAATGCTGCTGTGAACATGGATGTAGAAATGGCGGTGGTGTTCTTTGAAGTATACAAGTTTTTAATTTTGATGAAGTCCAATTTATTTATGATTTTCCTTTGTTGCTTGTGCTTTTGTTGTCATGTCTAAGAATCCATTACCTAGTCCAAGGTCACAAAGATTTATGCTCACATTGTCGTCCAAGAGTTTAATAGCATTAGTTCTTACATTTGGGTCTTTGATCCTTTTGAGTGAATTTTGGTATATAGTGTGAGGTCACATTCATATTTTAGGGAATGGGGGCTCTAAACTTATCCTCCAGTTGTTAGGTCTACTTTGGTTCTGCTGCGAAGCTGGAGCATGAAAGCCCTTCTCCACCACAGTGCTGCCACGCCCACCTCCAGCAAGACCCCCAGCCCGGCCTCTCAGCCCCGCGGGATTGCGGACTCTGGAGCAAAGATTTCGGCAGTAGTTATTTTTGTATCCTCTTCATTTTTCTGTATTCGTCATCATGGATTCATTCTGTCTCGCTCATCCACCCCTACAGCATATTTATGTCAGGCAGAAAATTCCCCTGCACTTCAGCAGGCCTCTTTGGGAGTCAAAAGTCACATCTGTGTTGGAGGTACTGCCTCTTCCGTTCTTCTCTTCTCCTTCTGAACCACGTTCCAGCAGAGTGGTGCCAGGAGGGAATCTTGGTGTTCTATCTCAAGGCAACTTCCCTCCCATTTAATAAACGTAGAAGAGTTAAACAAAGAAAATGACAGAATGGTGTTGCCAAAGCGCGTAGCCTTCACCAGACTTCGAGGGGATAAATAGATCGTTTTAGGCCCTTTTCTTGTTTACCAGACCAACCATTAAATGACAAGCCTTTCTTGGTTTTTCTAGTGTTGACAAATAATTTTTGTTCTTCAGTAGGAACAAAGGTAAAACTGGCCCAGGCAGTTTTGAAGGATTCCGCTGGCTGGCACGTGTACAGACTACATGCAGATTTTCTATATAATCAAGATTCGCGGGGTTTCGGTTCCTCTTGCTGTTGAAATTAACAGTACTTGAATTCCTAGAACAAAATGCCTAGCTTGTTGTCGGGTCTGGGGTTCCTGGTTTAGCAAATTACATTTTAAACCTCCCTCCCTTATTTTTTGGAGATAGAAAGGTAGACGATGTTATCAACGTTTTTAAAGTCGTGGGCATTAGTAAGTTAAAAATCCTAAATGTGACTAATTAAAAGTTCTTGTCACTCCGCAAGTTGATGAGCTGGAGTGCGGCGCTTGAGAGAGGCCTGAACCTGGCTACTTGTTCTTTCTGGAGGCTTCCTGACCGCCACTTCCCATCTGCCTTCTGGGTCCCCTGGTTTCAGAATGATGCGGACTCACCCCACTAGTGCTGGTTTAATCATGCTGAGTCCCATCATCTGTAACTTCCTCTTACAGAGCTCAGTACCCCAGAAGGGCCGTGCGGAGCCAGGTGGCCGCAGGGAAACTAGGTCTGTGGTCTCCTCTGAGGTGGTGAGGCTCACAACTCAGCATGTAAAAAGGGGGCCACGGGTGGGTGTGCCCCAAGTCTGCCCACTTCATACATCTGCAGGTTGTGAATGAAGCCGTAGGCAGTTCAGAGCTTACTGTTGTAACTACTCAGTGCCATTTATTGGTTGGGCCCCTTCAGTGATTAGGATCTAGTCATTGTAGTTCAGTATGTTATTGAATTCAGATACTGAGCTCTTACGATGTGCAAGGAGGACACGTCAGGATGAGGCTGTTACACTTGGGGAGTTGAGATAGGTTTACCTCATGCACAGGGTACACTGCGATGAGCCCGGTGGACCGTAGGTGGTCTCTATAGTACTGTGTGAATTCAGGGGAGAGGTGAGTCTGTTTCAGAGAAGGCGCCGGGGAGATAACTAGGGGAAGAAGGTTGAGCCTGCAGGCTTTAGATGTGTGGAGGTGGTGGCACTTCACACACTGTTCTGTATTACTTCAGCCTTCAGAACACTCTCACACTTCCCACCTCACTCAACTTGAACCTCAGCCACCAGGCCGGGTCGCGTCTGCACCTAGACTGCAGGTGGTCATAAGCCCCACGTCACAGGTGAGGAGCTGGGCTGCCAACCGAGCGTGTGACTGGATACAGCTGAGATTTGAGGCTAGGTCTTGTGAGTCCAAATTCCACTGTCCCTTTTCCAGGAAGTCGTAGTAGAATGAACAAAAAAGAGGAAGAAAGACAAACTCAGACAGCACAGTGAGTTTTTCAGGACTGTGGCAAGGAAGGATGAAAAGTGCAGAAAAGGGACGAGAGGGCCACGGGCACAGGGTGTGTTGAGATGCTTTTGTGAGAGAGCCCACGAAGACTGAAACCCTCAAAGGGCTGTGAATGTGTACTTTAAAAAAACTGCTTTATTGAGGCATAACTAACATTCATTGACGGCATGTATTCAGTGTGCCATTCGATGAGTTTTGACACACGTGTGCGCTTGTGGAACTTCACCACAGTCAAGATAATGAACATAGCCATCACTGTGAAGTTGCCTCGTGTCCCCTCAAAAGAGAAGCTTAAAGAATAAAGAACTTCAGCACACCCTTTACCCAGATTTACCAATTTTTAACATCTGCCACATTTGCTTGCATTCTTATGTGTATGTGCATGGGTGTGTGTAAATTTGTATAGACCTACATTCATTTTCCCCCCAGTTTGTTCAAGAGTAGCTTATATAAAGAGTGGATATATGTATATGTATAACTGACTCACTTTGCTGTACAGCAGAAACTAACACAGCATTGTAAATCAACTACACTCCAATAAAAACAATTAATTAAAAAAAAAGAGTAGCTTATATAAGTGGTGTTGCTTTATTCCTTAGTGTTTCAGTGTATATTTTCAAAGAACAAGTGTAACCTCTTGTGTATCTGTCGTACAGCTATCACATTCAGGAAATTTACCATTAATGCAGCCTTTTTTATCCCTTTCTTTTTTCCCCCATGTTCCAGTTTTGTCAGCTTCCCAGTAATGTCATTAACAGCAGCTTTCTTTTTCTCGTGGTACAGGAGCCAGTGCAGGATCACAGGTGCATTTAAGCATTACCTTCTTTAGTCTCCTTTGATTTGAACAGTTCCTCAGTTTTCATCTTTCATGCAGTTGACAATTTGGAAGAATGCAGCTATTTTTTAGAGTGTCAGGGTTTTGAGCAGGTGGGTGAATATGATCCTCTGGGCTTTGGGAAGATAGGTGTGAGATGGACAGGGAAGGCGGAGAGCGTCAGGGGCAGTGGCCTTGTTGCTTGGTTTCGAGAGGCCAGGTGGGTGGAGGAAGTACTGATAAAATTGCTTGGCTGTAGATGGCACTGGACAAGAGCATAGCTCATTGCAGGGTCCTAGTAAGGCTTTTGATCTGGAAAATTAAAGAAATAATGAAAGAGGAGGGAGGAGGAGTAAAGAAAAATGGGGAAGGCATTTTTATGTCCCTGAATTGTATGTATATATACATCTCTGAATATTTATTGGACACCATGACACCTCTGGTTTAGAAAGAGGTTGTGAAATCTTAGGAGTCTTGGATCCTGTGGCCAGATCGAAGTTCTTTGCATGAAGGGCCCGTGCCAGTGAAGTCACCCCTGGGCGCACGTTGGTAGCTGGTAGCCCTTTAGCCTTTGATGGAGGGAAGTTTGTCCTCTTGAAGGAGTCAAGGCTGGTGTCATCTTAGGCTGAGTCTGGTGTACCAAGTTTTAGGGAAGCTCACAGGCCCTGCAAGTGAAGCTAGGCATCTTTCCCCAGCTGAGACCACACGGAGAGCGTCACCTTGAGGATGGGCTTCGAAGGGGGAGAGGTATGGGTAGAGTTTACAATTTTGTTAGGTAGCATACGTAGTGTAGTTACCATTTCTGTGGGTGTATAACAGTCCACTAAGTGCGAGGAGTTACCTCTGGACTTTCTATATCGTAGAGCCAGGAAAATTTGGGAATCTTAACTGACAAGGAATTATTTTTATAACCCTTGTGACACAAAGAACATTGCCGGGTGTGGGGCAGGAGATCTCTCACTGATAGGACAGCTTTAGAAACAGTGTTAGGTTTTCCATTTGGTAAAATGTTTTGTCACTTATGTTAGTACTATAACTACCTAAAATCAGTGATCTTACTTGGTTCCTTTGTCGGAAGACTTGGGAGTACTGTATTCAGAGTTTTTACAATGTTTTAAGGGTGGGATTAGTTTAAAATACATCCTATTAATCAGAATATCTGCTGGCTAGGATTTTTCTATTATTCTGTCTCCTTAGAACATATCATAGAACCAGGTATTTTCTAAAGTAGTCTTAGGTTTTAAAATAGAGTAGTAAAGATGGCAAAGACTTTTCACCCAGGTCCCCGATCCCTGGTCAGGTTTATCATTTAAACACTCGTGTTTCAGTTTCAACATCTCTAAAATAGAGATGATAATCTCTTCTGTCCTGGATTGCTTTTGACAGTGTGCATGCGAAGATGTGTCTTCAAATGGTAGTGGGAAGGTTGGTATCCATACAATGTACTTATTGTGAGCCATATTTTGCTTTAATTTGCACCTAAAATATTTTAAAGAGGCAGTTGCCTTGTGTAGAATTATCACAAGATCATATAACTACGTTCTCCTTCTGTGTGGAAAATAAGACTTTTTAATTGAGTCTGAGTTAATGGAAATTTAAGTATTATAAACTCTGTTTTATAGAATTTTCTATTAGGCTACATTTGGATTTCTGCTCTTCCGTCCTAAGTTTTTAAATTCTAATTAATTAATTAATTAATTTTTGGCTGCAGTAGGTCTTAGTTGCTGCACGCGGGCTTTCTCTAGTTGCGGTGGCGAGCGGGGGCTACTCTTCATTGCGGCGCATGGGCTTCTCATTGCGGTGGCTTCTCTTGTTGCGGAGCACGGGCTCTAGGCACATGGGCTTCAGTAGTTGTGGCGCACGGGCTCAGTAGTTGTGGCTCGTTGGCTCTAGAGCGCAGGCTCAGTAGTTGTGGTGCAGGGGCTTAGTTGGTCTGTGGCATGTGGGGTCTTCCCAGGCCAGGGCTCGAACCCGTGTCCCCTGCATTGGCAGGTGGATTCTTAACCACTGTGCCACCAGGGAAGCCCCCTAAGTGTTAATGGTGGGAAATTGTGGATGCTTACTGAGTAATAGTCAGAATTCGCTGGATTTGTTGGGAAAGTAATCCATTAACGTTGGGGACTGTAAGCAGTATAAATTGCTGACACCGTATTTATTTTATTTTGTTAAAGTAGGAAGGAGGGAGACCCCTTGAGTGAGCGTTTTCGGGTGACACATTTTATACTGAGTCATAAGTGCATTTGTGCTATGTCAGATTAGTTTTAGGTCATAATAAACAGTTTATCAACATGCCACATTTATGGTAGTCACGGCCATGCTTTTATCCCCCCACCCCGACCTTTGTTTGCTTGGATCCGGATTAATTTACTACACTTCGTGTTTCTTTTAGTTCACTGTGGTAATTGTATTGCGTTAAAGCTTGAATCAGTTTTGTCTTTACTAACAGTTGACCTTATCACAGTAAATAGTGCTGTCATGAATTCTGCTGACTTAAATTTATCCAATGAAAACTTTATCTATTACTAGACTTTTTGTTACTTTTCCAATAGCATTTAAAACCATGTTTTATAATTGGTTGGCAAAGGACTCTAGAATATACACACAAATCTTTACTGCTGAGACCGGTATTATTAAATTTTCTACCTAATGGATTGCCAGAAATATTCTTTGCTATATACGTGAAAAACTATTATGCATACTCAGTGAGATAGTTATTTCCATTATTGAAACAATCTCACTGAAAGTTGTAATCATATGTTCCTTTTCATGTTTACAAAAAGATTTGGAGAGTGGGTAATTCCATACACTTTAAAATTTTCCGAAAAATAATTTAGAGCAGAGTTGATAAGCTTTAAAAAGTGTTAAACTCATACACAGTGTCCTTCTGCCATTTGCCCGGCTAACCCCCATTTAATTTACGATGAGACGGTTGCTCGGGCCCTGTGATTCCCCACCCCCTCCTTTAGGCAGAGTACCACCCTCATCATACAGCATGAATCAGTGCTAGAATTTTGTAAGTGGTAGGGTAGGGTGGGCGATACCCGGTAAATGAGATTTGCCTGTTGTTCCTTTTTGGTACAAGTTTTAGATGTTAGGAAGTAGGGCATTGCTGTGGGTTCTGGTAAGTTTTGGGGAAGCTCCTGTAGTTCATTATTTCTGTATGGTCTTAGGAGCTTCATGAGTGGTCTGCTTTTGCAGCAATATTCGTTTCTGACAGCTTTGATCACATTACTGATCTGTTTTTTTGTTGATGGTGCTATCAGGCTGTGATATGGCAACAGTTTCCCAGGTGCTTGAAATTTTAGAGTTGAGACTAGGTCACATCCCCTCTCAGCATCTCCTGCAGAGGGTCACCTAGTCCCTGTTTTTCTCCAGGCGTAGGGACTTCGTTGACCCAAGTTTGCAGAACTGGCTTCCATCCTCTTTTTGGGATGTGCTCTCATTTATCAGTGTCTTTCTTAAAGTGTGATAATAAAGAGCTCACCTATCCTCTAGCTGTTACGTGGCCTCTTCCGAGCACATGGGACTTTAATTTCCTGTGATCTGGAAGCTACACTTTGGTTCTGCAGCCTGTATCTTAACAGCTTATTCGGGATCTGCATCACTTTGATAGTTCGGCTGAAGCCTGCAGTCAGCAAACGTATCTCTGACTACCTCCAAGCACATTTCCTCCAATTTCTCACATCCTTTTTAAAAAAATTTTTATTGGAGTATAGTTGATTTACAATGTTGTGTTAAGTTTCTCCTCTACAGCAAAGTGAATCAGTTATACATATACACGTATCCACTCTCTTTTAGATTCTTTTCCCAAATAGGTCATTATAGAGTATTGAGTAGAGTTTCCTGTGCTATGCAGTAGGTCCTTATTAGTTATCTGTTTTGTATATGGTAGTGTGTATATGTCAATCCCAATCTCCCAGTTTATCCCTTTCCCCCCTGGTAACCATACGTTTGTTTTTTACATCTGTGACTCAATCTTTTTTTATTTGTTTTTATTTTTTATTAAAAATTTTTTTTTTTGGCCGCACCGCGTGGCTTGTGGGATCTTAGTTCCCCTACCAGGGATTGAACCTGCGCCCTCGGCAGTGAAAGTGCAGAGTCCCAACCACGGGACCGCCAGGGAATTCCCTTTTATTTTTATTTTTTTGGTGTTTTATAAGTAAGTTCATTTGTACCATTTTTTTTAGAGTCCACACATAAGTGAGTGATATCATATCTCACATCTTTTTTTTTTTTTTACAGCTCTGTTGAACTTTCAGTTTTATCTTGATTTTAAACTCAGCATTCTGACCCTGTCAGTGTAATTTAATTCTGTTGTTGATTTTCTTGCTTATCTCATTTTGCTGCTTGTCATTGGCAAGTTTGCTGGTCTGCCTTCTGGGTTATCATGTGATACACAGATATACATACAGAGTAAAAAGAGCTTTATTAATAAGTCGGCAGGGCTTCCCTGGTGGCGCAGCGGTTGGGAGTCCGCCTGCCGATGCAGGGGACACGGGTTCGTGCCCCGGTCCGGGAAGATCCCACACGCCGCGGAACGGCTGGACCCGTGAGCCATGGCCGCTGAGCCTGCGCATCCAGAGCCTGTGCTCCGCGATGGGAGAGGCCACAACAGTGAGAGGCCCGAGTACCGCAAAAAAAAAAAAAAAAAAAAGTCGGCACCTGTAAGAACTAATGTCCCACATGATTCCCAGTGCTGCTTTAAAAAGCCTGTGTTTGTAGAGTGGCCTTCCTGTGGATTAATGTTTTATGGTCAGATTTTTGATAGTCGGGAAAATGTATTTCAATATAATGGTTGTGTTATTTTTCAGAAGCCAGTTTCCTGTTTCCAGTGTTTCTCTTCCCCTTTACCTGTAGTTCATTGTTTTTTAACTCTCCCATTGGAGGATTAGAGGAAAGGTGAATCAATGCAAATTAGGTTGTTTTGTTTTGATTTAGTGGTACTCTCAGCTGAGAATTTGACTGTAAAAATGGGTCAACCATCAGCATACTGAAGCCATAAGAAATGATTGGCATAGGCTTAGATCTGTGACTCTAACCCTCCAAGCAGAGAGTGTCCTGAGGAGTCTCCTAGCTGGACACGTAGCACCCTTCCTCCTCCACGCTTGCTTTTACCTCTAGGAATTCTTGGGGAATGGGCAAAAATAGGAGTAAACTGGAAAATAATTTTTACAGGATTGGAATTTTTCATTAACAATAATAACGACAAAGAGCTGACTGTTTGTTTTTCATCACTCTGTGTGCCAGGCATACACTTGGCGTGTATTATCTTCTTTAATCATCACAACAGTCCTGAAATAACTACCTGCTATGTAACCCTGTTTCATAGTTGAAGAAATGGGCGCAGGGAACAGTGGAATTATGTGGAATTGGCAAAAGGTTTGGATATTTTTTTGTTTAGATATCTTTGACTTGGGAAAGGCACATTTGCCTTCTGCCAGAAAAGAAACTCCATAGGTGACCAGGCACCCAAGGAGTGATAGCTCAGGGTGTCATGTTGAGGCTCAGCCAGTTCAGTCAAAGGTTTTGTTTTGTTTTAAACAAACACCCCCCATTTGTAAGTCTAGCTCTTTCCATAGTTGTGATGTTTGAGATTTTTATTTTAAATGAAGGATAAGTAATGGAATATAGGCCATTACATAAGAGAAGTGTCAAGCTCATTAATCAGGAGAAATTATACAAATCATATATAATACTATATGCAAATAATTGTATAATGCTGAAGAGTAATATTAATCTTTTGAGGAGTCGTATCTTTTGAGGAGCTCAAACATATGTAGATAACCACCAGTCTCTTTTTCAGGATTTTAAGGAGTAAGAAGAACTCCATTGTCGTACAGCTTTCTACTTCTGGAATGGCAGTAGAAATAAAAATCAAGCTTAAGTTGGAGACAAGCTAATAAGATAGCTGCCTTTTACTGAGTACTACGTATCTTGTGCGCAATTCTCATTCTTAATTCCATCCATATAAGGTAGATAATGTTGCTGTTCCCCTTCTTCCAAGTGGAAAGTGAGGCTTAGCTATTTTAGGGAGGTGACATAGTTAATGAAAAGGACAACCTGGAATCAAATCCAGGTCTGTCTGTCTCCACGGCTCTTAGTTTTAACTCCTGCTCTTTTCTCAGTTTTGTCACTCAGCTCTTCAATAAAATGATAGTCACTCTGCTTCATCGACCAGTTTAGCAAAATCACCCACCAAAATCTAATCCTGTCACATGGAACACAGCTCTTGGGGGACTGGAAGTGTGTTTATTTTATTATGAATTAGTATTTGTACATGTACATTGAAGGTTCTTAAATCTTGAACTTCTCTGGAAGGAATATCTAGAAATGCAGATAATGTAATTTTGACAGGCATGTCACCTGTTGGTTTCTATTTTGCCAGTGAAAGAATGAGGCTGCAGTGGTTGTTTTTGTTCAGTGGCCTCAAGCGTGTTCAGGACTAGACTTCATTTCTTGTTCATTGTAATCCTAACTTACCGTCTAGAGCTTTTCATTCTCTCCAGAGAATTTCACATGGAATGCTTCTCATTTCTTGTGTCCATGTATGGCACAGAATACCCAGGCTCTAATTGCGTAGGAAACTCTGAAGTAAAAATTAAATACTGCTTCTGTTTTTGCTTTCTTCTTAGTTGCTCTTCAGCGTTGTTACTTGACTCTTTTTCTCCTATTTGAAAGATCATGGTCCCTGCCCGCTCCCTCCCCGCCAGCCGAGCAACTCATCTGACAGTGTTTCTCTTGTTCCTTCACCCAGATGTAAGTCACGACAGCAGGGGTGCCGGCCTGCTGAGGCTTGTGCACTGTGGCCCCGGGTCTCCGTTGGCTGGAACCGAATGCCCACTCAGTGACTCCCGTTACCAAGCGCCCTTTCTGCTCCTCTGGCCGTGATCTTACTGATAGACTCACTTCTTGTCCCTGCCCACGTGCGTTTTGCCGGCTGCTGAGCCTTCGTTTGGAATTCTTTTTCCCACCCTCCTCATTAAACCTACATTGTCTCATCCTCAAGACTCATCTCCTCTGCAGAACTTGCTAGAAGTACCTGTTTGGTTCTTCCATTTCCTTCCTTCAGACGTTTCTTCAAACATTAGCCCCTCTGTAGAGCTCTCTGACTTCATTATATGTCACGTGTGCAGTTTTCTTGTCTCAGCGTGGTCTGCTGAAGATATTTGTGTTCCGTTTAAGTAAATTTTTCAAGTAACTTTAAAGCACTTTTGAATTCAGAAGACCTTTTTCCTTTCCCATCCCAACCCCCCCCACATGAAGTTTGTCAGCAAATTTGGTCATCTCCCGGCATTCCTTGGCGGTCCAGCGGTTAGCGCTCTGCGCTTCCACTGCAGGGGTGTTCCATCCCTGGTTGGGGAACTAAGATCTTATAAGCCGTGTGGTGCAGCTAAAAAAAAAAAAAAAAAATTTTTTTTTTTTTTTTTTGGTCATCTCTACTTTCAAAATATATCCAGATTTCCTTCCACTTCTCACCTCCTCTCCTGCTACCCGCTTGATCCAAGTTGTGTAATTTCTCACCTGGTTGCTTGCTGGGTCTCCTCACTGGTTTCCTGCTCTGCCTTTGCTTCCCTTCAGCCCTTTCCCAGCAGCCCCAGAGTGATCCTCTGCTCACAGCCTTCCCCCGGCTGCCTGGCTCCCTCAGTGTAAAAGCCAAGGTTCTTCCAGTGGTTCCTCCCCCTGCCTGACCTCCAGTCATTTCTCTGAACTCATTTCCTCCTTCGTGTCCCTCTGGTCACATTGACCTCCCTGCAGGCCAAGCATCCTCCTGCCTCAGGGCCTTGGCACCATCCTTTGCCTCTGCTTGGACAAGCGTTTTCTGTGTGTTTTGTTTGTTCCTTCCTTTGAACCCAGGACATGTAGATGCCCAGCAACTGTTGGTTGCACGAATGCACTTTTCCTGTACCTCTGATTTCACTGTATGCCCTCTACCTTACTTCGTGACTTGGGGTGATCATTGGGAATATCTACTTTTCCACTTCCCACCTGTGTCATAATGTCTTCTGGGGCTATTGAAGCATCTCTTCTCAACTGTGCATTGACTGGTCTCTCAGCTACTTAAAAATGGTCTTCTAGCGAGGAAGGAATGAGCATCTCAGGAGAACCTGCATAATATGTTAAGTAACTGACCTTATTTTATACGAAGTTTAGATCCCGCAGGCGCTGGAGGGTCTCGGAGGGTCTCTGTGCTCTGTGGATTAGTACTCTGCTTTCATCATTTTCTTTCTGACCTGACTTTCTGGTTCACGTTTGTTCAAAGAGTCGAAATGCTTTCTGAATGGTTGAGGTTTTTGGAAGGCTGACCACCAGATACGAGGCGTATTGCTGTATTTGTACTTTTTCCTCTGCAGGGTCCAGGGCTGTGCAACACCACAATTCTTCTAGCATCATTCTCAGTAACAAAAAACCCTCTACATGAAGATTTGTCCCCTCTGTTCCTTAGTGTTCTGTCTGCAAAATGAGGTGGACTGACTGTATTTTCAGGTCTTTTACAATTCCAGTGACCTTGACTCACATAGGCTACTTTCTGGGTATCATTTTCAGATGAATCAAGTGTGGTGCCATCATTTTGCAGGATCATGCTTCGAAACAGGGAGTCATATTCCCGGCAGTGCTCTTGCCTTCCTGAAGCGGCTTTAGCTCATATCCGATCCTGGTAGTTAAGTGTATCTAGCCTCAAAATTTCCAGCCACTGAAGGAGATGGGGACAGTGGGGCTCAAGCCTATAGCAAACACTCTTAGACTCTGGGAAGCATCCTGGCACGGCTGGGTGAACTTGCACATAACCACTGGCGCCAAGTCAGTTCTCTGGGACTTTTCCAACATTCGTCTCTGTATTGAATTTTGTTCTTATTCCTGAAACAGAGTGGCTACTGAAATCAGGAACTAGGACTGCTGGAAAATACCTTTGGAAACCACTCTGCTGCTTGGTAGAGGAAAGGTATCTGCTAGTAGTTCAGATGCTGGGTCAGATGCTAGTTTGTTTTTTTTTCTCCGTCTGTTTTATTCTTTTTCAAGAGGGGTTTGATTTACTGTCCCTTTTGTCTGTTAAGGCTCTTCTCGGGCTCTTAGAAGAATGAGCCATTTAATGGTACCAGCCATGAGGGCCCAACTTTAAATCCTATGAGAGCCGTCCCATCAGTCCTGGTCACGGGACCCGGACGGAAGACTGTATAGCTGAAGAGGCGGGGCTGCCAGGCAGGCAGTCAGATGGTTCTGGTGTGGCATGTTTGTTCAAGTGACCTGAATGTGCTTCCTCTTTGGGGACCTGTTTTAAATGCAGATGCTAACACCCCATAACCACCTGCTTAAACTCAACCAAGGGAGAGTCAGGAAATTCAAATTCACGGTGTCTGTGACTTGGCCACACTGCCCACACGCACATCAGGGTCTTCAGTCAGAGGTACTAGCGTGTACAGTAACACTCACGCTGCACATGGGAGCCGAGTTGCTGCTGCTGGGGGAACTGCTACTTTGAGGTTCCAGACTCTGATGTCATTAAAGTCTCAGACTTAAAGTCCCTCTGTGTGTGGTAACTTTTTCTCTTTGTTTAAACGCCGAACTGAAAATAAAAATTGATTTAGATTGGGGATGGGATGGAGAAGCAGATCATAAAGGGAGGAGACCTCTTGCAAACCACATGTCACTATGTCACATCCTTATATGCCTCAGGAAGAGAGAGATGACAGACCCCTTACCTTTTCACTCTCTCTTTGTACTCACAGCCGTTCCCCGCCCCTACCCTGCCCCCAACACACATACCACCCCACCACCCGCCACGGAAGAGGACTCTTACACTTGGCTGTGTTTCATTGACCTAGTGGTAATCCTGATGGGGAAATAAGAGTTTATGTACGCTAGGTACTCTTTTTAGCCAAGATCCAAGGTTGAAATACTTGGGATCGTCTAGTAGGTTTCTTAAAATTGTGGCTGGTAAACGTTTGGTTCTTTGCCTCTGTGTTGCTGATGAAAGGAATATGGAGAAAGGGAAAGTAGAGTTTGTGGGTCATTTCCTCTTTAAAAAGTTGCCATTAAAATTCTAGATCGATTGATATACCAGTCATGGAATTGACTTTAAAAAAAAAAAACAAGCACCACAAAACCAAGAAATTTTGTGCCTGGGAGTTTAAGATTTCTTGGCCACAGAAATCATAGGGTCAGCTTTCTTTTTGAAAGAAATCTTGTTTAGGTATGTTTGCACTTGTGTGTGTGTGTGTGTGTGTGTGTGTGTGTGTGTGTGTGTGTGCTTGTATTTGTGTGTGTGTATGTATGAGTAACACACGCAAACACATATGTCAAGAATCCCTTCTGGGGGATTCCCTGGCAGTCCAGTGGTTAGGACGCTTTCACTGCCGTGGGCCGGGGTTCAATCCCTGCTCGGGGGACTGAGATCCCACAAGCTGCGTGGTGCAGCAAAAAAAAATAAATAAATAAAATAAAAAAGAATCCCTTCTGTTTTTTTTCTTTTTTTCCTTTAACGTTGAAAACCTGAGGTATCATCCCGATACTTAATTTTACAGGTTCACGGAACCCCTGTAACACTTTTTCCCCTCATAAATGGCACGATCTCTTAATATTTGAGTGTCTGCGATGTGCTGTGTGCCTGCCATGCTTTATCCCATTTGAGCTTTATAGGACCCGGTGGGAGAGGTGGTGAGGCCAGATTTTGTCAGTCTCCATGGTGTGACAACTAATAAATAGAAAAGGGAGAATTGGAATGCTCAAGTGCAGTGCCTTTTTTTCCACCAGGCCTCTACCAACCTTGGTAATCCCTGCAGGATGCAGGGCGAAAGCTGGTTCTTAGGTTTTTTTTTTTTAAAACTGTAGATAATACTACAGCTGTGATGGGAGGAGAGCGACAGTAGGGCTTGTGACAGACTGTATGTAGAGTTTCTGCCTTTTAAAACTCATATTTGAAAATGAGAAGAACAACACACAAGCAGCTTCTGCTGTTTGCCTTTATGTCTCCTTACCCCATTTCCCCATCTGTGTTCAGGGCCACAGGTGACAAGGGAATGGGCAGGTAAGTCAGTGGGAACTCCTAGCAGGTTTTTCTACCTCTCAGCACCATTTCAAGGAGATGGAATGGAACTGTGATGGCTTTACTCTCTCTCTTCATGTATTAAGTCAGCAGAGCTATGAATTCGTTTGTCTTCAGATGTATTATATACACTGAGTACTTTATATGTAATTCTCAATTTATCGGTCAAATCCCGAAATTACACTGTATGTACCTAATATTAGCTGCACCAGTGTCATCTTGTTAATTTTTTTATTTTTATTTTTATACTGAACCTACTGTAGCACAATTTTGGGTAACAAGCAAGATTACATTCTCAAGTGGTGGCATCAATGATCTCTAGAACCCCATAAGGTCGTGTAGAATGTGTTGAAATGGCAGGACAGAACAAACTCATTGTTCCTAGAATAGACTGCTCGCTCATTGTAGTTATTTTATCCACAGACAAGATGGGTTTTACAGTCTGTATGCATTATAGATGTCATTGAATAAGCATTCACCTTTGGTGAAGATGTTACCTTTCGCTTAACTTCTAGCTGAGCGGGTGCAGTAGCTAAGACTTTGGGTTCTGGAATGTATGTCTGTATTTGTGTATAAATAAATGTAGTTTTATAAAACCTGGCAACCGTAGCAAATGGTGGTGAAAGATTTTGGCTGTCATTTAACAGCATTATCACATGGTTGACAGTTTAAATAAGCAGCGCTTTATCTTGATGAAGTGAATGCATTTAATTGGTTATCTTGGCCCACTAGGGTTATTTGTTGGTCAAAAACTTAATTTTCTTTCTTGGATGTTTATGTTATTTTTCTTTCTAGATGTTTGTGGGGCATTGTTTTTATAGCTTATATTGAAAACATGCCTTTTCTTTTTAAAGTGGATGTAGTAAAGAGCTCTGTTAATAAAAAAAATTAAAGTAAAAATGGTCAGGCAGAATGACTTTTTATATTTTCCTGTAAAAACAGCCTCAGTTAAGTGAGCCACAATGAGCCGTGATGTATTTCCTCCATCAGGATGGAAAATAAGCCATTTATTATTTCAGGTCTGACTCACAGTGAACCTGCTGACACTGTGATGTTTTAAACATCGTAATCATAAGGAACAGGTTAGGGCAGAAACTTGGACGCTGGGCCTAGGATTACCTGCTTATTACCGTGCTTTACAACTTGGATGCTTTAGGTTTTCTGGCACAGTGTCCTAAACCTCACACACTAAACACCCCCTTGTTGTACAGTTACTGCTTGCTGGTTTTAGATGGTGCCAGATAGACAGGAGCCTCATCATAATTACCATTTTTTAATTTCACTGCTACAGACACACATATAGGTTGCTATCTCCTCTCCCCTCCGCAGAGTGCTGGTCTTCCTCCCTGCCACGGGCTCCTTCGTTCATAAGGACTGGGGAGTGAGGTAGGTGGATGCAACGCGTGCGATTGCCAAGCAAACCAGTTATGGCGAATACAGTTATCAAAATTGTCACTTGGTAAGACGTGTGCTTCTTTATCAGTACATTACAATAACAGGATTTAGTGGCAAGTCACCGTAATTTTGAGGTAATTACTCATCGCAAGTAAAAAAAATCTTTTGAATTTTGACAGATCCGTTTCCATAGGTGTCAGAGTCACAGGTACTGCTAATACTGTGTTGCACTGCCTATTTTCATAATTGAAAGAAATGCTAGATTTCAGTGATTGGTTAGTAAATATCAAAATGTATGTCTCCCCGCCTCCCCCCCACCCCCAATCTAAGTTTCTTAAATCCCTTGAGTTCTATACATAGGCTCCAGGTTAAGAACCCTTGGCCTTGAGGGATTCTTTTTATACATATATATATTTACAAAGTGGAGACTACATCCTCTCAAAAGGAAGTATATCCTTTTCATTTTATAAGACGGAAAGAAGAATATAGAAAGGAAACAAATTAACCTTGTCATGGCAAGCAGAAGGAAAAATAAGCAGTGGATTCCCAGTTTGGTATTCTACCCTCCAGATGACTCTGTTGCGTGATGTGTTTTGTCATCCAAACATAATTTTATTTCAAGTCTACTGAGCTTTAAAAATTACAGATGATAATTAATTAAATTGGAGTAGTTTTAACAACATCAGGGAGACTTCCCTGGTGGCGCAGTGGTTAAGAATCCTCCTGCCAATGCAGGGGACACGGGTTCCATCCCTGGTCTGGGAAGATCCCACATGCCGCGGAGTAACTATGCATGCACGGGAGTAAGCCCGTGCACCACAACTACTGAGCCTGTACTCTAGAGCCTGTGAGCCACAGCTACTGAGCCCTCGTGCCACAACTACTGAAGCATGCGCACCTAGAACCCGTGCTCCGCAACAAGAGAAGCCACTGCAATTACAAGCCCGCGCACTGCAAGGAAGAGTAGCCCCCGCTCGCCACAACTAGAGAAAGCCTGTGCACAGCAACGAAGACCCAATGCAGCCAAAAACAAACAAACAAAGAAATAAATAAATAACAGTAACAAAAAACCAACAACAACATCAGGGTATGTGCCGGAATAAGCAAGTGCCTAAATTAAAGGACGTTTACGTTGAGTGTCATTGTTTAATGTTACCCTGATTTGGAGGGCCTTTAAAAATATTAAGGAAAAAAATCAGTGTTTTTAACATTTATTCCAGCTGAGGGCTTTAAAGCAGCCTTTAAAAAATTTTTAGTACCTGCCGTGAAAGATACATGTATTCCCTTCCCACCTATCTGTAGGATCTATCATATGAGCTGAAAATTATCTTTACTAAATTAATGGTGATCGTGACAAATCTTACTGCTTTGAAGGGAGAAGGAGGCATTTCATGAGATTGTACTGAAAGGATACATTTTTCTCTCACTTACATAATATCTACCATAAGAATCAGTGAAGCACTTGGAGGTGACACTTTAATTTGGAGACAGGTTCTTTTCTGAAGATAATTCAAATAAGAGAGGGCCTCAAGAAATTAGCAAAATGGAAGTAAAAGAGAATAAGTCAGTTTCTACTTATGCTAATACTTTCTACTTACGCTGATACTCTGAGGAGATGCATTATTGACAGATAACCACAAGTATGCATTCTTGGCTTGAAGGATAGATGAGACATTGTGTCAGCCAGCTTTGCTGCATAACAAATCACCCTGACGTCTCAGTGCCATACACCTATAAGCATGTATGCTTATACATCTTGCTCACATGTGTGAAGTTGCCTAGGGCAGCTCACTGTGAGGCCCAGGCTGGAAGGGATACGTTCTTCTCAGGATGATGTCAGATGCACAAGAGGGGGAGCCTTACTGTGCAAGTTCGCTTCCAGCCTCTGTTGGCCAAAATAAGCCATACGGCCAAGCCTGAAATCAGGGAGGAGAGAAGTGCACTTTAGCAAGGGGCCATGGAAATAACCACACTGGAACAATTGGGACCAACAATTCTATTTACCACAAATTCGAAAAATGCTGGCAGCTGGAGGAAGCGTTTGGTTATGAGATTATGTGGTGCTACTTTGTTGCCTTTGGCTTTTGTCCTTTCCTGTGCCCCAAGAAACACCAGTTCAGCTTTTCATATGACCGTGATCTGAATTTAACACATCACGGGGGATACGTTACTGTCAGGTGAGGGCAAGACAGAGGAAGAGAGTGGAGCTGAGACAGGAGATCTCGATTCTAAGTCAGGTTTAGCTGTAACCTGTTGGAAGACCCCAGGCAGTTGATGTAATTTGTCTTGGGCTGCTTGTTCTGTACGATGAAGTTGCTGGGCTAGTCTGTCTCTGTAGTTACTAACACGACTAGAATTGAGATTTCGTTCCCTGTCTGTAACGGCACGTTTCATTTATTGGCACCACCAGTGCACCTTTATGTTGCCATGTGTCATAAGGGTGTAAAACTTGGGAAACACCCAAGGGCAACAGAATGACTTTAAGTAGCCAAAGGAGGTTAAATACTGGATGAGAATAAAGGCACCAAATGTGTAGTTACTTATTATCTATGTGTATTGTACTAAAAAATGTGGACTAGTTACTGAATGCTGTATTGGGCGGTTATAGACTCCCCCAGGAGGCTCTCAGTTCCCTGAGAGTGGAGACAATGCCTTATCTATCTTCCTTCCTCCCTCCCTCCCATTTTCTCTCTCTCATCCATTCATTCATTTGTAGTGCCTAGTACAGTGCCTGACATGTAGCAGAGCACGTTTGGAACAAATGGATGAAGTAAAGAAGACTCAAATGGGAAATTAGTGAAGGTGTAGCCTAAAAGTGTCTTCAAGAAGAATGTGGGTTTTCTGCACTCACATGTAGTAACTAGGATGGACAGTTGTCCACCTCGGGGCATTTGGAATGTTACAGTAGTCCAAGGATTGCACCACTGCTGAGACGTCATATACTCTCAGACTCCTTACTCTGTCTCTGGCATTTTGCTAGGCACTCAGGGTGCAGGACAAAACAACATAGTCAGTGTCCTCTGGTTTTTCTGGAGTTGCAGCACCGCGTGCCTCCTTCTGTAACAGAAGCCTGGACATGGCGCAGGGGAGATGTGCAGGAGGCAGCAGTGCCCTCTGGTCAGGAGGGACAGGGAGCTCTCGGGAGAAACTTGAGGGCTTTATGGAGAGCCTCTGGGAAGCATGAAATGACACAACACGTTTTGGGAGCCCAAGTACAAAGTCTGAAGGGAGAGGGCAGGGTGAAGTAAGGCTGCAAAGGCAGGCAGGGTCAGATCTGAGAGTGTTACATGAACTTGATCTTCACCTGATGGAAAGAGGAAGCCAGTTTTAAGCAGGGTCAGGGATGCGATCAGGTGTGCTTTTTTAGAAAGTGGGGAATAGGAGTGGCCGCCAGGAAATTGCGTTGGCAGGGATGCAGGACCCTCAGGTAGAAGTGTGGCTTGGGGATGATGGAGGAACAGGGGACACCTGACAAGTAGTCTCCCAGGGGCAGACTCCCACCTCCTCAGCCTTCCTCAGTCCCTGTTGGCACCCTGCCTCTCTCCCCGCCCTTCCAAAAAAATAGAGAACATGATGTGCAGTCATTTAAAACCTTTTCCTCCGCTGACAGAAGCTGCTGTACTGCTTCTGAAGTGTTGCTAGGCCTTGAAATCATCTGTTTTAGACTAGATAGCTTCAGGTGACAGGATGGGTGTGGTGTAGTCTCAGCGTTGAAGGATGATACAACCTCAGTTTGGTAAAACGTCAACTTGGGGTGTTTGAAAACCACCGTGGTCACCGAAGTAACGGCTGTTATTTTGATCTTCAGTTTTTACATTTGCTTCATCTTGCTGTCTAACACTTGGAAAAAAATGGTTTTTACAATATTTTGGTGAAGTAGAAGGTGCCTCTCGGTAAATTCCACCACATCATTGTGTCAGAATATCTTTTATGTTGGTCCCAGATTTGTTGATATTTTCATTGCTCGATCCATGTGCCTCTTCCAGATTGTTAGGTTCATACCTAACTAGCTTTAAACGCTCGTCCACTGATACTAAGAGGCGTCTCTTAGCGGTTAGTGTTGGCGCCACTGTTGGTGTAACTTGTGGCACCCTTCCACACACTAGTTGGTTGTTTTTGCCAGCCTGCATCTCCATTGATCACCAGTGGTATTATTCCTTCGCCTTGTGCAGCCGGTGATGATACAGCTTCTGCCTTAAGAGGCTAACAGCTAGTCAGGGCTTAGACAGCTGCTGATACACAGATATTAAGGGCAAGTGACTGGAGAGAAATGTAAAAGGGGGGAGTACTGGGGTTTCAGGGGCTAGAAAGTTCACATCAGGTTGGAAGCACCAGGAGAAGCATGGCCCACGCTCAAGATGAGTGCAGAAGTGTGGGTAGAATTTCAGCGGGCTGACACTACTCTGGGGCCAGTCAGGGAGGAGATTCAGGGTGGGAGAAGCAGCCTGAACACAGGGGTGTTGGTGGGAGAGGGTCGGCATGTTACGGGAATTGAGAGGTGTAGTGTAGCTGGAGATGGGTTGCCGGAGATAATGCTGAAGTGGGGGCCTTGTCCCCATCTCTGGTAATTGAGAGTTGGGAGCTACTGAGAAGGGGATTTCTCATGTGTGTATTGCTGACAATGATGCCGTTAATTAATTTTTTAATTGCCGAATATGGTAACCTGGACTGCTTGGATTTGTGACTGAGCATCTGCGAACAGAGTGGAATTATCCTGGAAATACCCACTTATTCCTTGGTCAGGGAATAAAATGATATGATCACGCAGTGAATTTTAAGAGTTTTATTTTTCTATTTAGTTATTGACTCCCGTAGTCACGTGTTGGTAATTGACTTTTAGTATCTTTTTCTCTACAGTGTGTGGTTTTGCTCACTAAAAATGAGGACTGGATTACAGTTTATCAAGCAATATGTATATTAATTATCACGTTGGAAATTTTGAATTACCAATTTTGCCTACCTAAGCCTGTGAAAAGGACTTTGACATAACTGAGCATAATTACTTTTCCTGGGGACGCCAGTTCCTTTACTATTACAGACTCAGAGTGTACATTTCAAAGTTTTTTTAAAAATGTTAAATCTCATTTTTTTAAAAAATCACGCTTTTTTGAGTAAATGACAAAGAACATTACTACCCAGTTTTATTTGTTTTTTAATAAATCAAGAAATACATACCAATTTTTAAATTTTGGAAACAAAGACTTCAGGTCTCTATGGCGTTTAATAAATGTGATTATTCATAGCAAAAACTGCATTCCTGAAGCAGTTTAAGAACCAGGAGAAAGAGTTTGTGTCAAATAGGAACCAGCTGGGTTTTAGAAAGAAGGCGTTAACATACAGCTGTTTTGCTCTCTATTATGTTAAGTAAATACACTTTAGGTTTCTGTCTGCAAAAAAATAACATCTTAACCTAGTAGTATGTGGCTTTTTGTTCTATATTGGACTGTTTTTAGGGATGACGGTAATATTTGCAAGTATGTGAGCAAATACAGAACTCTCTGGTTTTAGAGCCCCATTGCCTGTTATGACATTTCTAAAGAAGAAAGTTTCCAGCAGAGAAAGGCTGATGGTGATTAAGTGGCATTGCGTTTCAGTTATCTGCAGTATCGACTGTGTGTCTGTCGCCTTTTCATCCACACCGGCGTCTTGGTGTCCTTGCCTACTACCAGTATGACACGGGGCTAAAGGCCTCTGAATCAGTTCTCATATAGAGAGCACAAAGGAAAAGAACTGTGCTAAGAGAACTCCGTAAAGACCATACCATGTATTCCAAAGCCGAGGAGAGTTAAAAAAAATTATCTGGCACCCAGCTAATTATGAGATAATTGGGTTACACGCTGTCATATATGCACGTTAATTAGCATGTACGTACACGCACATACATAAACAATATCACTATTCAGATTTTCCAGAAGATGGACTTGTAGGAACAAGTAACATTCAACTCTTAACACATTTAATGTGTTAATATTAGTACTTCTTGGGTGGCAGGGTTTTTTTGTTTTTTGTTTTTTTTTAAGGAAGTGAAACATTTCAGGTTAATTCAGCCACATTTAACAGAAATCAAGTGTTTAAAAAAAAAAAATCCTGTAGTCTTCCCTGTCTTTACCCCTATCTGGCAGATAAATGTTGAGGGTACACTTTGGTGGTAGCACCAGCATCCGCGGGCTCAGCCCTCCTGGTTGACCGGCGCTTCACCAACACATGTGAACACATGCTCTCCGTTCCCTCCGTGACATGCCTTTCCTGGTTGAATGCCTCTCTGGCTGCTTATGCTACCCTCTAGTACACCAGCTTAGTTGTGTTTTCCTTGGAACTCATTTGTGTTTTTTCAGACATGTTTGTGCAGTTGTACTGCTTTCCCAATTAATAAAAAATTAATTAAATGTTAAATGAATCCATTAACTATGAATGTGAAATAATTATCTTTAGGAAAACTAAGTTGAACACTTTGGAAAGACTTAAATTGCTGATAAATTAGGTGTGGTCAGACCCTATAAAAAATTAGGGGGAAAGCATGAAGAATTCTGTAGTTGGATTGCTGCATGCAGTGGTCAGGTAGATTCCTGTACTTTAAAGAAATCAACGTTGTAAATCTTCACTGACAATGCATTGTGGGTTTATAAGAAAGACTGGACCTTGTCTCAGAGGAAAGGTTTTACCTTATCTCAAGCACATGTACATGTATTTATTTTAAGTTTAATGTTTAAGCCCTGTATATCAATTTTTAAAAATTCTGTACTTTAACTTTCCCTTTTTTAAAATGAATCGGCCAGCTAGGGTTTTGATCTGGTTTGGATTGTATTGGGTAACAAATGTTTTTTAACCTAATGGTCAGTGGCATTAAAAACTTCAACCACCAAAAGCCACATTTGTTTGGGATATGTCTTGTTTCTCTTCATCACCCTGCGTTGGAGTGATAGATTATCTCAAGAACGTGCTGGGAAAGTCTGAAATGCAAATAAAAGGCATAGGCATAGTAGGAAGTTCAAAGAGACTAGAAGGATTATTGCCAATGCCTTCAAGTAAAACTGGGGAAATGGCCCTAACAGTGGTGTAGCCTGCTGAGTGACTGAGGCAGTGAGTGGGTGAGCGTGTGTGGAGTGTACTTGCGGGTGGGTGTTCACATTCATCCCTTACTACTCATCCTGCACAAAATTGCCTCTCCACTGGGACCTTGAACTCTGTATCAGTTTTATGGTAGTGTGAGTGAGGTGCAGAAGATTTTGCTTATGAAGTAGATGAGTTTGGTAGTGCGGTTTTGGGCTTTGTTTTGCATTTGGGACCATCTTTACTTCTGTCAACTAAAAAGGATAGATTGTTAATCTACTCACAAATCCTGGAAAAGCCTTAAAATGATTGCCAGTTAGTAGCCAAAGGTGTGGTGTGTTAGGGGCTACGTAAACCATGCCTGCTAGATAGAATGCTCTGTGTTGGGATGAAATTAAAACAACAGTTTCCCCCCACCACCCACCACCCCAATTCAAATGATTTTGTGTAGAAAAACATGAGCATTAAAAAAGCTCTATTAGCAATTGAAGGTAAGTATCTCTCCATTGGTGTTTGAAATAATCTTTTATATTGCTTGTATGGATTTTATTCTCTTAAATTAACATGTGCATTGGTTATGCATCTTCCCCCATCCTCCACATTTAATCCCTAAGGGATCTGTATTAATGAGTTTTATGCTTTGAACTTAAAAATTGTTTCTTGTCCTCAAAAGTGAGACTGGGGAGAAAGAGAAGGAAGGCTTTTCAAATTTCCTTTGAAAGCTTTTATTTATCTCATATACCTATTCCTTTTGAAAATTTCTCTGTGTACAGCAGCCTTAGGTTTTTGCACATGACCAATTTAAATGCCAGAGAGTATGTGCAGATTCACTGCCCCTTGGTTGGTCATGTCCCCGTTCCTTTGCTCAGATTCATCTTCAGAGAGTTAGGGAGAGGACGCGTAAGCTGCCTACACTTAAGGCATAGGTTGGTTATTTAATTTGCACTGAGTTAAAAAAAATTTTTGAAAGAAACTGTATTTAATTTGTTCCTGCCGTGATGGAACTAAAAATTAACTAAAAAGAAAACCAGAATGCCTGTCTTTTTGCAAAGGTCTATGTGAATTTTTCTGTGTGCTCTGAAAGCTATGTGTGTGTGTGTGTGTGTGTGTGTATACATATATATATAATTATTAGTAATAATATATGTACCTCTGTGTAGGGTTCCAATTACCTTTTTAATCTCTAATATTTGAAACTATAGTTAGATCTTCTACTGGTACTAATTTTAGATTACATAACAGGTCTGAACTGAGGATCTTTGGTGATACTTCTATTTCAAAGTATTTTTCAAATGAAGATATTAATGATTAAGCTGCACTTGTACAAAGATATGCCTGGTTATTGCTCTATATAGCAAAGCAAAGATGTTATTCTTAACGTTTTTGAAAACGTGTGCCAAAAAGTGAAAGTCTGACAGAAAAACCATTCAGCCACTGAGAATTTTAATGGGAATTTCAAAATCATATTTTAGTGAAGTGTTAATGTTTAGTGTGTCAGGCGGTTCAGAAGAGTGATTTGTTCAGATTTGCTGGGAGACTTGATGAGAGCTAATTTGACTTTAAGTTTGTATTTATAATTTAAAAAACATAATCATAAAAGAAAACTTGAAAAATAGGGAAAAGAGCCATATTTCTTTCATGAAAGAAAACTTAATGTTTTAGCAGTGTTCCGCTTTTCTTTTCTATGCAGTATCTTTTAAAAATCACTGCTTAATGCTATGTATAAATTTGCCAGCTTGCTTTTGATTAATATAGTAAGTTTAATCAGGGAATAATGTAAAATACGACCATTGGCAGCATAACTGGAAGTGACTTGAGCAGATAAAAATTAGCTTTTTTAAAAAAATCTTTTACTCCCAGTACTGTTTTTTTAAAAAATATTTTTATGTATGTATTTATTTATTTATTGCTTGCTTGCTTGTTGGGTCTTAGTTGCGACACACGGGATCTTTGTTGTGACACGTGGGATCTTTGTTGTGGCGCACGGGCTTCTCTCTAGTTGCGGTGCACGGGCTCCAGAGCGCGTGGGCTCTCTCATTGAGGCGCGCGGCCTTAGTTGCCCCGTGGCATGTGGGATCTTAGTTCCCCGACCAGGGATCGAACCCGCATCCCCTGCATTGGAAGGTGGATTCTTTACCACTGGACCACCAGGAAAGCCCCCTAAAAATTAGCTTTAAATCAAAAGCTAAATTCCTCCTTTCATATTATCTGTTGTCATCGTTTAGAGAAAAGAAACATACCTTACCTTAGGAATTCTCTCTTAATATCTCCCGAAGACTGGGCTTTCACAAACAAATTTACCAGCTGTCATCTGATGAAGGGGGAAGATGAATGCAGAGAAGGAAGACAGGGGATTGAGCTGTGACCCATGCCTGTGGGATAATTTTACCCTTCGACTAGACCCACCTCAGGCCCATGCTTACAAACACCATTACCCTGCAGACATTGATTTCAGCTTTTCTGTTTTTTGGTGTCTCTTTTCAGCTTTTATTTGTAGTAGATTTCTTCCTGAAAGACCACTGTTGATTGGTTGTTGTAAATCATCTAAACATTGGTTGTCATGATGACTAGGAAGTCTAAGTAAAAATCTATTAGCTTCAATTTGGACAGAAATGGTGAATGCCCAGTTTAGTGGATTGCCTTTAAATCATCATTGGTGATACGTGAATCGAGTTAGAGTTCCGCATATGACGAGCACCTTAGGAGTAAAGTAGACAGTTTGAAAGCCCCATTAACTCTTTCAGAGCACTAGGCTACTATTTAGTTCACCCAAACAATAATTTACTAAGTTTAGCATACCCAGACAGTAATTTGCAAAGTAATACCTTGAAGATGCTAGAAAGAGTTAATGAAGCTTCTGAGGTACCTTGCACTTTCTTAGAGAATCTAATTTCAGCATTTACAATGGTTATACTTGAGAAAAAGATCTTTAAATTGAGTGCCTGTTGCAGGAATTGCTACTAAACGTATTCTACCATCTTTAGGTCTTTATCCTACTCCTGCCCTGTTCCTGTCCTTGTTTTTGCATAGTTTTTTCTTCTTTCCTGTGAGGATCCCCCAAGGTACAGTCCTGTACCTCATGCTGTTTCTTGGTGGTCTCCTCTCTTCTCACTGGCTTCAGCTGCCTTGATTCAAAGACATGGGTTTCTGGACACCGTTTAGCTCTGGCTGTCTTGTTCTTCATCTCCCACGCGACAGCTTCGCATCTTTTTTTCCTGAGCTTTAGTCTCATTTGTCAACCAGCTGGTGACCAAATGGCCTTAAACTTCACTTATTTTCCTCCCTAAAACTGGTTTCCCCTCCTGACTAATTTATTTTTTGAGTCGCACCTACCACTCTTCTTTCAGCAGTCTCGTCCTGGAGCTGTGGAGAAAGCTCCTCCCATCACCTGCAGCCGCTACAGTGGAGTGGCAAGTGCAGGCTCCTTGGAGCTCCTCCTCCCTCCCCTTCCCTGTGGTCCTTACCATCTCGTACCTGGATCACCACACTGGGCTTGTTGCCTCCAGTTTCCTCCTCCACTCTCCTCTGGGTGAGCTGAGACATCAAATTCCTTGACATGTCACTTTAATTATATTGTTAATTATATCATTCAGCCCTTCAAGCACCTTCACACAGGCACTATTGGCATTCAAGGCCACCCACCATCTTTCCAACTTCCTTTCCTATGAACTCCTCTGGCAGCTCCGCCTTCCGTGCTCTAGGGCATTCTCCTCCCTCCTGGTTATTTTGCTCTTTCTGTTCCCCCAGCAGGGCATTCCCTTCCCCTATCCACACTAGAGAGATCCTTCTAGAACGACATTCTGCACAGTTTCATTTATAGGAATTTCAGTAAACAAGCAGAACTAGTGTATCTGCCGGAAGTCAGCACAGTGGTTACCTGTGGGGAAGGGACTGCTGACTTTGTGGGGCACGGGAGCCTCCTGCTGGGGTGCTGGGAGTGACCAGGACAGCCGTGGTGGTTACACGGGGCGGGCGGGGGGTGGGGGGTGGTGGTGGTGGTATACAAATGTAAAACTTCACTGAGCTGGACGCAGCAGATTTCAGTGTTTGGCTGTGTGTAAGTTAAACATCGATAAAATGTAGGCTAAAACATACCCACCTTACAAGGCTGCGGTACGGCTTAAATTCAGTACTGTATTGAAAATGCTGAGGATGGAGACTGGCATGTGGGGGAAATCCCGTTTCTTTCAGTTAGGCAAAAGTTGTCTTTCTCACTCTGAATTGTATAGCAAATATTCCCCAGCAAGACTAATTTGGCAAATAATTTTGTCTTGGAGACATTTTTTGTACCTCCTTCACTTGAATTGCCATGTTTTATTGCTCAGTTGGTATTGTTGATATCATGTGGATACCTGCTTTTATTTTTGTTTATTGTGTACATTTTTGATCATCAGTAGAAATAGTGGCAGTATGGTGTGTCATGGAAAGCTTATAGTGAATTTAGAGATTTTTTTTTCCCCCTCAAACACTGCACACAGTTAAAAAGAACTTTGAGTTTATTTTGAAAGTATTTCACACAACAGGCTTCAGATTGGAGTTCTTTCCCTGAGTATTCTAGTTACCAGGGAAGCATCCATAAATGGGCTTATGGGAGGGCATATTACAAGTCAGTACAAGGAAGACTTTTTAGCAGAGCTGTTAAAATGGGTTTAAATGATTTTTAAATAAGAAACCATCTTCTGAGATGGTGGTTAGCAGACTTCAATATGTGTATGAATCTTACACACCCGGGGATCTTATACAGACATAGGTTCTGACTCAGTAGGTCTGGGGTGAAGCCTGAGGTCCTGCATTTGTAACCGGTGCCTAGACGATGCTGCTGGTCCCCAAACCACACTTCGAATAGCACAGAGTCAGGGGTATATTCAGGTTTAGAGATGTGACATTTTGAAGGGCAAAACAAGAACAACTTAGCCCATAAAAACCACTCCTCAAATCTGGGTGGTTAGTGGTCACGTGAGCCACATTTGTGTAAAAATATTCCTGAAAGAATCCATTCAAGAAAGTATTGACTCTTTTTTTTTTTTTAAGTTTTGGTGTTACAGGATTTTTCTTTTTTCGTGCTAGTGGGCAAGGCTGGTTGATTTCATTAGTTTGTTTTTGTTCCCTCTTGCAAATCATGTTGTATCAGTGGAAATGGTTGTGAATTCAACCAGAATTTTTAGGGGAAGAAATTTAGAAATAACTCGGAATCATTTGTGAATGATTAAAAACAAAAAAAACCCAGACAAACTAAAAAAGTATCACCGTAGGACACAGCCTTCGCCTGTTTGTGGCTGCTCCACGCACAGTACTTGGCGGAATCACCGCCGCTGTGCCCTGTGCCATTTGAAGAGCCAGCTTCACTACTTCATGCTCTGCCACTTGTGTGGTGGATTTCCGTCCCCTTCTCTGAACGGGGCCTCTTTTATCCTGTTGTTTCCTTTTGCTTGTCATATTCTTGACTCACTACACAATGATTTTATACCCTGTCAAGTCTTCAACCTCTGTCAGCCTGTGATTTGAAACGGAGAAAAATCCAAGTTACAAATTGAAGACGCGACCTGACCCTTTGATGTTGGGAAAGCGGTGCTGTCAGAATACTTGTCCCCAGCGCTGCTCCAGCCCCGTCTGTCTGTCCGCCCGCCCGCCCGCCGTAACAGGGTGACAGGAGGAATGTGGCTCTGCCTGCTGGCTCCCGGGCACATTCCTTTCTGTTTGGGACTGAAGTACCAGACGCTCATTATTAAATTACTTAGCGGAGATTTTGTAGCACCTCTGATGCCTTTGAAAAGGCCCTTTCAGCCAGAGAAAGGGTGTGCGGGCAGATGGAGGGAGAGAGCAGCTTTCACACTGGTGAACAGGCCCTCAGATGGTGCTCCGGATGCCTGTGAAGGTGCCGAGGCTGGCTGTTTCTCTTCAGCTCTGATTCGGCAGAAGAGACTTTCCCAAGCTCCGCGGAAGGTTCTTCAGAGGGCAGGGCCCTTCCTTCACCGAGGGAAAATGTCGGGTTTCGGCTTCAACCTTGACTCAGCATTGCCATTTACATTCCAACACAGGAGACCTTGTTTAGGCTATGATTAAGGGCCCACAGATGGTAGGCTGTGGTTTACAGATCCTGATAACGTAGAGCGGGCGGGGCGTAGCTCAGGCTGATAAAATGGGCTCCAGTGGTCTCCCTCAGAAAGATGTGTGTAACTGAATTACGTAGGTGGTTCTGGAATGTCCTCACCACCATCTTCCTGGGGAGATCTCTGTCTTAGAGAATGAGAGAAGGTACAAAGGCTAGGTGGCCATGAACTTGTCTCGTTTATCAGACTTTGTAAGCCTTTCTCTGTAATGATGGTAATAAAGACAGCAGTCCTAAATACTTCACAGGGTTATTGTGGGGATTGATTGAGATAGTGTATATGGAAAGACTGTGGACTTCAAAACATTAATCACACGCACTTATTTGTAAACAGTGGGTCTTCCAGGGTTTTGCTTTCGTAAGTAGCCTTCCCGTGTGATCAGTGCTGAACTCGCAGGGAAAGGCGGTCTATGCTTTCTCACATGCTGCTAGGGAGACCAGTTGCTGTTGGCTCAGGAAGGACACATAGTGGGATGATGGGGTGAGGGAACAGGCTCTCTTCCTCCTCTTCGGGGTGCTGTGCTGTCTTCAGACAGAATGAGGATGAGGGGATGTGGTGGGAAGCAGGGAGGTTTAATGACGAGATGGCACCGGGGACAATAAATATTACAGTCTTTCTCCTCTGTGTACCGCAGTGCTTAGGTGAGTACATAGAAATCAGGAATCATCAGTGATGTTTAAAAAATCGGTGTGACTATACGTGTTGCTTGCCGAGAACGTAAGCTCGCTGAGAACAGAGCCTGCCAGTGACGTGCATCCTTAGTAGAGCGTGGATTGGGGTTGCTTGGCTCAGCTGGAGAAGGTGGCCGTGATGGTACTGGTGATACTTCTGCCATTGAGCCTCACTGGGCCGACCGCTGAGCTGCTGGGAGCTCAGAGTACCTGAGCTCGCGGGAACCTCACTCGGTGGCTCTTGTCCTCAATTTATAGTTGAGGAAAAGACTTAGAAGGCTTAAGTACTAGTGACTGTCAGGGATTTGAGCCAAGATCTCCAAAGCCACATTGCTTCCTAAGGCTAGTTTTAAAAATTTGATTCCTCAAATGTGGAATAGCCCACAAAGACTACAGGATAGTCTTCAGAAAGCTTGTATTTCCACTAAGGCACATGAGACCATGGAAGGAAATGGTGTCAGGTGTTAGAGAAATGATTGTATGCCTGGGTTAGAGCAACCCTGCTCCACCGTCTTAGCCCAGGCTTTCCCATGGGTTGTCACAACAGAAGCCTCAGGACTCCTGGAAAGTAACACAGGACCCATTCTGAGTGCAAATGGGGAAGATTAGCTTTCATGCAAAAGAACACATGGTCCATTTGGCCACCCAAGAGGACTTAAATCAGGTTCTGTTAACTCCGGCCTTTACTCTCCCTTTCTTGTCTGACAAACATACAGGCTATGATTTTTTTCCCCCCAAACCCGGAGCCACTCCTGTTGTATTAAATAATCACAATGCTGTGTACTGAATGCTTTTGTGTTTACTTGTTGGACTTGGAACCCGCCCCCCAAGAAAAAAAAAGTTATGTTGACATTTCTGCAGGCCCCCCAAGAAAAAAAAAGTTCTGTTGACATTTCTGCAGAGCCTGTCACTCACCAGAAGGAGAAAGACTCACATGTCACTGTTTTATAGCCAGCAATCCAAGTTGTGAGATAAACATGCCTTGAAATGTGGTTTCCATACCTCATGTTTTATGGCCTTGCTGCCTGCAGTATGGTCCAGAAACCGGCATGGTGCCGTCAGCATCACCCAGGAGCTTGTGAGAATCTCAGGCCTGACCCGAGGCATATGGAATCAGAATCTGCACTTTGATAAGATCCCTGGTGATTCCTGTGTACACTGACTAGCAGAAGCACTGGGTTTTATGGTACTCATCGCCCTAACTTAACGGCTAAGCTTATTGAATAGAGGCTTTTTTTTTTTTCCTTTTCTACAAAGCCTGTTTCAAGAATATAACCTTATATTTTTAGAGCCAGGCCCTAAAGAACAGAAGTCTCAAGTATAGCTGTTTAGCACCAAAGGGGCATTTTGCCATTTCTAGCAAAGTCTGACATTTATTAAACCTCTTAATCACTCCATCTCAGTTTTCTCCATTTGTAATGCAAAGTTGCTAGTGTTCCTTTATTTGGGGAGAGGAGTTGACCTTGGCTTCTTCAGAGTATAAAAACCACACCCAGTTACAGATCTCTCACGTAGGTACCACTGAAGATCGAAGGCCCGTAACCAACCGTATGGCCCAGACGGCCCTTCCCCCTGCCGCACACCTCCTCTGCTGCGTTCTTCTTGTGCTCTTCCTTGGAGGGGAGAGTGTGAGGTGAACACGCAGAAAGGTGGTCCACACCAAGCGGTTTGAACCTCTTCATTCATTGCCCACGCATCCTGCCTTCTCAGCGGTGGGGCTAGCAGCCCAGGCCTGATTCATGTCGCTTACTGGCTTGGTGAGCACAGCCTCAGTTTCCTCAGCCCCGAAATGAAGGCGCTGGATCCCGACACTCCGGAGATCCTCGCCAGCCCACGTCCACCGCCTGCAGCCAGCTCCTCATGACCCGGGGCCACTAATGCCCCTCCACTTTGGACACCCTCCTTCCTGCTCCTCCTCCTCCCCGCTGAGTGCCCTGCTTGGCTCCTGCTGCTCTCCTGGGCCTCCTTAAACTCCAGAAGAGTATAGCGGTGACCGCGTGGGCTTTTTGTGCACTGTCCCTGAACTGTTCAAGGACTCGGAGGTGAACTTGTGAATGTATTTGAATGTATATTACTGCTCACTTGATAATGGTGCAGCTCTCTTGGGGGCCCTTCAAACAGAAGACACCCCTGTATGAAATATTATCTCTTTATTCCCCCATTTTTAGGGAGGAGGGTTCCCTAAATCCTTTCCAAATTCAGAGGAATTAGGAAATCTTGGATCACTTTAGTATTAACTAATTGTGGGTTGTTGTCAAGTGAGCCTTTGTCTAAGGGGACCTCATTAGGCAGCGCTCTATGATGGTGACAGGGCGGCTTACGATGTCTCGCTAAATGTAAATGATCTCAGAGCCAATTGTTAAGTTTCACTTGAAAGTCTATGAAACATCTAATTAAGGAGCAAAGAAGGATGTCAGAGAAGGATCCAAAGTCCTGAATTTTTGTTATATTGGGGTAGATTTTACTGGAAACTAGAGGATTCTTTATATAATAAATTGCTGTTTGAAAAAATAGCAAACAACAGGAAGCTAAATCTTCACTCATCTTTACCTGTGGTATAAGTTAGAACCAGCTTATAGGTTGGGATGTCCAGTAGTTTAGTTTGTATTATTTATTACCAGAGTTCAAACTTGAACTTGAAATATTTTGAAAGCACACTATACAGTGGTAATAGCTTTTCTTTGCAGCATGTAAAATTATCTTGCTAAGCTTTTTCATATCACCTACTGTAGAAAACAGTAACATCTCGGAATGATTGTACACCGGGGCTTGAGACCCCGGAAGTGAACTGTTTTCTGATGACTATATTATGTGTGTGATCCAAGGTTCAGTACCTCTCCGAGTCTTAGGTGTTAAATGATCTCATTCACAATGGCTCCTTCTATTCTTGAGGCATAGTTGGTATTTTATCAGTGTTAAGTTTTATAAACATAACTGCTATGTAGGTGGTGAAATGATGGCTTATTAGATTGGTAATATCATAAGCCATGTACCTTTTTATTGTGTTTAATAATGTGAGACCCAGAAGTGCCCCCAATATATTTCTTTAATATTTCATGGCAAGACAATAGGGGCCTGCCATCCCTGTTAAGCAGTAAAGTAATACAAGGAATTGGAAAAGAGGAATTACGATTATTGAAATTGGAAAGAAGGAGGGAGTAACTTGGATTCTTCTCAGTTATTAGATGTCTCGTTTCCTGACTGTGCTAAGCACTGCAGAAAGACAGAGTCAGACAGAGCTTTAGTCCCTCGGGAGCTTACATCCAAGGCAGGGGTCACCTGATGCTGCATTTCCAGTTGTAGAATTGGAGCTATTCAGAAAATGTTCCCGAGGAATGTAGTAATCAGGGCACTCTTCTGGTTTAGTCTTGCTTCTTCCCTGCTTTCACTGCTATTCAAAAACAGAATGTTCTTTGTTCTGGATCTTTGAAATACAAATTGATCCGCTGCTTTTAAAAATTTAAGATAATTCCCGGGAAGACATTGTAGGCTTAGTTCACAAAAACAAATTGTGCAGTGGGCAGGAAGCAACTGGCTCTGTGTCCTGAGTTTTGATAATTTTTTTTTTTTTAATGGAGGGCAGGGTCACAGACATTTCTGCAGAGCCTGTCACTCACCAGAAGGAGAAAGACTCACATGTCACTGTTTTATAGCCAGCAATCCAAGTTGTGAGATAAACATGCCTTGAAATGTGGTTTCCATACCTCATGTTTTATGGCCTTGCTGCCTGCAGTATGGTCCAGAAACCGGCATGGTGCCGTCAGCATCACCCAGGAGCTTGTGAGAATCTCAGGCCTGACCCGAGGCATATGGAATCAGAATCTGCACTTTGATAAGATCCCTGGTGATTCCTGTGTACACTGACTAGCAGAAGCACTGGGTTTTATGGTACTCATCGCCCTAACTTAACGGCTAAGCTTATTGAATAGAGGCTTTTTTTTTTTTCCTTTTCTACAAAGCCTGTTTCAAGAATATAACCTTATATTTTTAGAGCCAGGCCCTAAAGAACAGAAGTCTCAAGTATAGCTGTTTAGCACCAAAGGGGCATTTTGCCATTTCTAGCAAAGTCTGACATTTATTAAACCTCTTAATCACTCCATCTCAGTTTTCTCCATTTGTAATGCAAAGTTGCTAGTGTTCCTTTATTTGGGGAGAGGAGTTGACCTTGGCTTCTTCAGAGTATAAAAACCACACCCAGTTACAGATCTCTCACGTAGGTACCACTGAAGATCGAAGGCCCGTAACCAACCGTATGGCCCAGACGGCCCCTCCCCCTGCCGCACACCTCCTCTGCTGCGTTCTTCTTGTGCTCTTCCTTGGAGGGGAGAGTGTGAGGTGAACACGCAGAAAGGTGGTCCACACCAAGCGGTTTGAACCTCTTCATTCATTGCCCACGCATCCTGCCTTCTCAGCGGTGGGGCTAGCAGCCCAGGCCTGATTCATGTCGCTTACTGGCTTGGTGAGCACAGCCTCAGTTTCCTCAGCCCCGAAATGAAGGCGCTGGATCCCGACACTCCGGAGATCCTCGCCAGCCCACGTCCACCGCCTGCAGCCAGCTCCTCATGACCCGGGGCCACTAATGCCCCTCCACTTTGGACACCCTCCTTCCTGCTCCTCCTCCTCCCCGCTGAGTGCCCTGCTTGGCTCCTGCTGCTCTCCTGGGCCTCCTTAAACTCCAGAAGAGTATAGCGGTGACCGCGTGGGCTTTTTGTGCACTGTCCCTGAACTGTTCAAGGACTCGGAGGTGAACTTGTGAATGTATTTGAATGTATATTACTGCTCACTTGATAATGGTGCAGCTCTCTTGGGGGCCCTTCAAACAGAAGACACCCCTGTATGAAATATTATCTCTTTATTCCCCCATTTTTAGGGAGGAGGGTTCCCTAAATCCTTTCCAAATTCAGAGGAATTAGGAAATCTTGGATCACTTTAGTATTAACTAATTGTGGGTTGTTGTCAAGTGAGCCTTTGTCTAAGGGGACCTCATTAGGCAGCGCTCTATGATGGTGACAGGGCGGCTTACGATGTCTCGCTAAATGTAAATGATCTCAGAGCCAATTGTTAAGTTTCACTTGAAAGTCTATGAAACATCTAATTAAGGAGCAAAGAAGGATGTCAGAGAAGGATCCAAAGTCCTGAATTTTTGTTATATTGGGGTAGATTTTACTGGAAACTAGAGGATTCTTTATATAATAAATTGCTGTTTGAAAAAATAGCAAACAACAGGAAGCTAAATCTTCACTCATCTTTACCTGTGGTATAAGTTAGAACCAGCTTATAGGTTGGGATGTCCAGTAGTTTAGTTTGTATTATTTATTACCAGAGTTCAAACTTGAACTTGAAATATTTTGAAAGCACACTATACAGTGGTAATAGCTTTTCTTTGCAGCATGTAAAATTATCTTGCTAAGCTTTTTCATATCACCTACTGTAGAAAACAGTAACATCTCGGAATGATTGTACACCGGGGCTTGAGACCCCGGAAGTGAACTGTTTTCTGATGACTATATTATGTGTGTGATCCAAGGTTCAGTACCTCTCCGAGTCTTAGGTGTTAAATGATCTCATTCACAATGGCTCCTTCTATTCTTGAGGCATAGTTGGTATTTTATCAGTGTTAAGTTTTATAAACATAACTGCTATGTAGGTGGTGAAATGATGGCTTATTAGATTGGTAATATCATAAGCCATGTACCTTTTTATTGTGTTTAATAATGTGAGACCCAGAAGTGCCCCCAATATATTTCTTTAATATTTCATGGCAAGACAATAGGGGCCTGCCATCCCTGTTAAGCAGTAAAGTAATACAAGGAATTGGAAAAGAGGAATTACGATTATTGAAATTGGAAAGAAGGAGGGAGTAACTTGGATTCTTCTCAGTTATTAGATGTCTCGTTTCCTGACTGTGCTAAGCACTGCAGAAAGACAGAGTCAGACAGAGCTTTAGTCCCTCGGGAGCTTACATCCAAGGCAGGGGTCACCTGATGCTGCATTTCCAGTTGTAGAATTGGAGCTATTCAGAAAATGTTCCCGAGGAATGTAGTAATCAGGGCACTCTTCTGGTTTAGTCTTGCTTCTTCCCTGCTTTCACTGCTATTCAAAAACAGAATGTTCTTTGTTCTGGATCTTTGAAATACAAATTGATCCGCTGCTTTTAAAAATTTAAGATAATTCCCGGGAAGACATTGTAGGCTTAGTTCACAAAAACAAATTGTGCAGTGGGCAGGAAGCAACTGGCTCTGTGTCCTGAGTTTTGATAATTTTTTTTTTTTTAATGGAGGGCAGGTACACAGGTTCTTAAATTAGTTTGTCCGTAGCTTAGTAACCTGAGAGCCGTTGGAAGCGGAGATGACAGTAGCATGAAGATGAAATGAGATGGGGATCGCACGCTATGATATACCCAACTGGGAAGAGTGAAGCGTATGTAGCTATGGAATGTTGATGGGTGAAGATGCCAGTGTGTGAGAATTCAGCCTAATGATTTATTTCATTTAATCTACTTGCAAAGTTTTAACTTATTTACCGAGCTATAGCAACCAAAAATTTCAAATAGTCTTTGCTGTAGTTTTAAGTTACGTGCTGCCCCCAGGAAATAACAAACAGCCGGCAGCCCACAACACCAGGGTATGCACAGCCTCTTGTTAATTGGAAATTTAAAGTCTCTTCCATAAAAGACTTGGTTAAACAATAAAGTGATTGGGAAGATGGTGCAGTCACACCTTGAAGTATCTGTGTTGATTCTGACTTAAGGTGAAGTACATGCATGGAAACCTCTTATCAGTAGAATTTCACGAAGGTCACTGAAGGAAAAGGCCTTCACTTTCGGCTGTTTTCACTCAGATGCAGCAGGGCCGCACTCAGTGTTTCTGTACAGGTTGTGTTTCTTTTGGAGATCTTGAAGAGATCAAAAGTTAACAAATCCAGGAGGGAAAGTATCGTAAATTCAGTTTCGTATATGAATTCCTATGACAGTAGCCATGTCAAGGATATGCAGAGACTTTTCTTACTGTTTCCCTTTATTATTCACCTGGTCAGTGTGTACTGAATATCTAATATGTGCCAGGTACCATCCCGGGGACTGGAGGCCCACCGGTAGACAATACTCACAAAATTCATGCCCATGCAGAGTTTACAACCCCAGCAGGAGAGACTGCAATAATTGTACTAGTAGTTAGATAAGTAAAGCGAAAGAACTGTGTCATGGTGCCAAGTGCTTTGGAAAAGAGCCAAGCAAGGAGAGGGGGCAGATCCTGAGTTCCAGGGTAGACTTATTAGGGTAACACACAAACACCTGAAATGGTGAGGTCTTCTTTCAAATCTTTCGACTTTTGTACCGCATACATATATTTCCACATAAAAAATAAATCCTCAGGAAAAGAATATATGGTGTCAGCTCTTGGCTATGCTATGTCATTCTTTCATGATCCTGACCCGAATGAAGTCTTTGAACCCAAAGATGAGAAAAGTCGCTGAATATTGGCTTTGTACTTAAGGAAATGCTAGTTTCAGTTGCCTCAATTTTTATATTGAAGGTTTTAATGAAATAGGATATTTTTGTTATCAGTTGCTGATTAACAAAGTATTCCAAAACGTAGGGGTTTAAAATAACACACAGCCCTTATTTCACAGTTTCTGTGGGTGAGGAATCCTGGGCCCAGTGTAGCTGGGTACCTGTAGGGGAGGAGATGACACAGGGCCTGAATATCAGGAGGAGAGCCTGTGACATCTTAGAGACCCCTTCCCATGTGGGGTCTCAGGTACTCTGAATCTCTTCAGACTGGCCTTGAGACTGGAGGGACAGTTGGACGGAAGTACCTTTCTTTCTGCCCTCTAAGGAAGGAGAAGAAACTCCTCGTTTTTTTTTGTAATCCAATTTTTCAATCAAATATAACACTTATCACAGGGAAACAGTAGTAAAACTATAAAGTGACTGTCCTTTGATGCTTTTACACTTTCTCATTTATACTTCCCTTTGGGGGTTTCCTCTGTCCTCCTCCACTCTGCTCTCTGTCCTACCCAACCATCCTGGGTGCTCTGCCTGCTGGGCCTGCTGCAGAAGGATGAGGATTCCTATTCTGGGCCTTTGGCTGGCTGTACTAACCTCCTCATCACTCCCTCCACTTCCTGGCTGTCTCTGGCTCAGTGGCTCGAAATTCTTTCACCTCCATGCAGTTTGCAGTTCTGCCCAGTGTGGTTGAAGCTCAGTGCCAGTGATGATTTCTTCTTTTTGTGATGCTTTGCCTCCTCCATATGAGCCACTGTCTGCGGAACCACGTCTTGACCTAGTCCTGGTGCTCTGTGTCCGGAAGGTGGGAGCTACTAGGAAACTGTCTACATCGGTGCCATCCCTCAGCAGCAAGCTGCCACCTTGCCCTCTTCCAGAGTCTGCGTTCCCTCTTGGATTTCTCATTGCTGCCCCTCCGTCCTCCTTGCTTGTTGGCAGAAGGGCCTCCTTTGACTCTCAGTGGGTTTGCAGAGCAGAAATGATGGACTTCTGATGAACTCTCTGAGTGGTCATCCTCTCTGCCCGGGACTCTAGTCCTCTTGGCCTCCGCTCCTCCTGCACCCATCAGGCATGCTCCAGCCCTGGAGCCTACGCATGGCGTTTTTAGCAATACCTACCACCTTGAAAACCAGAAGGGAATAAAAGGAAGAGGGGAGTGGACATTAAGTAAAAGAGCGTTTTGCTGGGCAGCTTGTGAAGTGGAATGTTAAATGAAAAACTGCCATGTGCCAGGCAAAATGTTTAGTTAAATTTAAGTCTACTCCACTCCTCAAAGTAATTTGATTTTCTTAAAAAAAAAAAAAAAAAGCTGCACAGGTGGCATTAATAGAGTTCTTGGAGTGTTATTTAAACAGGGTTGGCGTTTCAGCAGGTCTCCTCATTCGCACTGCGCTTCCGTTCACAGCAAATCTGAGCCAACGGAACAAAGCTAGACTCTGAGACTGTTGGGATTAACCTCCGCTGCGGAGAAGGAAAACTCAGCTTTATCTGCTGAATTCTCTGGGTTTGTGCTGTTTGGGGTTCATCTTTAGATCTCACTAGTTCCGGTTTTGAGTATCTATCTTTTAGTTCTGGCTAGGTTCCCACTTGGGATACAGGTGTGCCTTGTTTTACACTGAGCTTCACAGATACTGCGTTTTCACAGGCTGAAGGTTTGTGGCAACCCTTTGTTGAACAAGTCTACTGGCACCATTTTCCCAACAGCATTATTTTTAAAGGAAGGTATGTAGACTGAAGGCAATCTCTGTCTCCATTCTGCACCCTTGACAGACAAATGCTTCTCTCAAACTTGAGTCACTTTAATTCTGGAAGGGGTGGGTATTTGGATAATGGTCATTTTGGAAAGAAAGCTCTTTTAGCGACACTAGCAGCCAGGAGTTATTATGTAAGAAGGGACCCAGGAGTCTCAGCAAGGAGGAGATTTCCCCATTTGTGGCATTTATGCTCTGGTGTAAATTCCTCTCATAGTGTTTTGTTTGCATCCTTTGGCTCAGATGTTATTAGATGTTACTAGTCTAATCCAATCCCTTGTTTTGTGAAAACAGGTTTTCTCTTTATCTGAGAGAGCCTCTTCTCTGACACTGTCCTGGAGTAGTCATTTGGGGACAAATGATGGCTTTCGAATCTGTTACATTTTCAGACTTGCTGTAGGCTTGTAAAATAACACCATTGTTACTGGGAAGAGTTGGGCAGGGGCCACGAGCAGTAGGGAGAGGATGGCTGCTGCCACAGGACAGAATTGCAGACTTTTGCTAAAACTTCTTGACTGCAAATTATGGCAGAGAGTAAGACCTCTGTCACTCTCCAAGTTACTGGTCTTTGCGTCTTCACCTTGCTGTTTCCAGGCACCCCCTCAGACACCTGCCACTTCTGCTCGTGTCCAGTCACGCCCTGGTGACCAGCCCCAGAGGTCCGGCGGCTCTTCCTGCCGAATCCGAACAGCCGAGCTGTTCTGAACACCTCTGCTGCTGACATACAGAAGCACATGCCTTCTTTCTTCACTTGCAGGCAGAGTCACCGTGATGGCTTTGAAATGTGTTCTGAAACGGAATAAACTCAAAGGATTCTGTTAATCTATTCTGATTTACTTAGGAAGCAGCAGCGTTCATTATTTGACTTATGTTACTGGTTAATTAACCAGACGAGAACATGTTTCCTTTTTACAAATTGAATGCTGAGGGAGTAACAAAGACCAAATATTTTACAACACGGATCCTTGAGTTTGACTCTGAAATACCATATTTTATTTTGCAGCAACTTCCGGTTTTAGTGACAACTGAAATCCTTTCTATTATTAGCAAGTTTTGAATTTTAAGTAAATTGAAATGGAAATGAAAGTTGTTTCTAAAAATAATACTGACTGTGCTTATGTGGGTTTTTTTTGTTTTTTTTTGTTTTTTTTTTTTTTAATTCCATGTTGTTGGTGAGGAAGGTCTTGATTGGGAAGAAAATGTAAATTTCGTGCCGGTCTCTTCTTGTTTAGAATTAATGAGAAGAGATGGGACTGTTTGAGGGTTCTTTTAGTGTCGGATGCTCTGGCGTCATTTCTGGGTGATCTACCCTGACCGACGGTCTAGGGGCTGCTGGCATCAGCAACATTTCTAAATCCCTGTCTTGTTGACTGTGACGGACCCGCCCTTTATTGTACCAAGGAAGGCTCCTTCGTTGCTTAGTCTGAATTCTCTAGAGAAGGTTCGGTTGAGGACTGCTCTAATGAGCCTGGTGCCTTCTACCAGTAAGGAGGGGCGATGGATAACGGGGAAATGAGCATGTTGCTTCCCGACTCCTTCTTAGCGGGGTGGTGGTGGGGGGGCTTCTTTAGGTGACTTTCTGGCTTGGAATAAATTCCCCTCCAAACCTGATACACTCATTCAGATAGAAGGATGAAGATACGTATTAAAGCTTAAAAGTGTTTTTTTCTGGACTTCGGGATTCTGTGAACATTGTTTGCTCCGGCTAGTGGCGATTGTTGGGGGTTTTAACACCCTCGTTTTCACCAGGATTTTAGATGACTCAGTGGAAAATGAAAAGCAAAGCAGACAACGTTGTTTCACTCATGGCATCGCTTGGCTTATCCAGCTTCAGCCGAATCAAGATGTGATGATGAAAGTAGAGGTCCTTTCTCCAGATGCATCTGACCTTCACGCTGAGAAGTACAGTTCAGGGAATTACCACCAGAGCCTGTCTTGGGAACACACAGATCATCCGGGTTAGGAAAGGTGGGAGATTTAGCACTCCCTTAATCCTCCACTCTTGGTTTCTTTAGGATGAAATTAACAGTTGTTTAAATGTAGACCTCTGTTTGACTGAACTCCTAACCTTTTGTTAATTGAGTTTAATTTGTGAGATTCCAGGCCTCCTACACCACCTGTACCTTAGGACACGTGGGGATATGGAACACGATGCAGTATTCTGTACTCTGCATTATATAATTTGAAAAGCACTGTCCTAACCTGAAAAAGTTTGTATGTTTGTTCTCTTTTGTATGGAGGACCCTATGGTTTGCTTGGAGGTCAGCCTTACGTAGCACAGAGGCAAAGACCCATTTCCACTGCCAACCCCCTGGCCATTTTCAAAGACAGGGAAAGGATACTGTGAATGCCAAAGACAGCACTTTAATTGGATGGGTTTCATAATTAATGTCTCCTTAAGTGAAGACTTCTGTTTAATTTGCTTTTCCAGACCATTTGGTAGAAATTGCAGAGGAACGGAGGGAGAACAGCACGTTGTAGTTGGCAGGCGGTGAGAGCAGCCGTGGAGGTGCCAACTCCTTTGTTTAAAGGTGGCTGTTTTCTTCAAGTTCTTGAAGGAGATTTGAGCTGTGCTGTAGGTGCAGGAGAGTAATTCTTACGGTTAGTACAAGTTTTCCCCTCAGTGCTCGAGTCTTTCTTTTAACAAAAATGACCAAGGTACCCAGCCTTGGAGAGGAGATGAAATTTGGATAAATACTTTAAAATTTGTATTTGAAGGGGAAGATGAAAACTGTTCATGTAAATAACTGTTGGGCTTATCTGGACTTTTCCATTGTTTTTGTGTTCCTGCCTCTTGTGGATAATTGACCACTGGCTACCAGTTGATGCCTGGGGACCTTTTCACTCTAGTCTGCTCTCTCTCTCTCTCTCTCTCTTTTTCTTCTTTGTTCTGAGCCCTGCTTCCCAGGCAGAGGAGGTCAGGCAGGTACACGTGCATTTGGGAAGGAGGAGGTGGGAAAAATATGCAATAATGAGCCCTTCTGACTTTGGATTCAGTAATTTAGCATTGGTGCAGTAGGTGGAGTTATTCTTGGAGCCCCATTTTGAAGATTGCTGTGCAGAAACCCATCTGTGCCGCTGGTTGCCAACATTTCTGGTACAAATATTGTCATTTGCTCTTGAGGCAATCTGCTATTTCAGTCCTAGATGCAGTTTTGTAATATGCTGGGCAAAATAGTAGAGAAAAAATATCTTAAGTGGTGGTATAATCTTCAGTTTAAAAACACTTTAGCAATGTTTCCAGTAGAGGATTTGTTCAACGTGTCTTCTTTTCTCCTTTCCTTGGCTTGTAAACATAATCTAAATTCATTTTTCTCACTTGCCCGAGCCATGGTTTCCTTGTGCTGACTCTGCACCCACCCAAAGGAAAGATGGAGACTTAAGTTAGAGTTCTTGAAAATCACACTTCTAAGATGTGAAGGTGTAGCATACCGCGTTTCTTCTCTTGACGAGAGAGTAACTTGGCCAGAAGTTACCTGGTTAAAAAAAAATTGTCCAACATGATAGTACACAACCCTTTCCCAGCCTGTGTTCTTCCCTGTCCCAGATGGTGAGTCACATCTGCCTCACAGGACGCTGAGAAGAAGGCCCCCTGTTGCCTGCACAGAGTGGGCGCTCCCTGAAGGTTTTGGGGTATCTCCGGAAACCCTGGGGATGGAGCTGTGCTCCGTTTCATTGGGCTTTGTCATTAGGCCTTTCCTAGAGAGGGAAAGCATGTCCTCTAGGAAGTAATACGTTTCTTTCTGTTTCTGTGGCTTTCTCATTTTTTTTCCCCAGCCTGATGCATAGTAAGAAATCCATTTTCCAGTATGACTCAGTGTACACGTGCACAAACGTGATATAAGAGTTTTACAAAATAGCAAAGCTTTCTATTTTGTTAATAAAAAAAAATGCTGGCCTCAACCCTCTAGATTGATTTCACTGCTTTATGGATTGTGATCCAGAGTTTTTAGCGTGAGGTTCTTTCCCACATTTATTCTTAAAAGAGCTTCGTGTCACGGTAACCTTGGAGTTAGGGGAGAAGTGGATGCCTCCATATATGGAAGACTGGCCTTCAGTCATGGACTGGAAGGAGGGGGTTCACACTTCCCTTGGGCACACACTGAAGGAAGTAGCCCCTTTTTGGATTGGTCTTGTCTCAAACATGATCTTGCTAAAATTATGGACTAAGTTAAACACCCTCAAAGATGTCTGATGCCCTGTGAGCCCTTATGTGACATACTAGCCAGGATAATTTTGCACTTTTCTGGACATCTTTGTCATTTAGATTCTGCTTTTGACCCTTGAAAACTGGCGGCTGCTTGGATCCACTTTGTTGGATGGGGTTTCACTCTCCTTTCCTTCTGCATTAACCTGGGTCAGGCTCACCTGACCTATGGTCAGCTGTGTTCAGAACTTTTGATCCCATGAAGGTACTTTCCACTGTTAATTTCCAGAGCAGATGTGAAGTCTCCCTCCACCCTGGAGTCAGATGGCTTGTCAGAAATGTAAAGGAATTTTAGGTGATACCAGTGTTTGATAAGAAATGATTATCCTTTCTTGGCCAAAGCAGGAGCAGTGGAAGCGGGTGCGGTCAAGCTGCAGTAGTGTTCCTCCCACTGAGTCCCTGGCTGGCCCGTTGGTGTCTGGAGCGGTGATCTTGTAAAGACTTCATTGTGAAGTTGGCTGTGTGTGTGTCCAAAGGAAATACTATATATTAAAGAGGAAAGCGGGGGAGGAGAATTCCAGGAAACTGAAAGGTGAGGTTGACACGTCCTCATTCCCTAACGATGCTTCTGTTTTTCTTTCTGAAAAACAATGATGGTTTAAAGTTTGATCTCAGAACAAACTGGCTTTTATTCATAACCTTATAATTGTGTGTGTGTATATATATATATATATCCTCTCACTGTTGCGGCCCCTCCCGTTGCGGAGCACAGGCTCCGGACGCCGCAGGCTCAGCGGCCACGGTTCACGGGCCCAGCCGCTGCGCGGCATGTGGGATCTTCCCGGACTGGGGCACAAACCCGCGTCCCCTGCATCGGCAGGCGGACTGTCAACCACTGCGCCACCAGGGAAGCCCCGCTTATAATTATATTTTTAAACATCCTTTCTTAACTACTTGTTAAATAACATCATACTAATAAGTTGCCTTATATTATTTGGTGTTAATGACCCATACAAGTACCACTAACACAGTGTTTCTCAAACTTGCCTGTCAGATGAGATACTTGTTAAGAATATTCTGGGACTTCACGCTCCTCCTGTTGAGTCAGACTCTATATGGAATAAGACAGTTGAGTTATTTTCTTAGAATATTAGAACTGAAAGGAATGTTGGATGTGAAGCTAGTCCAGGTGTTCCCAAACCTGGTGACCCTCAGTATTATTATGACTTTTTAAAATATAGAACCCTGGGCCACACTCCATATGTGCTGTGAATCCCAACCTCCAAGCCAAGGGGTTTAGGGTTTCAGTTTTCACCACACTTCCTAGAAGATGCCGATCATTAGTCTGGAGTGGTAACTACTCACCTCTTCAGACTCCTTCAGGAAAGGGAAATTGACCGGGTGTGCTTGGTTATGGGGCTACGAGATAGCAGCACAAGAAATCCTCTTCTGATAGCTATTGGTTCACTCGAGTAGTATTCATGTCTCAGGTCCTGACTAGGTAGGTGAGCGCTGGCAGTTTCGAGATGAGTGAGTGGCGTCCCTGCCCTTGAGGCGTGTGGACTGCTACTCAGCCTTCCCGAAGGATGAGCTTGGGGGTGTGGCATGACAATTTGGGGGAGCTTTTTCAAACTGTGTCCAGTGCTGCCCCAGCTCTCAGATGGGCATGCGCCTGGGTGGGGGTCAGAAAGTCGAGGGCGCTGATTCTCCTTCCCTCTTGGCTGCTGCCCTGCCCCCCCTTGTCTTGCTCTTACAGCTTTATGAAATAGGCCCAACGTCTAGAAGCGCACAGAGGCTAGTACAGTGGGTACGCACATGCTACCACATGGTTTTAACAAATGTCACCCATCTTGCTTGAAGCCTTCCTGTTTCCCCAGAGGCAGTCACTGATTCAGAGGTCGGCTGTTGGGGGCTCCTTTCCTTAGAGAAGCCCGCCCCCCCTCCCCAGCTGGGCTGATATAGGCGGGTCCATAAATCCTCTGTAGTCACCCCCCACCCCTTTACATTTATGTAAGTGTTGTCAGTGTAGGTGTCATTCTGCAACTGTTTTAAAGTCAGCATGGTGTTTTTGAGTTTTAGCCATTGTTATTACATGACCTGATGTGGCCCCATACTTAACTGTAAAGTCAGGAAATTGAAGCCAGACAGCTTGAAAACCTTCTTAATGGAAAAAGGGCAAGAAGATGTGGGTGGGAGAGAGTTTCTGTTGAATTTTTAGTATAGAACTTTGTCATTTATGGGAAAATCGTTAATTTGAATCAGGCACTGTTTTGAATAGCCCAGTATCAACTTAACGAGAATTAATTGCATGTTGTATGAAAAGTTCATTGTTTTTATTTACTGTGGGTGTAGTTATTGCAGTTTGGTTCCAGACAGGTGAAAGTTAAGATTTGTGGCATAAAACAGGAAGCAGATGGGGGCTAATTAAAGTTCTGTTGATGATAAAAGGGTGACTGATCAAGGAACAGCTGGTTTCCCAATTTAAACACAGTTTGTACTATTGTATGAAGACAGCCCTCCGCAAGTTCTCATGATTGTCTTTCAAAGGTGAAGGAATGTGTTTCAGCAAAGTGTGAAGGCTGTTGCGCCCTATTTTTGTTCACCTTTTTTGCCTTTAAGCGGTTTCTCTTCAGGGTTTATCCACGATGAGGGGAGGAGCCGCAAAACGCAGCTGAGATTTTCACTGGTGCTCTGTCCACTCCAGACACCGTTTATACCCTGGAAAAACCCGAATTCCCTTCTGTGTTCTCCAAGGACGTGCCCAAGCATTTGATTTTAGTCTGTATTTTTTTTTCTTATTTCTTCTGACACCCTCTCCTGCTGGGTTTTCAAATGTTGGTGCCCATATCTCCCTAACTGCATCACCCTTGTATGTCTGTGTGTAGATGAGGGCTAAGAAGTGCATTGGACAGGGTCTTGAACTGGTGTGTCTTTGAGCTTCTGGCTGAAATTATTGTGTTTGATCGTGCCCTGGATGACTTTCATCTTCAAGTGGCAGCATCTTTTGTTGCTACTGCTAATAATGGTTGGATAAACATTAAGACCCAGTGCCCAAGGATGTGTTTTGCCTGAAAATGGTACCAGCACTCGGTTCTCTTGGAATCTGTGCAGGGCGGCGACATGAGGTTTAGGTTTGCCTTTAGTCAGAGGCTAGACGTTTGCTTGACATTTTGTGTTTGTAAGTGCTTTGTGTGATTATCTCGTCTTAATCCTTATAAAAACTCTTTAAAGTGGCAACTGTTGTCCCCATTTTGCAGATGAGGCGATTAAAGCATGGGGAGTTGAAGTGCCTCAGCCAAGGTCACATTCACTAAGTGCCGGGACTGGGTTAGAATCCAGGCTTGTCTGACAACAGACTCATGTTTCTCAGCCACCATATTCTACTGGTTTTGTGTAAAACTATCATAAAACTATTGTTTTTTTCTACTTCTGATTAAGGAAAGAGCTATTTCCTGAAAAAATAAAAAATCAGTATATAGTTTGTGAACTTCATCTTATTTGATTATGTAAATGTGTGTGTGTGTGTGTGTGTGTGTGTGTGTGTGTGTGTGTGTGTGTATTATATGGTACAGGTCCTGGCGCTTGGTAGGAAATCAGTTTTTTGAATGAACACATGAAAGAGGAACAGGCACAATTTTTTTTTTTTCTTTTTGGGTCACCCCGCCAAAGAAGTAGCTTTATTCTGATTTTAAAAGTTATGCGTGCTCTTTCTTTTAACAACAGCAAAAAGGACAACATACAGCTAGAAATTTAAAAACCCCATTGCCTTCACCACCGAGAGACATCATCATTATATTCATTGAGGTTGTCTTGTAAAAGAAATAATTGACCATACAGATCCCATGTAACTGGTAATAAAGGTCACCGTTTATATCAGCTACAAATCGCATGCACTAGAGGTTTCGGGGATGTGATAATTGACATTCATTGTCAAATGTTGTATATAAGTAAACTTTGCAGTCCTAGCTGCTGTTTTTCCCCAATCTGGTTCTACAGTAGTTCTGCTACACATTGTACTAATGAGGAGCGCCTGTGTGCAGGTCCTTCTCCTCCAGGCTCTGTTTCCATGACCCTAGAAAACTGTCTCCCTGCTCACATCGCAGTTCTTACAGTGTGTGGTGTCACGGCCAGAGCTGGAGTATTTTCCTGACCTAGGAGATGTCTCAGGAATCATAGTCATTTTTTTCATTCCGCTGTCTGAGCAAATCAACCTACCACACTCTTCTCCTACCTTCTCCTCCCCTTTTCTTCTTCCTCCTGTACCTTGCTTGCCTTCCTTCCTCTCACAAAAGCATTAAGGGAGGTGGGAGAGATTTGGAAATGAAATTAGAGTGGGCCCATTCTTCTCCCCTGGTAACTCTGCCTTGTGTATTTTTGAAGATACTGATGTTGGCTCTTACGGTGAGATCTCGGGCGAGAGGCCTCTGCGGGACCTGCTTCGTCCTGAGTAACCTGACCTGCTTGGAGAGTCTGCGTCTCTTTCGTCCTTCAGAGAGTGAGAGGGCATGGTTCATGGTTCGCAGAGCACCTGGGCTTAAGAGGGTACCTGGGACAGGTGTGTTCTTTGGTAGGAAGTGTGGATAGATCTGCAACTTTCAGGTAGCCTGCCCTTCTACCCTGGGCATAATCATGAAATCTCACAAGTGCACAATACTCTATTTATGCTTTTTGAAGAGGTTGTATCCATTACAACTCCTCTGTGGAGTTAGGACAAGCATTATTTTTTTCCACTCTATAGGCAAGAAAGCGGAGATACACAGGATATAAAATTTGTCCAAAGTCATACATACAAAGATAGAGCCAGACCTAGGTCTTCACTCTCTTGACCACTGTCTTGCCATTAGACCAGCATTTCCCAAAGTGTGTGCAACTAAACGTTGGTTCCACAGTATGGTCTGTGAGGAAGTGTCAGAGACGTGGTGGGTGCATGGCATCACACCCACAAAACAGAACGAAACATCTTAAGTTAGTGAAGGGTGTTGTGTTTTGCTTTGCTTTGCTTTTATACGTTAACATGAAGTTAGTGTATTAAAGGCTCTAGGAATCCTGCAGCTGGGAGTCCTGTTTGAGTCGGCGTGGCCAGATATCCGGAACATACCTCCTCAGTGAACCCCTTTCACCCTAGGAGGAGCCGTTATTCTATGGAGCGCATGTTGGAGATGCTCTCCTCGGCCGTGATGTACCGCCTTGTCCTGGATTTACTTTGGAGGTGCTCCAGGAGACCTCAGTGGTTAGAGGAAAAGCTAACCTTCGGCGACCTGGAGGGCGAATCCACGTGGGCAGTGGTTGGAGATGCTTTGGTAATAGAGACTACCCTGGGGGCGGGGGGAGGGAGGCTGGCCATGGGGAGTCCTGTCATCATGTCACTGTCAGCAGTTCAGCAGGAGCCTTGTGGAGTAGGGTTTTAACCGGAACGCAGGAAGGTGCTCAATCAACAGGATCAGCATTCTAGGAACGGCTGTCAGAGTTGTTAGGTAAAGATTCATGAACTATAGCCTGAGTGACAGCTGCACTGTTTGGCAAGGATGGGCTTAAGAAATTTGGACCCAGAACAGCACACTGCTTCCTCTTGGCAGGTGGTTGACCAGGCACATCCCCGAGCGAGGCCGTCCGTGTCAACACCCCTCCCCCAGCTCTTGTTTAATATTTAATATGCAGCTTTGCTGCTTTTGTTACTCTCGTTAGATTGCTTGGTTATGGTTGGGGGGGGGCATGGTGAAGGGGCAAGTGGCAGATTCTGCGTCCCTCTCATCAGTCAGCCCTCTGCTTTGGGGGAAGCAGAACCTCTTCACAGAACTCTTTTATTTTGAGGTGAATTGTTCCAGCCAGGCAGAAATGATTTATTATTTTGCATTGAAATCTCAAACAGGAAGCAAGTCCAGCTTCTCAGAACTGATCTTGGGCATTGCACTTGATGTCCTCTCCTCTCTCCTCCCCTCCCCTCCCCGAATTAATGGAACTGCTTTGTTTGGTTTTATTTGTTTTGGTGGGGAGAATAGAAGGATCCTAATAGGAGCAATGGTTGGGAGAAAGCCTGTGAAATAGATGGGAGGTTAATAACCTGTGGTGTGGTTTTTTTCTCTCAGCAAGTGTTCCTCAGTGCTTCTCCAGAAAAGTGATCAGACCAAGTATTAGACTGTGAGATCTTCCTTTTACAAAATGTTTGAACTGCCTGCTATTGTTTGTTTGTTTGCTAGTAACTTTGTGACTTTTAAACCTGGTTGTAAGTTGCACGGCACTAACTTATTTTGGGGGCAGAAAGGAAAGGAAGCAGATAGAGGCCAGGGCTCCTGGGCTGTGGAAGAGGAAAGGTCCATGGGATCTGCTGAGGCTATAGGGGTTTATACCCACAGTCATGCTTTTATAATCAAATTCTGATGGGATAGTCAGCCGTTAAAAATTAAAAGTTCCCAAGATTTAGACCTCTTTCCTGTGTGTGCGCGTGTGTGGTGCCTTTCAGGATGATGGAAGTGTGTATGTGGTGGAGGGAGTGTTGTGTGTGGGGGCGGTTACTGGGGAGAAAATGCCATCTCAGTTTATCCTCATACCACTGCAGTCCAGCCACGGGCCAGTCTCGGCTCTGGATCTCATGTGCATCTGCTAGGGTACTGAGTAACGGAGTGATTTGTTGTAGTTTTATCCCTGTTTATGTGGAACAGTCCATGGTTACATTGTAAGGCATTATTTCCTTTAATTTCCCTTTAGCCTTTCAAAACAACCTGAAAGATGTTATGGTTGAGCCTAGACAATGACCTCAAGAAACAAAAATAAACCTTTTCTAAAAGTAAGAACGGATTTGTATGCCAAATGTTGTGAACGATGGATGAAAGTATGAAAACACACCAGACTTCACGAATTTTAGAATTTGTTTTCAAAACAAATGGTCCCAGCCTCCTGCTCTCCTCTGACTATGAAAAAATCAGATATTTTGCCCCGAGTTTCAAAACAACCAAGTAGCATTTGAATCATGAGACAAAAGCCCGGCAGCAGCTTTAATATAAAACCCCATCATTTTCAGCGAGAGAGATGTATGAAGTCCTCAAGGTGACACTTGTCATCCGCCTCTCCACACAAGCTGTGGCAGCCTCCTGTTCGGGGAGTGATTTGAACAAAGGGCACCTTTCAGGGTGGGGAAGAACCATACTGAAGACAGCACCTCCCTGAGGTGCTTTTGCTTATCAGCAAACATTTATGTGCACATGAAAACACAGACATTGCACATACTTAAATTTTTGGATAATCAAAAATATCTGCTTTCCGAGCAGGACACAGTCTCTCCATTTTTTCCTGCTGTCTCGTGGGAAGAGAGGTTGGCCCTTTCCTCTAGGTTCCACATCGTAACTCTATTCTGATCTTTTCTCGCTCTCCTGAGTGTTGCGTGTCGGATAAAATACAAGCTCCTAGCTCATTTTTAAAAGTCCCCTCCCACCTTGTTTCCCCCTCTTTCTGCGTCTGAACTCAAATACGGCCACTCTTACCCCCCTTCTTTCTTCTCCAGACCCGTCTTGTTAGTGCTTTTAACAAACTTTTCTTGCATGTACTGATACTAATATTTGTTGGTCACTTTGTACACACTGAGCATTTAGTACTGTGGTTCAGTAAGGTAAGTACTGTTAGATTGTAAGTCACTTGCCCAGGATTACTCAGGTTTGGATTTGAATCCAGGTCTCTCGGGTTTTAGAACACGTTATGTAGTATACCCATCACCTTTTAGTCGTGTTCTGCACTCACATCGACAATTCCCTTCCCTTTTATCCGGCGATCTGAATCTTGCCTTTCCTCAGTTCTAGGTTAGGGTCTTTTCCTTTCTTGTTTTGAGCATGTGCCACCTTTCATTTTCGTGTTGTCAGCCATCTGTATATGACCGTGGGAGGCAGGAAAAGAGCCTCATGTTACTTAGTTGTTTCAACAGTACCTAGTATACAGTAGGGGCCCAATAAGTACCTGTTGAATGAAAATGCCATTGATTGCTTTTCATTAAAAGACCCTGATTTATGTTATTGAAATGTGAATGGAAATAAATTAATTTCTGAGATTGTCTGGATTTAAATAGTTTACGTTAGACCCACTTCAACTGAGCTTTGCTTGATTTCTTGATTAATTTTGGATGGATTTTTCAGTGATGAAAATGAGGGTAAAAGTTTATCTTCTGTTTGTGTTCCCAATAAAAATGACTGACTCAAGATTCTGTGAGATCCTTGGTACCTCCGCCCCGCTCCATCCCCCAAGAACAGAACAGTCTCTAGTGTTGGCTGGGGCATCGCTGATGGGATATGTTCTGCTCCAGCCCTGACTGACCCTGGGGTTCTTTTGGAACAGTCGGGTGTCTTTATAATGAAAGAAACAAAAAACTAAATAACCCAGCCTTGAAGACTCTTCAGAAGGAAATATTTTGTTCTAAAATTGCATGCTACTCCAGTTTAATTTATAGCTACTTTGAGGACTAAAACAGTTACACAGTATATTGGTGTCTGTCTTCACCAGTTGTTTGATAGAGTTGTATCATGGACTTTAAAAATGGTTAAAATGTACAACTTCTGACCTTTGGGGGTAGAGTTGCAGTGAAGAACGATTGTTTGAAACTTTGTTCACCCACTAACAATTCTGCATGCTCCCTTACAATCTTATTTAGGTTGTCAGAATTTGTCTCAGTTACTTTTCCGAGTAATAAAAAAGAAAGAAAATAAATTAATACCAAAGAGACTACCTGTTGTTTAGAACAAAGTGAGAGGAGTTGAAATTAGACTGACCTCACTGCTCATAGTTGTTTAAGTATCTGTGGTGATAGGGTTAACAGCTTCTTCCAGAAAACCCTGCTTTTGTTTTAGAATATCAAGGATTTCTAGAAATTGAAATTGTTAGTGTCTTTCACATTTTTAATACGCTGTGTGGTTTCCAAACGCACTCTCACTTAGCTTTCACCGTACTCCTTTGGGTTGTATGATGGTGAGGCACAGGGCGTCATCTAAGTAAGCCCTTACTCTTCTGGGAAGACCCTTAATACTGAACCATTTGGGCAAATGCATCATTTTAAGGAAGTGGAGAAAAGGCACCCCAAATGTATATACTAATATAGTGTGGTGGAAATTGTAGCAGTGGTTCAGAGTATCCTTGAATGCAGTAGCTCGGAAGAGATACAGAACATTTGTACCATGTGCAAGATTCCAGCCACAATGGTTGCTATTCACAGTTCCGTTCTGGGCAAAATTCAAAGTGATCAAACTGAAAACAGTGAGCACTGAAGTTCCAAAGAGGAGTTCAGTGTGTACCATCACAGACCATGGGCTCAGGTGAGAAGTTCTAATTCTCCATTGGTTTGAATCATCCTAAGAAATGGTTCATGTAGTCATTTATTCATTCTTTCTTTGTTAGTTTCCCTCTAGTATTTAAAATAGAGCTTAACAAAACTCTCTCATTGTTTTCTCAACCCAGAACAATGAATGTGTGTTGTGTGTAGCCGGTGCATTGACAGTGTTGTTCATATTTCTAAAGAGGTTATGGGTTCAAACTGCAGCATTAAAGTAAAAAGTTTAAAACAAGGAAAACTTTTCCAGATGGGGCGGTTTGCTGATCACTCAGTTGGGGATCCTCAGGTGATTTGGGGATCCTTTTTGTCCTACTTGGCTTTCGTCCTCTCTTCTCTCTGGAAAGTGGACCAGCCTAACCCTGGGGCTAAGCTCAAAAATAATGGAACCCACAGGAGCCATAGTAGATGTCCCCAGGTTGTTTAAATCTGGTTCCAGGGCAAACTCAGTTCGGAGTCTTCCAGCATCCCCTGCGCCCTGGAGTGATGGTGGCGAAGCACGTTCTCCCAGAGCTGGCCTTAGTCTTGACCTGAGACCTGATTTAGGCTGCAGGTCCTCGTGGGCATCACTTAATAAATGTGTCACTTCTGGTGGGGCGTCAGCGACTATGCAGGAGTGAGGGGGCCGTTCTCAGGCTCCTTCCTCGTTCAGCTGATGCAGTTTTCAGAGGTGAAAATGCTGTTCATAGCATAGGTGACAAACAAGCAGAGCACCATGTTGTCGTCACAGCGCCGTGGACAAATACTGCTTGAGAAGTGAGGTGCAGGCCTCGTGTGCGGGACGGGCGGGGGCTGTGTTGGTGAGGAGGTGTGGTTTTAAGGTGGACACGTTCTGAAAGGCCTTGAGAGACATGTATATGTAGGCTTTTAGGTAACTTAATAAAGCTGCATTTCTCAAACATTTTGGGGGGTTCTTTTGGAGTCCCTGAACTGGCGTGGGTCCCGGTGGTACTGACGGAGCCTTTGTTGTTTGGAAGGAAGGTGTGGAGAGTAGGGCTGTTGTGCAGCAGACCTGCTGTGTCTGTGGTCTGTTCACTGAGGTGGATCCCTGCCATCTGCAGGACGCTTGGGGACAGCTCTGGCTGGCCCAGTCTCCCACGGTGGGGGGGCCCTTTGCTTTATCATGAAGTAAATGGGCCCAAATGGTTTTGCTAGTATTGGGTCAGTCAGTGAATATTTGTAACTATTTGACTTGGGACGAACTCTGAAGAATTTTTAGGGAGTAGCCCTGAAACAATGTGTACTTAACAAATCATTGTTGCATTAGGTTCCTTAGCCAGAATGATGGGCAAGAAGGCTGGTTTCAAGATTCTGTATAGCCAAGAAAACCGTACATTGCAAATAATGTGTAATTCAGAGTGTTATATTTTATTGCAATTTGTTGTTGTAATCTGGATTTATCATATTTGGGTTCCAAAACAGGAAAAAAAAACAAAAAAACCCCACATAAACCTAAACTTTGTACTTTTTAATTCTGTTAACCATGAGTAGCAGTTTTTGGTAAATAGCTTATGCATTCAGTGGATTCATCTTTCCCTAGATTTTCCAGACAGTGAACATAATATTTAGGATAAAAAGCAATTATAGATGGTACGTCCTCTGGGTGGGATCTTACCCTAGAGATTCTAATCTGTCCAAGTTTCAGCCTTATTGCCTTTACATTCGTAGAGCTTTTTGTGGCTCTTGTAAGCAGTTTGGTTGCAAACCTTGAATAAACATTTACTTAACAGGTTTAACGGGCTCATCACTAACTGACAAAATACTTTAAAATTCACTTTAGTTCTCTTTAGAAAACTTTAAAATGGATCAAACTATTGATATATGCTATGTTTCATTTTATGCCTAATTTAAGTTCTTCATCAGAAGAGAGTAAATCCTAATGTGTTCTTTGTTTTTGGCTTTTATTTTGTTTTGCCTCATTCCGGTAGCCAAATACATAAGGTAGTTAATTGCACTGTAAAGCAGTGTGTTTCTAAAGCCACTGCAGATTCGAAAAATGGTATGGCCTATAAAATAGACAAAGATTTTCATTAGGAAAATGGCAGAATCACTTCAACAAATGAGTTTCCTCTTAATATTCTGTGCTGGTGGGGCCTTATGTGTCTGAGGCAGTCATTAGGCCAGAGCACAAAAGAGTCTGTATTCTGGGCAGTTAATGAAAAAGAAGTTTCGCAAAGGATAGGCTCCTTCAGGTCAGCTGATGGGCAGGGTGCGGAGTGGCGGCTCCTTGCTGTGGGCTTGGCAGTGCCCGCCGGTCTCTGTGCCTCCCTGGGGAAGGAGTGACTGGGTTAAAGGGTGGCCAGGGATGCCTGCTTGCCGTACTGGAGCTAAATCCCGGGAGAAACAAGCTCCACTTTGAAATCCTTAGCCTACACATCCTTTTTATTTAAAAAAAAAAAAAAAAAAACGGCATTTAAAAGAATTTTAGCTAAATGAAATTTAGTCTCTGTGTATCCATTACGGGGACCTTCCTAGCCAGGGTTGATGACATTCTCTTGAGAGTTAGCTCCGTGGCCAGTCTATGGCAACGTCAGGCCCAAGTGTATAGCCGTGGGAGGTAGTTTCTGTTTTCCAGACTGTACTTAAGCAGGGCTCCACGGTAGCAACTTTCACGGAGATTGTACAAGGACACTGATTCAGACAGATGCCTCATGATCTGGAACAGAAGGGAAGATGCTTGCATCTAAGGTTTGTTTCAGCCTCACCTGCGTTGTTCTGGGTTTTGTCTTTCGGAGTTCCTGGTTTCTGATAGTGTGTAAAACACAGGGCATGAAATGGTATAGGTTTTCACATCCTGAAAATTAAGGACTTGGCCCTTCCTCTCCTAAAATGTAGCTTTCTCTGATACAGGGTTTTCCTATGGGACACAGCATGGGGAAACACGGTGCTTCTTTTTTAATTACGACCTTCTGAGAAGCAAAAGCTTGGGATCCTTTTAATATCATTAAGTAAAGTTTCCCTTCCATCCCTGAAGATTTTTTCTTAAGTCCTAAATGTCTGAGGTTGTTGGCTGAAAATTTACCCTGAAACATGGAGGCTTTGGGCCAACAGGAGAGCTTGTTAAAGATCAGGCGAGCCGCAGAGCGTCATCTGTTTCTCTATCACAAGGTTTCCTCCTTGGCCGTCCTTCTAGGCCAGGGGTGCTTCCGTCTGCGCGCCTTGTGTCCTGATGACACGGTCCCGTTCACTTTGTAAGCAACCCCTTTACCCAGCACTCTGCCCTGCAGTCTGCTCTAAATCCCCCCCACCCCTCGGGGGCTCTTTCAGGGATTGCTGTCTGTGAAGCAGGCGGCGGCGGGTGGCCACCGTGTGGGAAGAGACGAGGAAGAGCGTTGTTCTCGTAATCGCCTTCCTGGATACCAGCTCTTCATTGGCCGACTGGTGTATGTCCCGCTCCTTGAACAAGCTCGTGGACACAGGTTATGACAGGGGTCGCCCCCAAAGCTGACGGAACATGCTAGTCAAAGGATCCAGACTTTTTACCTTTGAAATCCTCTTAAAGGGCGAGAACAATTTCTCTGTCAAAGAAGGGTTTTGCAGCTCAGTTGCGAGGACGTGGAAACAGCCTCAGGAAGGCTGGCTGCCTGTTGAACAGGAAGTTTGTGATGAGTGGTTTTTAATCAGGTTGTAACCATTCACGATGGCTAAAAGAGTCCTGTTTATACATCTCTTTGCTTCCCATCACAAAATAGCCAACCTGTGTTCCCTCACCTTGTGCCAGGTGATGCGCTGAGCACTTTCCCTGGAGATGATGCCGTTCCGCCCCTAACGATCCCAAGTAACAGTTGGTATTGTGTCGCAGATGTCAAGACTGGGGCTTGGGGGGACCAGCTGACTCGGGGGTCCCACGGTCTGACCTTGGGATCCGCCTCCCCACTGCCTCCTGAAAACACGAAGGTTCGCATGAGATCCTACATGTGTCTTTCTGGTTCTGTTTTGCATGAGAGCATAGTCTCCGATATGCTTTTTTTAGTAGAAGCCGATTGAATGTAGTCATCTTTTCCTTCCCTTGGAATGATTTGAGTCAGAGATAGAGCTGCTTCGAGCCAAATGTGTGTCTGTCTATAGCCGCTGGAGAAATCTGTAGCTGAGTATTGGTTTGGTTGGGGGGAGGGTCATTGAATGTCCTTGACACTTGTTCTTCTAGGACTAAAGCCCCATGTGATTCTGCTTTTTGTAAATGAACACCCATAAACCTTTCACCTGCATTTTAATCTTTCTGAACTCTATTTTCCCTAATATAAAATGAAGGTGTTAGGCCAGGTGACCTTCCCAGGGTTTTCCAGCTCACAAGTTTTATGAGGCCTCGAGTCCTCTGTCCACAGGGGTTCCCAGGGAAGCCTGTGTCCTAGTACAGACTGGGGGTGAGAGTGGCCTTTGGGGGGTCACTGATGTGCAGGCAAGAAGGACAGGTTTCGGGGAAATGAAGTCAGCTTTACGGAAGAAGAGCTGGATGCCAGGGCCTCATGTGTGAGCATGTAAATCAAGCTCTTCACAGCAAATCTTCCATTACAGCACTTTCTAAAGTTGAATTTTTATGCTGTCGATGGGTAACATACGTCTTTTGACATCACCTGTAAAAAAAGAAGCACGGGCAAAAGGTCACATGTTTCCTTCTGTTTGCAAGCAAAAAGCATTATTTTACAAAGTTGTTGTTTTATTAGCACCTCTAACGGGAACTCTGTTGAACAGAGATTATTCCTACTTTCTCCTTAGTTTGTTTTCATTCTTGGAACTGCAGGAAGGGATGTGTAAAACAGAGGAAGCAGGAGGAGGGGGTGAGTCCATGCTGGGAGCCTACGAAACCATAGCACACATTGACAGAGTTCACAGAAATTAGATAAAATGCTTTTGGAAAAACCTAGTTGGTCTAGCATTTTGAAAGAATTTCTAGAATTTCTAGAACAACAAGTTCATTTAGTCACGTGTTCCAGCGCCTTAGTTTGGAGCTCTTCTTGTTTGGCTTGGTGACTGTAGCTCACACCCACCCTCTCACAGGGCGACGGGCAGTTCTAGGCTGTGGGACTTCTCAGGGCCTTTCCATTTCCCTCGTGGGTCCTCACAAGCCCCTTTGCACAGGCTTTGCCTGGGCCGTGCTCACATTTGAAATGAACACTTCAGCTGCTCTGCTTTCCTTCCACAAGGAGTAACCAATTAGAATTAAAAGCAAGTCATATTTTGTAAATTTATTACCCGTTGAGGCAGAAAACGAGTTTTCTAAACTAGTGTTTGTAAACAGAATTATTTCCGCTCCCTCAAGATGCACACATGTAACCTCAGTCTTAAGTATGTTCCTTTGATTCTTCTTAACGATGGTGAAGCCAAAAAGTGGTTTCTCCAACTGGCAGTGGTGTTGTGTGCAGAGTTATTTTGCATGAGATTCATTTCCCGAGCCTCAGTTATCCTGTTTTTAAAATGGGGCCAATAATACCTGCCTTATATAGGACTCTTGCAAGGATGGAATGAGACATGATGTATTGAAAGCCGTTGGTAAACTGTAAGGTAAAATCCACGTGTCAAGTACGAAGGCCAGGGGATCCTGAGCAGGATATATTCAGCTTAAGTTGCTGGTTTTGTTTTATTCTTGGTTAAACACAAAGACCAGAGTAGTCTTAGAATGCCCAGCAGAAAGTAGGGTGCAGCAGTGATGGGGGTAGAGTGGTGGCTGAGAGGTGGTGGTCTCCACGTACACTCGTGGGTGGGCTGGATGGAGCCAGGTGGGAGCTCAGGTCTGAAGGCGGGATTCAGGAGGGCAGGGGAGGAGGGGAGCGAACCGAGGGCTGGACCCCCAGGCCATTTCTTCAGCCCAGGCCTTGGGGGACCAAAGAGTTCGTTAGACTTGACAGAGGTCTGCTTCTGCTCCCTTGGTTTTCTTTGTTGGGGCTTCTAGTAGACTGGAAGTTTACTGTAAGAGACTAGTGCTCTCTAAACGTTTTTGTAAAAATCACACCCTTTTTGATGGCACATTTATTCATTTATACTGTACCAACATATTGTATATATTGTATAATGCATTTGCTCATTTTTATTTACTTAATTTTTTTTGAGGCTGGAACAGACAAGCTTCATCCAGTGGCTAAGGAATGGAGAAACAGAACTTAGTTCTCAAACCAACTTCTCCATCCTCATTTTTAAAAATGAGATAAAAATGTAAAGTAGGTGAAAAGTGTAAAGATTTCTTCTTGCACGTCGATGGCTGTCCGATTATTGCTTTAGACATCCAGGCTAAGTGCGTCCAGGGAAGGGGCAGTTCCTGCCCTGTGTCTTCAGGGTCTCTGGGGCCCAGCCTTGGGGTGTGGCTTCTTGCAGCCAGGAGGGCGGTGGGCCCGCAGAGCTGAGTCACAACCGTCCCCCGAGGAGACACACCAGCCTGTGGCCTTGGAAGTGGCCCTGCTCTAACACCTGCTGCTGCTTCTCTGTCACACGCCAGCTGAACGCAGAGCGCGGAGCCTGCACACAAGGCTTGGCGGCCACCTTGAGGATTCTGAGAACGCGCCCGGCAAGAGCGTTAACAGACCAGCTGTAGTATCTAATATTCCTTCAGTAACACCTGCCCACAGCAGACACTATCTAGTGCGGAGAGAAAACATCTTAACTACTACCGCAAAACTGGTCTATTTTCCCAGTAACTAACATGTAAAAGCCTCGTCTTAGTGGGAACAGTACAAGGTACGATTATAAAGAAACGAGACCGATGTTTGTAATATGGGTGAGTCTCTAAAATATAGACATATTATCTTATAGGTGCCATTATCTTAATAATAACAGCGCCGATATCGATTGAGGTAAGGACATCTGTTATCTCATTTAATCTTCACGACAGCCCCGTACATGTGGGACCTATTAATCCATTCAGCGGATACTTGAGTGTCTCCTTGGTGATGGAGCTGTGAGGATACAGCGCACAAGAGGACAGCCCAGGTCCCCGAGCTCATGCAGCTCTCAGGGTAGTGGGGAGCCAGACATAGCAGAGTCATGATTGTGGTGAGTAAATCAGGTCCTGTGTTAGCTGCAGGCTGGGATGGGGTTCTCAGGAAATGCTTCCGGAAGGAAGGGACACTTGGGCTGAGACAGAAGTTGGGGGTGGTGGTGACCTTTGGCAGGAAAAAGTCGAGGCGCCTGGACAGTCCTTTGTGCATCCTTTTGTGTCCTGAGTGGCCATTTAGGTGGACTTGTGCCTTTCCCAGGTAGATCATAAGACACCCAGAGGGCAGACTCTGTGACTAATTCCTTCTGACGTCCTTCACTCGACCCAGCATAAATCAGTCCCAATAAAAGGTACTTGGCATGAATTGGTACATGAATGGATAGAGAAAAGATGTGGAAGGCATTACACCTTCCTGTGATGTTTTGGGGATGTCAGTCAACAAACATTCATTGAATGTATCGTGTGTGTCGAGCATCTGGTAGTAGGGGCTTTGAGATTAGGAGATAAAAACACACTCCAGCCGCTTGCCCTTTAAGAAGCTTGGAATCCGGTCTGTAGAGTGCACAAAATGAACAGCCGAGCGCATTCGAAACAGCTGGCAGAGCAGGTTGAGCAAGCCAGGGCACACCGGGTACAGGCTGCCGCCCCGCCAACGATCCACGGACTTCCACTGGGTCAGGCTTCCCAAGAACCCGCTGCCCTGCTCGGGGTGGCCAGGCATGCAGAAGGCGAGGGAGAGTCGAGGGGCAGGCGGCTGAGGGGTGTGTGCAGAGGAGAGCCAGCCCGGCACCAGCGGCAAGCCCGGGCTGCGGAGACTACGGCTAGTGGAGGGGAAAGTTGCTGAGTGGTCTTTTTCTCTGATGGTCTCATGCAGAACCTCGGGATTTAGGTAAGTGGTCTGCAGTGCACGAGTCTCCTGTCCTCTCACCCTGCCTCTCTCCTCACGTGATATTTATTTGTGGTCGAAGAAGTGAACATCTCAGAGCACTGCTGTCCGCGTGTGGCTCTCCGCACAGGTCACGGGGAGCCGCGCTTTCCCTGCCTCGGCTGTGTCCACCGCATCCGGCAGAGATTTGCAGACATAACATCATTAATAGCGACACGTATTTTTACAAGCTTTACCTCTTCAACACCCTCCACTCCGATATCCCCCATTGGAAATCATAGCTTCTTTAATGTCCTGCCGGCTGTGTGAAAAACAGGAATTTATGTAACAAGCCCTGCGCAGCAAACCTTTTCCTGTTCGGAAAAAAATTTTTTAATTGTTGGCAAAGTTAGGAGATAGCTCTGTTGCTCAAAGAGAGACCTGAAATGTCCTCTTAGGAAAATATGTAGCATAATGTTTTGATAAGTAAGGGATTGTTCTACACCCACTCCCCCACCCCCACCCCCACCCCCTTTTTTTTTTTTTTTTTTGGTAAATCTAAGTGGTAAGTCAGCGTATGTCCCATCTGAGCTAGTGAATGCTTCCTGAACTTTTTAAAGATTTCATCATGACAGATTCTGCAGTCTTGTTAGAAATGTCCCCCAGGGACTTCCCTGGTGGCACAGTGGTTAAGAATCCGCCTGCCAGTGCCGGGGACACGGGTTCGAGCCCTGGTCTGGGAAGACCCCACGTGCCGCAGAGCAACTAACCCCGTGCGCCACAACTGCTGAGCCTGTGCTCTAGAGCCCATGAACCACAACTACTGAGCCCATGTGCCACAACTACTGAAGCCCGCATGCCACAACTACTGAGCCTGCGCTCTAGAGCCCGCGAGCCACAACTGCTGAACCCATGTGCCACAACTACTGAAGCCCGAGTACCTGGAGCCCGTGCTCCGCAACAAGAGAAGCCACCACATTGAGAAGCCTGCGCACCGCTACGAAGAGTAGCCCCCGCTCACCACAACTAGAGAAAGCCTGTGCGCAGCAACAAAGACCCAACGCAGCCAAAAAAAAAAAAAGAAAAGAAAAGGAATGGCTTCCATGCAAAAATAAGATTAAAAAAAAAAAGTCCCCCAATTGCAGTTGCAAATGATCTGATCTAATTATGTGAATCATAGAGCTGTGCCACCCCCTCCCCCAGGCAGTGCAGACAGCCAGGAAGCCACTGTCTAGGAAGATCTTCCCCTTTTATCATTTACTAAATGTGACAGGGACAGGAGTGAAGCTTCCTTTACTCCAGAGATTTCATCCTCGCTTATCTGTGTTTCTGTTGTGTTCAAAGAACAATATAGTCATGTTGGAATATTGAGAGCACACTGTGTGCGTGTGTGTGTGCGCATGTAAGTAAAACCTTCCCAGAGGGTTTGGGGAATCTTATGGGTATGAAATAGGGCATTAGGGAATTGCAGTGCTCGTCCTCTTTTAGGGGGTTCTTGTATGTCCACAAAGTCCTCAAAGCCGGTCTTGAGCTGGGGATAGATGTGTAGGTGAGAAGGAAGAGGAGAATCTTGGCAACAGAAGAAAACCCTCACTGCCATCCACTTACACACCCGCCCAGCGTCCAGCCTGGAAGTCCCCATTCAGGGCCGTGGCTGGCCCACACTCGCCTGGGCCTGGCAGAAGGGCTCATCACAGAGCTGCTGTGTTGCAATCCTTGGGTGGAATGTAGTACAGAGGGTCAGAGGGCGTTTTGAAATGTGGATTTCTCAGCCTTGACTGTCCGGCCTCACTCTGACTTTTGCATCTCCTTTTAGAACGTGAGATTTTTTTTTTCCTTTGTTTTCTACCTCCTTTTAATGAGGAAAATTGTGAACTCGTAGTCTGTGTTGAGCCCCGGCCTGCCCTGCTGTGTGCCAAGGCTTTGTTCTGGCGCAGGGATTGGCACTCAAGCATCTGCGTCCCACGGCGATGGTGTGAGGGTGTGGGTGTCGTGGCTGCGTCCTGGGCGACCACAAATCCAGCCAGAGCCTTGCCGTGGTCAGGGAGGGGGGCCGCAGCGGTTCGGGGGGCTCGGTCGGCTGAACCTTGCATTCAGTCGGCAGAGGAAGCCAGGGAAGTCTGGGGGCCACGCGCACAGCGCACACAGCCCTGCTCCAGGTCCCCAGGTCCCTTCCCCTGGACTTGGGATCAGGGTCCTGATGACGGAGGCTGCTGCGTGCCCTGTCCTGTGCTGGGGCAAAAAAATCTATCAGAGAAGCTCCCTCCTCCTCGGGAGCCCCCCTTTCCTTGTCCACGTGTCCCAGAGGCTCTCCAGATGCTGTCAGTCTCACTGTGTGTCCAGTAGAGGAATTGCATTCAGGCTTCCTTGTTCACCGCCTGGCTCCACGGCTTCTGCTGGAGCTTGCGACTGTCTCTGGCTCCCGTTGCAGCGTGTTCGGAGCGGTGGGTTTCTGTCTGTGATACCCGTAAGCTCCTACCGACACCCCAGTGACTAGGGGGAGGGAAATGGGCGGTGCCTTGGGCCCCTCCTCCCCGCCCCCCAACCAAGTTGGGATCTAACACCTTCTTCTTGGTGACCGCTTACCATGTTGCACACACCACTGAGCATTTGACCTCCCTTATCTCGTGGAATCCATAGAACAGCCCCAAAGGGGCTATAAGGTACGTGGGGGCCAAGCAGTTTCCCAAGGTTTGTAGCCAGTGAGTAGCAGAGCCACCTAAGTGCTCCAAAAACAGTTGATTTTCTTTACTAACTGTCCTAGGGGGCATGCGATTTAGTTGTGGAGCTGTACTCAGTGGATCAAAGACACCAGCTCTCTGTCCTCTCCACCACTCCGTCCCTCCCAGACCGGCTTTTTGGCCAGAGTGTGACCTCTGACAGGTGTCAGAGGCTGAGTTAGGTGGTGTGTGCTGCTGGTTATTGCTGGGAGGAGAGGGTTGTGAACAACGTTTGGATTTAAACTTTCCTTCTTTCCTTCCTCCCTCCCTCCCTCCCTCCCTCCCTCCCTCCCTCCCTCCCTCCCTCCCTCCCTCCCTCCCTCCCTCCTTCCCTCC
>NC_041226.1:15867321-15955646 GCF_002837175.3 Physeter macrocephalus | reverse complement strand
TCCTTCCTTCCTTCCTCCCTCCCTCCCTCCCTCCTTCCTTCCTTCCTTTACTTCCCTCCCTCCCTCCTTCCCTCCTTCCTTCCTTCCCTCCCTCCTTCCCTCCTTCCTTCCTCCCTCCCTCCCTCCCTTCCTTCCTCTCTCGTTTTTTTGGCAGTTCAACTTTCTAAAATTAAATGACAACAGCCCAGTTGTCCTTATATTCACCTATATCTGCCTAAAGGACTTTAAGGATGTAAATGAATCTATGTCTTACTAGTTTTCAGGCTTTTAATTCTTGACTAAGAATATATCCTGCTTTCTTTCTTTCCTTCCTTTCTTTCCTTTCCATGTGAGCCCCATAATATAAAACTTCTCACTTGGTGTAAGTGGCAAATGTGCCATCCGAAGAGAATTTGCAGTAGTTCTAGGCGTGACAGAGTGGAAAGGGGTTTTGATAACACTTTGTTGTGGAGTGCTATTTGCATAGCAAATCCAAGTGGTTTTAAAACCAGTTCCTGTAATTTCCCTGCAAAATAGAGCTATATAAAAGAAGGTGTTTATAATCTCATTTAACTTTGTCCCCTCGTTAAATTAAGACACAGAGACTGTTCTTAAGATACGATACCGTTTTTCCTTTACTGATTGGAGCTCTCACGTAGTGACTGTACAGGTTGAAATCTATACCGTAAACTCTTTCAAAACTTGACTTCCATGTGATACGTGTCTGTATTGAATAGCGGGTTTTCCAATTGGAGGAGTATTGTATTTCTAACATGGTGTTTTGCTTTACAGAATTCAATTCGTCATAATCTGTCCCTACACAGCAAGTTTATTCGAGTGCAGAATGAAGGAACTGGAAAAAGTTCCTGGTGGATGCTTAATCCAGAGGGAGGCAAGAGTGGGAAATCCCCCAGGAGAAGAGCTGCCTCCATGGACAACAACAGTAAATTTGCTAAGAGCCGAGGCCGAGCTGCCAAGAAAAAAGCATCCCTCCAATCTGGCCAGGAGGGTGCTGGGGACAGCCCAGGATCTCAGTTTTCTAAGTGGCCTGCAAGCCCTGGCTCTCACAGCAATGACGACTTTGACAACTGGAGTACATTTCGCCCTCGAACTAGCTCGAATGCTAGTACTATTAGTGGGAGACTTTCCCCCATCATGACTGAGCAGGATGATCTTGGAGACGGGGATGTGCATTCTATGGTGTACCCCCCGTCGGCTGCCAAGATGGCTTCTACTCTGCCCAGTCTGTCGGAGATAAGCAGTCCTGAGAACATGGAAAACCTTTTGGATAATCTCAACCTGCTCTCATCACCCACGTCATTAACTGTTTCAACCCAGTCTTCGCCGGGTACCATGATGCAGCAGACACCATGCTACTCGTTTGCGCCGCCAAACACCAGTCTGAATTCGCCCAGCCCAAACTACCAAAAATACACGTACGGCCAGTCCAGCATGAGCCCTTTGCCCCAGATGCCTATGCAAACGCTTCAGGACAGCAAGTCGAGTTACGGAGGCATGAGTCAGTATAACTGTGCACCGGGACTCTTGAAGGAGTTACTTACTTCCGACTCTCCTCCCCATAATGACATTATGACACCAGTTGATCCTGGGGTGGCTCAGCCCAGCAGCCGAGTCCTTGGCCAGAATGTGCTGATGGGCCCTAATTCGGTCATGCCAGCCTATGGCAGCAGCCAGGCATCTCATAACAAAATGATGAACCCCAGCTCCCACACCCACCCTGGACACGCTCCGTCAACGTCTGCGGTTAATGGGCGTGCCTTGCCCCACGCGGTGAACCCCATGCCCCACACCTCGGGTCTGAGCCGCTTGGCCCCAGTGAAGACAGCTTTACAAGTGCCTCTGCCCCACCCCATGCAGATGAATGCCCTGGGGGGCTACTCCTCCGTGAGCAGCTGCAACGGCTACGGCAGGATGGGCATTCTCCACCAGGAGAAGCTCCCCAGTGACTTGGACGGCATGTTTATCGAGCGCTTGGACTGTGACATGGAGTCCATCATCCGGAACGACCTCATGGATGGAGATACGTTGGATTTTAACTTTGACAACGTGTTGCCCAACCAAAGCTTCCCACACAGTGTCAAGACAACGACACACAGCTGGGTGTCAGGCTGAGAGCGAGCGAGTGAGCAGGTAAGAGCGCCCCGATATCAAAAGACCTTCTGAAAACAGGACTTAAAAGAGAGGAACCCGGTACCTTGCCTTGTATCTTCCATGGTCGGGGCTTTTCGGATGGCAGCTGGCCGCCCCTTGCAGAGCGGCATCTTTTATCATTCATTCTCCGCCCCTTTTGCAGCTCATAAATTTTCCTTTGGAGCTTAAACATAAGGAAGCTTTTCCTCTAACTGCTTTAAAGAGTTTCTCTCGACAGTTAGACTAGATGGCTGCATCTTTTTAGTAACTCTTCAATAAGTGAATACATTTGATACAAATCAAATGCCGAAGGGTTTTCTAGAGTGGAATTTTCTCCCGCTGAATGATTTCAGAGCTGTTTGAGAAAGTCCAGCCCCCCCTGCAGTATGTCTGTCACCCTAATATGTTGAGTTGAGTTGATTTTAATTTGGCTGTATTTTCAATGAGTGTGTGTGTGTGTGTGTTTTCTTTCCTAGGCTACACTTAAAAGTACTTCAGATTGTCTGACAGCAGGAACTGAGAGAAGCAGTCCAAAGATGTCCTTCACCCTACCTTTTCGTTTTCTTGATTAAAAAAAAAAAAGAAAAAAGTGTTTCTTTTTTCCTTTCGTCAGACTTGGCAGCGAAGACACTTTTCCTGTACAGGATGTTTGCCCGATGTTTGCAGGTTACGTGCTGCTGTAGATAAGGACCGTGCCATTGGAAATTTCATTACAATGAAGTGCCAAACTCACTACACCATATAATTGCAGAAAAGACTTTTGGATCCTGGTGTGCTTTCAAGTTTTGTATATAAGCCGTAGCTACAGAATTGTATTTGTGTGCATTTTTGTTTTTTTAAAATATTCATTTGGTCCAAGGAAAGTTTCTACTCTTTTTGTAATACTGTGATGGTCTCATGTCCTTGATAAGTTAAACTTTTGTTTGTACGACCTGTGTTCTGCTGAACTGATGAATGACAAAGAACCAAGCTCTCCATTCTGCACCTCCATTGAACAGCTCTGGACCTGTTCACATTGCCACATAATTCACAGGAGAACCAATAGCCTGTTGTCCATCTGCTGAATTAATGGACTTATCAAAACTCTTTTGGAAAAAAAAAAATAGAAAATAGGTTAAACGCCAGCCTTGTACAAGTCTTTTCTATTCTTTTGTTTGTTTTGTTTGTTTGTTTATTTTGTTATTTGCAAATTTGTACAGACACTTAAATGGTTCTAATTTCCAGGTAAATGAATGATTTTTGATGTTATTGTTGGGACTTGAGATCATTTTTGGAATAGATATTGAACTGTAATGTTTTCTTAAAACTAGAGTCTACTTTGTTACATAGTCTGCTTGTAAATTTGTGGAATCCCAGATATTTGAAGCAGCATCTGTAATTTTCATTTTGTATTTCTAACTGGATTAGTACTAATTTTATACGTGCTTAACTGGTTTGTACACTTTGGGATGCTACTTGGTGACGTTTCTGACTAATCTTACAATCATTGTAATTAGTACTTGCACACTCAACATTTTCTGGCCCTATCTTGGCAGGAGAGTGATGTATAGTTTTGAACATTTTGTGTTTCACGTTTAGGAGAGCTTGATATGTTTTTATGTGTGTGTTTTTAAAAAATTCCATCTGCTTCTACTATCCTGTGAATTAAGCATACCACACAGCATTGACTCTTCTGATTGATGCCTGTATGCTCTTTGTTTCAAATACTCCTGGCGGGGGGCCTTGTAATATTTGTAGATCAGAAGGGGAGATCCACCTCTAAAACAGTGCTCCTTTCTCAAGCTGGGGGTTTTGATCAACTTAACCTTTCTGAGTTGAGCTTCAGCAAAAGTTTTCCCTCGTAATACTGTGCTCTTCCTGGTCTAGGTGGAGGTTGGTTTTGTGAGCTCTGCCTTGAAGAATTAGGTCCACATTCATGCTTCGTCCGTCTTTCCCTCTGTCCTTGGGCTGCTTGGCAAGGAGTAGAAGGCTAAGTCGAAGCGGGGAATTTTTAAGCGGCACTTGAGTGATTTTTAGAATATTTTGTGTTCATGAGTGCAGATGGCTACCAAATGGAATAGAACTTGCTTAAAAATTGGGGCAATGAATTTGAAAACCAGCAAACCAGCTGTAAGTTGTCTATTTGAATTTATTTTTAAAAGCCTTAGCGTAAGTTAAGAATTGGAGAGTTTCTTCTGCCTTTAGCAACCCCAGTTATAATTCTGATCATGATGTTGCAATATTGATATTTTCCAATGACCTGTATGGATAGACCAAGTTAATTGGCTTTGCGTGCCATTTAATCCATCGGTGTGTTCAAGTCATGTGGACCGCTCAGAATCCCCACAATAAAAGGAACAGGTGCACAAAAACGTTCCTCTGGCCTTCTTGAGAAGGCTCTGATTCCTGTGAACCCAGCCCACTTCACACTTGCCGCGTCTTGCCTGTGAGTTGCGTCTCTGTTGGCTTGGTTTTTCCTCCGTGTTTAACAAGAACACAGGTGTTCTGATGGCGCTCTTCTCCAGGAGACAGGCTCTACTGTAAGCTCCCTCAGTGACTTCTGTGCTCCTGAAAATTCATTAAACAGCCGCCTCTCTAGCCATCTTCACTGTTGGCCACTCCAGAGTAAGTCTGGTCATAGAAACCCTAGTTTTTCTGAGCAGTGCCTCCTGCACATGGGCTAGAGCTCGCTGGAGCCAGAGTACTCGTGTTCCCCTCTGGGTCCACCTGCCACCACTCCCCGCCTCCCAGACTCCCCACCCGCCTTGTTCAGCCTCGTTCATTGAAGAGGCAGCCGTAGCTACAAATCACTGTTAAAATCTTACTACTTCGTAGAGTGACTTTTAAAAAGATGTTGCTTCCTCTTGAGTCTGTGTAAATATCTTTTTTTTTTCCTTCAAATTTTTCTGTGTGTTGAAATTCTAACCGGAATCCTGGGTAGCTCTCCGGGGTACAGTGAAGTCCAGTGAAAGGCACCTTGTCTATTTTGAAAACCAACATTATGTGACCTCTAGTAATTCTTTTTCTGTAAGAATACTGACTTTCTGGAGTACTGAGTATCAGTTATTGTACATGATTGCTTCGTGAAATGTGCAGATGACATCACCTATGCAGCCTTGTTTGATTTATTTCCTCTGGTTTGTACTGTTATTAAAAGCATATTGTATTATAGAGCTATTCAGATATTTTAAATATAAAATATTGTTTCCGTAATATAGATGTATGGAATATATTTAGGTCATAGATGTGTTACTTGGGAAGTTCTGCTTTGACAAACTGACAAAGTCTAAATTCATTAGCAAATGTTGTACCCCAGTGAGCAGTAAATCAGTGAAACATCCCCAAAAGAGGAGAAAGACACTTAAAATGGAAACAGTTCCCCCAAAATATACGATTTGGACTCGTTCAGCTGCTGGATATATGTCACCAGTCCTCCCCTCCCACCCACCACTCCCCAACCCCCAGCTGGAAATTCTGACATTCAGCTCCTAAGAGTTCTTCATTCATAACTGACTTTTAAACAAGAAGTTTCTCTTGTGGTTTTAGTTTGGGAGTAACCATTCAGTAAAAGTTGCAGTGTGGTTTATGCAAACAGAACAGCCTAGCATTACTCTTGGCCTCCTCCCTGACGGGGGCGGGGGGCTGACAGCCTGGCAGCGTGGCCAGGTGCGGCCACGTCCATCCCGTCGGGACGCAGTCACTCCCGCCCACGTTTCGCTACTCGAGGTTAGTACCAGGTTCCACGTTCCCGTTCCCATACTCTCTGAGAAGTGCCTGATGATGCTGATGTACTTACAGACACAAGAACAATCTTTGCTGTTACTGTATAAAGCCATAAATGTACATAAATTATGTTTAAATGGTTTGGTGTCATTCTTTTCTAGTTGTGCAGAGTAAGCTCTTTGTTAGGTTCATGGGGGGTTTTTTGTTTTTCCGGTTTTCCGTGTTTCGCTCTCACGTGAGTTAAAACCTTGTCAGCCATGGTGCCATGGTTTATTCAAATCTGGTATTTCTTTGGGGGGGGGGTGGAAACAGTCCCTCTGGGACCAAACTATAGTCCCCAAGAATTGAAGAGCAAGTAGGACGCCCTGGTAACAAACCACCCTGGAGCACTTCATCCGTGGAGCGTCTGACACTACACCTGGCACAGAAATGACCAGGCATATGAGATCTCGTGTTGGAGTAGGTGGAGCTGAAGGTAAAAACACCTGAAGGGCAGGCTGGGGAGGGCCCTGGCTAGGAGGTCAGCGAGCAGGGATGGGTGGCGTGGTGGGGGAGCGGTGGCTTCCCGAGGCCACATGAAGGGGGCGTCGCGCCTTCCACTCAGTGGCTGCTGCAGATGGAGGTTCCTTTGTTTGCTTTTTTCAGAAAATGCCCGAGGAATGAGCTGGGGTTAGTTTAATGATGGTTAAATACAGGATTAAAACCAGGATTAAGTCCCGTCTCTCCATGCTTCTGACTCTTTTGCTAGGCAAGGGAACATCCAAATGAGTTGGAGGAGGAAAAAGGAAATAGGTCATTCTAATGTTTGTCTGTTTAGACACTGGAGGAAGATCAGTCCAGCTTTCAGGGTTTTTGTTTTTTCCTTCCTTCCTTTCAGCAATGGAACCCTTGCTTTAAAAGGCACAATAGTCAGAAGCCCAGAGTGTGGAACAGATAAAAGCATCTACCCCCAGACCTGGGTCTTGTGCATAGATCACTTTGAAAAGTGATCGAGTCCAAATGCAGAAAAACGCCTTGATTGTACCCCCAGAACTCAAACCAGCAGGCTCCTTTCAAAACCCTCTGTACATATATATAAAATCACGCACCTAATGTCATTTATTGAGACCAGTTCCCACGTTTTAACATCAGTTGATAAGAGGAAGCAACACAGTGGGAAGCGACAGATCCCATGGTTGGAGCTTGATGGTTAACATGGAGGGAGAAACTTCCTTCCTCGGACAGTATCTAGGCCCCTGCTGTGACCAGAGACTGACGGATTGTTTCTTGACCTGTGGACCTGCCACACTGAAGGACTTTGCCTTGGCTATTGTTTCTCCACGTTGGAGCTGACCTACTGTAACAATGATGGTGCTGGTTAAACTTACACCCGTTGGTGTGGTTAGGTAGGTGGAAGGCTGTTCCAAGAGATGTATTGCACTAAGTGACAGTCTTGGCAGTAGTCACTGTCACGTAGATATTGAACATTGTATCACCTGTTAGTGGGTCATGGGTCATGAGCCTGCAGCCAGGCGGGGCCGTGACCTCTAAAAGGAGTGTGTTCATGTTAGGTTTCCTTACTCTCATTTATTATTTCGTGTAGAAAATTACCCTGGTGATCACATGGTTACATGGTCTCTAGGATGTTTTCCAGTTTAAGTAACTGGAAAATGAGTGAAGTTAGTGTGGAATGGAAAGGGAGGTCTGTGCTGGCATGAAAGAATGAGGAAGGCAGGTAGTCCTGGGTGGTGGTGGGTAATCCGGATGTGAGATGGAGACAGCCGAGGTACGAGCTGCAGGTGAAGGGCAGGCCTTTGGATCCTTTGACCAGAGGAAGCTGCAGAGCGGCATGGGCATCTAGAAGTTCAAGAGAGAACTTCTAGTTTTGCAGGTGGCTGGGAGAGGAGGCTTTCTATGCAGATCCCAGGCTTCGCCGACGTGGCTGTGAGAGGGAGAAGCCGCATACTTGAGAAGGCATTCACCTGTTAAGGAGAAAAAAGGGAGATGGAGGCCAACTTTTCTCAGCTTGACTGGTAGCAGGATACTGTTTTCAACCCTACTGCCCATGAACTAACTCAAAGGCAAAGTTGAAACTTCTTGGCATTAGTACTTTTATCACGTTCATGTCTTCGAAAAGTGAAAGTCTTGTTTGCACTGGCAGCCACTGGTGGAAAGTAGAGATTTACATCCTCCAGGAAGAAAGAGGGCAACTTTTGGGGGGCTTGTTAGTCATTCTTTACATTTCCTTCCTTGCACGAGCTCCAGTCCCCAACAAGCAACTTTCAGAGTTCCCGTAAAACTTAAAATTGCCGAAGATGGTAACCCACTTGCTGGAGTTTCTGCAAACCCATTCTGGGGATTGTAACATTACTAAAATTGCTGCTCCAGTGAAGTGACCTTAGCTGCTTAGAACAGAGCTCACAGTGGGCCATTTTAACACAGATTTCTCTCTCTGGTGAATTGGGATAGAGGACGGTCCGCTTTGCACTTTGGTTGCAAACTGGTTCGAGAACAAACCGGAGATGCCCACTGTTTAGTCTGTGCTGGTGGCAGGGACACTCAAGAGTGTTTGCAGAGCAGTGAGCTTCCCTGATGCGTGGGCAGTGATTTCCCCACAGATGAGGTAAGTTGAGGATACCTTCTACGTGCCTCACCGGTTTGATGTGAGGATTGGAGGATGAGGTAATGTCTGCAAATGACTTGCCCTGTCAGGGGAAAAGCCTCAACTTAGGAGTTGGTGTCAGCATACGTAACGGTAGGCCTTGGAGATTCGTTTCCTTAGTGGGGCTTCTGGACAGTCAGCATTTCCCCGCAGGGTAAGTGGAAGAGCTGCTTGGCTCATTTCCATGGTTTTTCTGCATTCCCATTTGCAGGCCTCCATCTCTTACACAGGGGAGTGGGTAGACATTTTACCAGACCTAAACTCCAGGAGGGTCCATAACCTCTCCTTGGTAACTCTAGAAGCACTTAGTAAGTTGTAAACCCACTATGTGCCCAATACAAACTAGTCGAGATACTTGTTTCCCAAGAACAAGTGGACCTATATTAAGAAAATTGAGAGACATTTGTAGACTCTTTGAGCTCGACCTCACCCTACTCATGTTCACCCAGAGGCTGTGGAGGACGTCAGCTCCATGTGCCCTTATAGGCTAACCTGTAAGGTAGGGAATGAGGAGAGGAGAGGGCTAAGCTGAGGTTGAGGGGCCCTCGTGGTGTGCTGGAGCCCGATCGTCCGTTTCACAGGCGCTGATGCTTAGGTGTGCAGGAATTTTGTGAGCCGATTTCAGATAGCACCATTATTTGCAATTAACTTAGATAAACTTACTAAGTTACATTAAAAAACAAAGGCAGTAAGTACTCAAAACTCATCATGTCCTCGTGAATTACACGTGGCTCTTGTCTGCTCTTGAAGTGAATATTTGCCCTGGTTGTATCTTATGATGGGGATGCCCCCACTGTTGGTGCTGAAGCTGAGCAAAGTTTCAGTTTAATAAATATAGTTTGCACGAGGGTGGGAAATGGTTTAGCAATAAATCATATCAGTTGTGTTTTTTTTTGGCGGGGGGCCGTGCTGCACAGCTCGTGGGATCTTAGTTCCCCGACCAGAGGTTGAACCTGGGCCCTCGGCAGTGAGAGCGCGGAGTCCTACCACTGGACCGCCAGGGAAGTCCCATGTCAGTTGAATTTATTGAGAAAACATTTATTAAGAAAAGAGTTAGTGGATTGGGATGCAAGTCCCTTTGTCAAATCCTGGCTGAATTGCCATCACCGCCATATGTTGGCTACAGATGAAAGAGTTTGCCAGAAATCAATTGGCCTGATAGAGTTTACAGTAAAGGCTGTTGTATATTTTATTATTTATAGATTGTGTGCTGCATATTCTTTATATCAGTAAATTCGTAATAAACTTATGTACATACATGCAGGCCTATGTTATATCTGCAGCTCCGTGCTGCCTCCACGGAGCAGGTTAAACATTGACCAGTGCACCACTGACGGGTGTAACGAAGGCATTAAAGGACTGGCAGTTTGGATGACACAGGAGAACAGGTGGAATGGCAGTGAGAGAGGGAGAGAACAGGAAGTTGTCTCAAGGTCCAGGGTGTGGTCACGCCATTCGGTGATTGACAGGCAGTGAGGATGGGGCCCTAGAGTGGAAGAGGTCGGGGAAGAGGAAGCCTGAAGATTGCATGGGGCGTGCAAATTAGACTTCAGAGCCAACAAAAGAGACTGCAGGGCCGGGGTGGAGAGGAAGTCTCAACTTCAAGTGCCCAAGCCTTTAATCTGGGGGAGGAACCAAGTGGCAGGTAGATGTCAGTGGCTAGGAAAGGTACACAGGGGAGTAGCTGAATGCCCTAAGCATGGACAGAGGTTTTTAATTTTTAAAATTTATTATTATTATTATTATTATTTGCCATGCCACATGGCTTTCGGGATCTTGGTTCCCCGACCAGGGATCGAACCCGGGCCCTCGGTAGTGAAAGTACGGAGTCCTAACCACCGGACGGACAGGGAATTCCCCAGCAGAAGTTTTTGAAACAGGAGGGTGGAAGGGGAAGATTCTGGAGCTGGGAAAGGAATACAAAAGGATGCCAGTTCTGCTTTGGGGACTCATGATGGTTTGCCAAATGGAAATAATCACACCTGCTCAACTGGAGTTACTGAGGGAAACAAATGACCCGAGTTAAGACCCTATCACAGTGCCTGGCACATAGAAAGGGCTCACAAAATAGTGGTGACCAGACAGTCTGGTTTGGCCAAGACAGGCTTGGGCTAACTGTGCCCAGCACAATTATTATTAGCTGTTCTTGTCAAGTGTTTGGGTGGTTAATTGTATGTTCGACCTATCAGCAAATGACTTGTTTTCCAGTTAATTACTTCCTAGAACCCTCACTTCACAGTGGACATACCAAGAGTCGCCCTGGAAGAAGCGGTCTCTGGCTGGAGGGTTTTTCTTCTAAAGGAATGTTAGCCTGGTGTCTGAATAGCATAGGTTAATCTAAGGCGTACAAGGTCTCTCCCTACCTTCTTCCGCATTCTCATCTCTTCCACCCTATGTACCAGTCACACCCAACAGCCATTCCCTTTTATGCTTCCAGCTGTTTCACATGCTGGAAGATTTTGTCTGGAGTGCCTTTCTCCTCCTTTCCTTGTCAACAAGGTACAGCTCAAAGCCTCCTCCTACCCTTCAAGGCCGTCATATCAGAGTCGTTCCTTGCATAGGTGGGCTAGATGGCTCTCAGGACTCCTTTTCCAAATGCAGGCACGTGTCTTCGTTTAGCTCTGGCTCCATCATAATAATCCTCAATAGTCCTCCCTAGGCAGCCCTCTAGCCATCCTACCGAGAAGTTCAGAGCCCAGCCTGACTGACTTGGGTCCTCACCAGGCTCCCCGTGAGGCTAAAGCAACTGGTCAGTGCTTGCCACTGGACACAGCCAAAGGCATTCCTCTGGGGTGAGCCAGTCTGCGTCTGCCTACATTCCAACAAATTAAAAGCGGACCAAGAAGCCCAAGGTATTTGGACAAGTCTGGAGCTGCTATTCACTTTCTTCAACCAAGGAAAGTTCAAAGGCAAGAGAGGGGATGTGACCGATGATGAAATGGGATCATTGGCTTTCCTTGCAGCCAGCCAGCCCCACAGGCTGCTGAATCCTCCCTTTCCGTATACCTCTTCTCTGGGCTCAGGGACCAGGGTCGGTCCCCTTTGCTTAGTTCCCACCTGCAAAATTGCCAATAACAAGACTGAAATGCCAGTTTATCTGCTTACCCTCCGGATGGTTGTACGTCTGTAGAAATGGCTAGGTTGTGTCAATCCTGGAACAGTCCTAGCCTCTCCACTTAAAAAAAAAAAAAAAAAAAAAAGGCACAGCTGGTCACCCTGAGATAGTTGCTGACTTGTTTTCACAGAACCTGGCCGGAGAAAGACACTGTCATTTGTAATTTTTGCCTTGGTGTTGTGTCATTGGATTGTCTCCACTTTTCCCCTACCGAAAGGAATCAGACAAAATAGGTGGGCTTTGCATTCTGATTATAAAATAATATTTTGAAATTAATTTGAAATAGTCAAATATTTTTTGAAATACAATGTTATTCTGAAAGGAACGTAATAATTCTCCTTTACAAGATAACAGTTTTTCCTACCTTAATTCACCACATGTACCAAAACAATGACTTGGTAAAGAGGAGACATTTCCCGAAGTCAGGCAATTCTGTTTAGAAGTACGTGTGAAGTTGTGATAAAACACACCCTGAATAGAAAATTTCATTTATTCTTAAGAAAGTAGCTTATGAGATCTCAACAGTTCTTAGAGCCCTATAGGCTGTATTTTAGATTAGTATTATCTTTAACGTTCCAGTTCCCTTTTGACTCCTTTTCTTCTTTGTCTTAATTGATATTCCATTAAAAGCATGAATAATTTTCAAAAGCCTGGATTGGACTGGCTGGAGGCATTTCACAGCTGTATGGAATCTCATGTAACTATCATGTGCCTTTCTTTGGAAACAATTGTCCTTGTCTTTTGTAAGAAAATCACATGATTAAAAAAATAGATGGCTAGCAATAATTCTGTTGTCACTTGGTTACTGGCAGGAGTAGGAATAGGGAGGAAGACGTAAGAAAAATGCATTCTTGGATCCCTTAGCCACACCAATCTGCAAACCTTCCTGGAGTAAATAATTTCCTTTGTCATTTCTGGGTAACTAAAAAAAGGCTTCGGAATGTTTCCAGGCTTGGGCATTCAGTTGTGTAATACTTTTGGAGTCTGAGTTACCTTACTTTGCTCCAAGAGTTGGCTCAAAACCGAGCCATCGTCCCCCCTGCTGGATCTGAGTGTCAGAGAAACTGATATCAGTTGAATGAATGAAAATTCAGTCTTTATTATGGACGATAATACTCCCTCTGGGATCAGACTTTCTTAATATTCTTGACAGCAAAAAGAAGTTTGAATCAGCTTTGGATCCCAGAGATGCTGTTTTGACCTAATCCTCTTGAGATGAAGCCTGACTCTGTCTCAAATGTCCCCACCTGGGAAGGGAGCTGCCGGCTTCCACTGCGGAGAGCCTGCCCACGTGGGGAAGGGGAAGGCCTCCTGCCACCTTCGAGATTCCAGAGAGTGAATGTTCCAAATACGGAGTGTTTGAAAGCTGTAGGGCTGGTCATTGACCAGCACAAAAAAAGTGTTGGAATTGAATGCTTCTCTGAGAAATGAGCCAATGTTATTTTCCAGGGCAGTTCTAAGACTTATGGAAGAAAAACTATAATTAAGGAAAGTGGGTGGATTATTAGGAAAGGTTTGTTTCTTCCAAAGGTTTTGTGATCTTAGTAGCATTTTTTTGTTTGTTTGTTTGCGGTACGCAGGCCTCTCACTGTCGTGGCCTCTCCCGTTGCGGAGCACAGGCTCCGGACGCGCAGACTCAGCGGCCGTCGCTCACGGGCCCAGCCGCTCCGCGGCACGTGGGATCCTCCCGGACCGGGGCACGAACCCGCGTCCCCCGCATCGGCGGGCGGACTCTCAACCACTGCGCCACCAGGGAAGCCCCCTTAGTAGCATTTTGCATGTACCATACCTAGCATCTGCTGAAGTTAGTTCCTCAGCCTCCCTTTGAATTAAAATGAGCAGAGGAAACCCACTCTGTATGGATCACAGACTAGGGAAGATGTCTAGAGACCCCGAGGAAACTTGCTGAAGTAAGACACGGTGTTTCTCAAAGTGTAAACTACCAACCGTGGGCAACAGAATAATTTGGGAAGATTTGTAAAAATGCAAATTCCTGGGTTCCTCCTCAGACCTATGGATTCAGGAATCTGGGATGGGGGGAAGGGGGGGGTATGATGGCTGAGAAATCTGCATTTTAATTATTCCAGGTGATTTTTGTGAACACTGAAATTTGAGAACCACCACCAGTCTCTGGAGATACTGCAACATTAACTGCTGTTCATTCATTCATTCAGCAGTTACATGTCTCCTGAACACCTGTGTACCTGGCCCTCTGCAGAGTGCTGGGATGCCCTGTGCGGTGGACAGGACGGACCCGTCATCTGCCTTCATGAGGCTTTCCGTTTCCTACCCTCTTCAGACGTGTAGTGAGGCTTACCAGAAAGACGTCATGAAGTAGTCTTTAAAAATAGGCTACTGGGGTCAGGTAGAATACTGGCCTGATAACTGGTTCTGAAACTCTAAAATTTCCAACATCCATCAAAGGCTTTTACCTGCCTAACCTGCAGGGCATGCTGAGTAAGCTAGTTGAGGAGACTGGCCTTCTGTCCTCGACGTACTAACAAATCCAGGCCCCGTCTGGCCTCTAGCCAGCACCAGGATCCACCCCTGAGTAACACTGTGGAGTGGCACTGAAGTAGCTTCAGCCAAGAGGCAGACCTGGAAACACAGCCAATTTGATCCCTACTGACCAAAGGGCAGCGCTAAGTGCATCCAGGTCTGAGGAAAATAACCCAGTCTGTGTAGGGTCTGTTTTCCATTGGAAATGAAGCTTTTTTAAAAAACAATTTAATTGTATTTTTTAATAGCTGCAGGAGAGAAACAGCTCATCTTGCAAGATCTTCGAAGGAATGTAAGCTGGACCCAGATATCCCGGCTGAGATGAGCTTACAATACCAAGCCAGGCTGGGCCGACACCGCCTTGCCCCTGGGCCAAGCCTGCGCAGCTCCAGGGTGGAGAGCTCCAGGGTGGAGAGCCTCTCTTCCAAACCCTGGTGAGGAACAGCAGCCATGGCCCTGGGGCAGGGTCAGTCGCCCTGTGATGACAGCACCTTGACACTTCATTTGGGTGGTGTCCTCAGGCTGAGCTCTGCCCCAGACAAGGGAACAGTTTCAGATCACTGGAAGTCTCCGCCTCTGTGGTTACCTGGATTTTTTTCTATTTTGTTTGTAAAATATCCTCCAAAGTAGTACATAAGTCTCTCTTGCAAAAAGAACCATATCCAATTCAGCTTGACCTTTTCAGTGTCATTCCAGACATATCTCTGATTGAGCCAAGTTGATGTCTGGAGGTGTCCTCGATGCCAGAAACTTGGCCTCCATGCATGGGTGCTGAATTGAATTTCGGAGAAAGAGTTTTGGGTGAAGTAGAAAAGAATAGCTTTATTGCTTTGCCAGGCGAAGCGGGGCACAGCGGGCCCATGCCCCTCAAAACTGTGTGTCCCAACCTGGGAGGATTTGGTGAAGAGTTTTATAGCAATGGTTCAAGGGCAGGGTGGCTGATAAGGATCAGGGTGCAGGGCCTGCAGTCCTTTAATCTGGCTTCAGGTGGTCTCCTGATGAGCTTCTCAAGGTTATCAAATTGTGATCTGTGGAATGAAGAATGCTAACATCTTCCATTTCTTGGGGGTTTTAGTTCTGTAGAAGAGCTCAAAGATATTGTTTTATGTGTATTCCTTGAGGCGGAACCAGGACCCTGCCCCAAGGCTGCACTATTGTTTCTTGACTGCTCCTCCCTTGTCCCTGCATCCCCTCCCTTCCCTGATTAGCAACTGTTTGAATCTGCCCTCTGGAACTCAGGGAAGGTCATGGAAGCTGGAGTCTATTCCCTACAAACAAGAAATGGGGGACACAGAAAGGCTTTGATGCCCAGGAGCCCCACAGGGTCCTGCATGGATGGCTTCATCCTCAGTGCTTTGAGGTAGATCTCATGGTTGGACCCTTCCTCCTTCGTTCCCTCCCTCCATCTCTCTCCCTCATCCCCTCACCCCTTCCCTTCTCTTTCTCTCACTCACTCTTTATTATGGAAAATTCCAAACATAAACAAAAGTAGGAAGAATAAAAAGTATCATGAATCTTCACATACTCATCACCCAGGCTGAATAGTTACCAACTCATGGCCAAACTTGTTTCATGTATACTCACCCTTGAATCTGGATTATTTTGAAGAAAACCCCATATATCATATAATTTCACTTGTTTAAAAAAAATGTATATAATTATATAGATAAGAATTCTTTCAAGTTAAAAAAAAATTTTGGCCACATAATTTACATACCTTCAGATCCTTAGAACTTGTGTACCACTCAGTCAACTGGACAGCTGCAAATCAAGGAACAGCATGTTTTTATCACCCCATCCCTTCGTGCCCCTTCCCAGTCAGTGACCTGCATGAAGAAGCAACCATTGATCTGATTTCTGTTGCTACCAGTTATTTTTTGCCTATTCTAGAATTTCATATAAATGGGCTCATATACTGTACTTTTCTGCTCCTGGCTTCTTGCATTCAGTGTGTTACTTTGAGATTCATGCAGGTTGTTGCTTGCATCAGTGGCTTGAGCCCTTCTATTTTTGAGGAGTGTCTCATTGTATAGATATGCCAGTTGGTTGATCCATTCTTCTGTTAATGGACATCTGGACTGTTTCCAGTTTTTGACGAGCATGAACAAAGCTGCTCTAAATGGTCTTGTACAGGGCTTTTTTTGTGGACATATATTTTCATTTCTGTTGAGTAAATATCTAGAAATGGAATTGCAGGGTCATAGGTATATTTTCCTTTTTTTGTTGTTGTTTTGGGTTTTTTTTTCTTTTTTTATTTCAGTATAGTTGATTTACAATATTGTGTTAGTTTCAGGTGTGTGGCAAAGTGTATATATGTATTCTGTCTCAGATTCTCTATTTTCCTTTTTAAGAAATGCCAAATGGTTTTCCAGAGTGACTGTCTCCATTTTACATTCCCACCAGCAACATATGAAGAGTTCTGATTGTTCCACATCCTTTCCAAAATTTAGTATTTTTCATCTTTTTAATTTTAGCTATGCTAATGTGTGTAGTGGTATCTCATTATGATTTTAATTTTCATATCCCTGATGATTAGTGATGGTGAAACCTTTTTCATGTGCTTATTGGCCATTTGTATGTCTTCTTTTGTGAGGTGTCCATTCAAGCATTTTACCCATTTTTTTAATTGGGTTGTTTGTCTTTTTATTTTTGAGTTGTAGGAGGTCTTTATGTATTGTGGATACAAGATATAGGTGTTTCAACCAATCAATACATAACCTTGCTTTGTGTGTGACTGTTTAAAGACACCTTATTAAAAAAAAAAGATATAGATGTTCTATCTATGTATCTATCTATCCATTCAGATATACGCGTTGCATGTATTTCCTCCCAATCTGCTACCTATTTTTTTGATAGTGTCTTTTGATGAATAGTACTTTTAAGTTCAATTTATATTCACTTTTCTTTTATGGTTTGTGCTTTCTGTGTGTTCACCAAGAAATCTTTACCTACTTCTGTATTCTCTTTTTTCTTTTTTAAAATTTATTTATTTATTTATTTATTTACTTATGGCTGCACTGGGTCTTTGTTGTTGGGTCTTCGTTGCTGTGCATGAGCTTTCTCTAGTTGCAGTGAGCAGGGGCTACTCTTCATTGCAGTGCGCGGGCTTCTCATTGCGGTGGCTTCTCTTGTTGCAGAGCTTGGGCTCTAGGCACACAGGCTTCAGTAGTTGTGGCATGCGGGCTCAGTAGTTGTGGCTCGCGGGCTCAAGAGCGCAGGCTCCCTAGTTGTGGCTCACGGGCTTAGTTGCTCCGCGGCATGTGGGACCTTCCGAGGCCAGGGCTCGAATCCGTGTCCCCTGCATTGGCAGGCGGATTCTCAACCACTGCGCCACCAGGGAAATCCCCTGTATTCTCTTATGTTTTCTTCTAATCACTTTGTTGTATACATGGGATCAAGAACTAAAATAATAACAAAAACATAACCACAGTACCATTATTACACATAAAGAATAAAAAAGTTTTTAATATTATTAAGTATCCAGTCAGCATGATGTTCAAATTTTCTCAATTATTTTCTGATTTTTCCTTACAGTTTTTGACATTTACATTAGAATGCAAATAACATTCATATATTGCTATTTTTATATGTTTCTAAGGCTCTCTCTTAAGCTATATATATCTCCCCCCACCCACTTTTTTTTCACTCTGTTGAAGAAACTGGGTCACTTGTAGAGTGTCCCACGGTTTGGATTTTGCAGATTGCATCTTCATGGGGTTGTTTATTATATTTCTCATCCCCTGTGTATCCTGAAAACTAATAGATCTAAAGGCGTGATCATATTTAGGTAGGCTCAATTTTTGTCAAGAATACTTCATAGTATTCTGTGAATACATAGGGCAGGAAGTATATGGTGTTTGAGTCTCTCTCTTTTGTATGATGTTAGCAGCCATTGACGATCGTTGTTATTGTGATTATTTCATTAGGGTCATAAAATGGTGATATTCCATCATTTCTTCTAAATTCACTAGCTGAAACTTTCAATGAAGAGACTTCCCTGAAGTAATGATATGGATGTCCTGTGGACTTTATCTTGAGTAGTTCTGGGAATGCCAGTGTTTCTAGAGTTATTTATCTGCTTTGTATCACTAGATTTAAATTTTCCGCAAGGCATTAGGCTGAAGTTGTTGCTTATTGATAGTTACAACAAGAGCAATAATAATCACTACATGCTGAGCACCTTGGGGGCAGGTTCTAACCTAAGCACTCAATGCATTTCGCTCATCAGATATTCTGAGTTGGCAATTGTTACTCATAGATCCTCATGGCTTCTACCATAAGATAACAGACTTATCTGATGATCTCGTATCTTCCAGGCCCCTGTCTCCACTATGGATATGTGGAAGACTTTCCTCCTCCTTTAACTTTATAGGTTTGAAAAGATTTATATCGTTAAATGCCTTTCCCTGCGTGAAAAAATATGAACTCGGGACAAACACTCACATAATAGGATGTTGACTATTCCCATTAAAGTTGAAAGAGAAGGGCTGGCTACAGCATGAGTAATCCCAGATCTGGCTGCTTACTGATTCAAGCCAGAAATTTAGACACATCATTTGCCCCTTACAAAGGCTCCATTTCCTCCTTGGTAGAATGGGAAAAAATAATACTGGGTCATGACTTGTTGCCAAAGAGGTGTTTCCTACTAGAGACCAACTGGAGACAGCTTGGGTAGATGGTGAGGTCTGTAACTGCTCCCAAATGAATATAGAAAAACATCCCAGAGAACACACCTTCCCTGGTGAGAGCCCCCATTTTTCCTTCTTTATAGCTTCGTGTCTTTTAGGAGGAAATGATCTAAGCGACTAGATGTTTGAAGGAAATTATTAAACAGAATACATAAAATTGGGTTTGACTTGAAAGAAGAAAGTGTTTTAAGATTTGAAAGACTAATGAGTTTATGCTACATAGCAGTCCGTTCTGCTGGGATGTACCGTTCAGCTGGTTCATAGGCAGAGAGGTTTGCATTCTCTTTCTTGATTTGAGGAGCAGGATTATTTCTTGTGTATTCAGCTGCTTGTGCCTCCTTCTGTTTCCTTGCCTTTGAGTCCCTTCCACAAAAATATCCTCCACATACCCAGCAGTTTCTATCCCTTTGCACATTTAACTCCATTATAAGACAATCTGTTTTCCCTGAAAACTTCACTGAGCATTGCTGTTGGCTTTCCTGAAGATACAGATATGTTTAGTAAAAGTTTACCAGTCTCCATTGCTTTAAGGGTGGAATTCTGTTTTACATAGAATGAGGATACACCCCAGTTCCTCCAAGATAGCCTCAACTTATGATTGTCACCCAGTTGTCATTATTAATAGTATCCTCTTTCCCTTTCAAAAGTGTCTTGGTGTAGATGAACATCCTGTGGGCACGTTACCTGTACTCACTAGTCACCCATTACTTTTCTTTAGGCCCAGCCATGAAATGGTGGAAGTGAGCCCAGGGGGAATGAAGATTAGAGTCAGCAGGTTGAGCAAAAGACCTCCTGGCTCTTCTTGAATAAAAGAATCACTAGTGTTTCATGACTGTTCCTCTGATATGGTCAATGAGACTGAGAATGCCACCTTATTCTTCTTTAGACTTGTTACTTTTGATAACTAGGAAACATGTTTTTCATCTGAAGCCACTTCAAGTCAACCATGATGCAGCATATTTCAAGCCAGTTTAGCAAGAAGGTAGCAACGAACATGCTCCACGTAAGGCTGTCCACATGGATCTGAGTTGCCGTCCTACAAAATGAGGCCAGATGTTCACGGCTGGGTATAATACTCAGCTTTGTTGGGCTTTTGCCCGACAATCGAGAACAGTATTAAGAGGGTGTGATGGCTGGGGATGCTGTCCACTTCAGACAGGTATCTCAGTACTCTCTACCTGTGTACCATAGCAGATCGGCATCGTCCAGATGAGCAGAGAGGCAGGGGAAATTCAGCTTGATTTGAAACACAAACACGCAAGCAAAAACAACCTAAGATCTACTCATAAGAGCCCTATACAGAGTTGGTCTGAGTCAGAAGTGCACACAGCTGGACACAGCTAAAATAATCAAGTGTTTTGCCTAATAGCGACTCTAGACTCAAACAAGGAAAGACAGATAAAAGTTGAGCTCCTAAGTGAGTTCAATTTAGGTAACTTTTTGGGATATACACAAAAATCATTCATGAATTAGTCTGGTCCTTATTCATTTATACATTCTTCTAACAATGTAAGAATCAAGATAATTGACCTGAAAACATTTGAAAAACTGAAATGTATATAATATTAAGTATTATTATTGAGAATCAACTATATTTATGATGTTGTGTTTGGGACCGTGGGAACAAAAAGACCAGTAAGACATGATTCTTATCTTCAAAAAGCTTATAATCTAGTAAAGCGAATTATAGCAATCCAGACGACTCGCCCTGACCAAAGCTAGAACAATTTGAGCAACAAAATAAATCACGATAGTATTTATATTTAATATAATTTATATAATTTAATATAATTTATAGACAATACATTATACATAATTTATAATGACTGTAATTTAATATAATTATATATTCTATCATGTAATATATAGCACAATTATATTTAATATTAGTTTTATATAAAGTAAGCATCCTTGAGTTAATCCTGATAAGTACAATATAAGTGACTGAAATAAATAAATATGTGAGGAGGAGGGACAACTCCTCTTTACAGAAAAATCCTAGTGAATAAATGTGGAAGGAATGAGGGAAATGAAGATTACTGATAGAATAGCATCATAGTAATTATTGTAGGAAGATCCACTGATGGATCTAGTAAATTAGATCTAGTAAATTAGAGGGCCAACGTTTAAGGAGAAACAGTTCATCCCCCCTGGGGTGGAGGGATGGAATTACCTGCCGTCAGGTGGGAGGTATGGACCTGGGTGGAGGACATGGATGGGGAATCAGGGTGCCTTCTTGGGCAGGGAGTGTTTGGCTGGGCCTTAAAGGCTGGGAGAATTTCGATATGCATGTTTGGGCTGGGCAGGTGAGGCTTTTAAGGTGGGTGGTCTTTTAAAAGTCTGGGCCAAAGCACAGGGCGGGAGAGGGCAGGAAAAGAGTGAGTGGGTAGCTTTGGTTGGAGGTCAAGAGCCTCGAAGAGGAATGGCGGAGGCCAGGCCCCTCATGGCAGTAGGTGGAGGGCCAGAAGCCAGGCCGAGGTTGTTGAGAACACTCGTTGGCCGAGCATGGGGAGACTTCACCCACTGAAGGGATCAGGGACACAGTCTGGACCTGTCCCCATTGCCTCGAGAGCAACTGAAGGTGTGAGGGAACAGATGGTGTATTTTAAAGGCCTTTGTGTAGGTTGAGGCCTCGGTGGGGGAATGACCAGGAGACCAGTGTGTGCAGAGAGGCGGGTGAGGTTCCCATTGCACAGGGGGGGTCGGTTCCGTGAACGCTGGGTCACTTGGGAAGCAGGTCTGGCCCCAGGTCTCTGTCCTTGGCTACTGTGTGCTCTGTGACTCTCTCATAGTACCAGGGATTGCTGCTGTGACGTGGAACCTTGCCTGCTCAGAGAGAGAATCATCTCCTTGTCAGGCTCTTTCACGTTCTGGGAGTCAGCTCGTTGGCCTGACAGAGTCACTGGGTCCAGGGGTGTTGGGAAGGTTCTGTGGGTACGCTGAATGTCTGGAGTGTCCCCCGGGGATGTGTGGGGCTTGGCCTAGTTCCTGTCACGCCCAGTGGAAACGCTGTCTCTGGAGCTTCCCCCCTACACCTTCCCCCGCAAAGTAGGGGTGGATTTGGACGTGAATGTTCCTCTGAAGAAATGTGCTGGGTTCTTATGTCATGGCTAGACAGCCCCCCGCTGGGCCTGTTTGCTGTGCCTTTCCTTTTGCTCCCGACTGGGTCAGGAGATTTGGGGAACTTGTGACTCACTGTAGCCAGTGACTGTGGCCATTCTGCTGAGAAGCCGTGTCTCAAGGGAAGAGGCAGGGGTCACCCAGGTAGGTGCCAGCAGTCACTTGGCTCCCAGGGATGACAAGCTCAAGTGGGACTTCATGGCTGGGCGTGATGGAAACCATAATACACGGTTCTCTGGAGCAGGGCCGTGCCGGCTGGGAGGATGTTTGGCTCTGCTTGTGTTTGAACGGTCTGACGACAGCTGTAAAGCTTAGCAGCTGTGAGGTAGATCAGGTACTGCAGGACTTTTGGGCTTAGGTTAACCTTGGGGTCTTGAGACTAGAGCTGCAGCTTTCAAGAATTCAAGCAATGAGACAGCACGTACTGTGAAAAGTAAACTCTTAAGCTCTCTGCATATTCAGTTCTGGAGGCTCTGTTGACAGCAGCCCTTCCATTAATTAATTTTCTGAAGAGATGAATTACCATTTGTCTCCTTCCAGGAGTTGATCTCTACATGCCAAATAAATATACCTTTATCTTCTGGGAACCTAGTGTTTTGACTTGGGCCCACCGTAGACACTAGAACTAGCTCCTTCATGGAGAGTTGGTAACAAAACTAGGGAGGGAGATTAGGCCGGCCTCTGCCACCCCTTACTCCGTGTCACTGTGATAGGGAGTCATGAAATCACGGGGATTAGTGTAGACCTAAAAACGCCGCACCCGGGCTTCCCTGGTGGCGCAGTGGTTGAGAGTCCGCCTGCCGATGCAGGGGACACGGGTTCGTGCCCCGGTCCGGGAGGATCCCACATGCCGCGGAGCGGCTGGGCCCGTGAGCCGTGGCCGCTGAGCCTGCGCGTCCGGAGCCTGTGCTCCGCAACGGGAGAGGCCGCAACAGTGAGAGGCCCGCGTACCGCAAAAAAAAAAAAACAAAAAAACACCGCGTCCCGGCACGAGGGCGGTCTCGGGCCTTTCTGTGTACAGAGAGGGGAGCTGGGTGGCAGGCGGTAGGGAGAGTGGTTGGAGGGTTGGGGTCTGTTCTCAGACTCAGTGTCAAGTCCTGGCGCCTCCACACACAGGTATGTAACCTTGGGCCCGTGCCTTCTCCCAGCCAGGCCTTTCTTTCCTCCCTGATAAAATGAGATAACCATGCGTTCTTTTCCCGGTTGTTGTGAGGCTTCAATAAATAACAGTGACCGTGAACTCCCTGTACAGAGTCTAGTCCCGGGCAGCGTGAGCTCCCACCCTTCCTTCTTTTAACCTCCTTAACGAGGTAGATGTTCCCATCTTCACTTTCAAGGGAGGAGGCCGAGGTGAAGCAGCTCGGCCAAGGATGCAGACTCCCCAGTCCACGCTCTTTCCATCACGCCAGGCTCCCTCCGGAGGTCAACAGGCTGTGTGGGCCCCGAGAGGCCAGGGCCGACCTTTGAAGCTCTTTCAAGCGTCTTTGCCACTTGCCGAATCATCCCTGGAAAAATCTGTTCATCAGACATGTGCCCTGCCAGGTCATCCAGCAGACCAAGCGCTTTATTTTTTTATTTTTATTTTTTGCCAGTGAAACAGGCTGCAAGGTCCACCTCCAGTTTCATCTTCCCCAAGTCTGGGTGTTAGGAACCATCACAGCAACTGCTTTTGGTTAAAATGTCTTACGTGTCAGGCGTGGCGCTAAAAGCGTTCCCTGCATTGTCTCATTTTATCCCCTACGTCGACCTTGAGAGGAAAGGTGTTTTTTTGGTTTGCTTGTTTTTTTGCGGTACACGGGCCTCTCACTGCTGTGGCCTCTCCCGTTGCGGAGCACAGGCTCCGGACGCGCAGGCTCAGCGGCCGTGGCTCACGGGCCCAGCCACTCCGCTGCATGTGGGATCTTCCCGGAACGGGGCACGAACCCGCGTCCCCTGCATCGGCAGGCGGACTCTCAACCACTGCGCCACCAGGGAAGCCCCTAGGAAAAGTGTTTTTATTCCCATTTCCCTGATGAAGAATGTGAGGATTAGAAAAGGGAAGAATTAACTCCATCCTGTTGAAAAAGAGCCCATCTGTCTAACCCCGAAGGCCGTGTTCTTTACCACCTAACTCAGATGAATCCAGAAGAAATGTCAGTCGTTTTCTGTAGCTGAGTGTCCAGGGCAGGTGATGTTCAAATATGGAAAACCACGTTACACACCTGCCAGGTGTGACCCAACACAGGCCACACTTCAAGCAGCCCCTGGGAGGTAAAGATGGTTTATCATACTAACACTGTTATGGGTTGAATGACATCCCCCAAACCCGCTCCTGGAACTGATGATTCTGGAACAAATAATCTAGGATTCAAGAAAAAAAAAAGAGGTGGGGGAGTTAGAATGAAATAAACTGTGTCAACCAATAAGAACCATTACACAAAGCTATTGTGAGGCCTTTATACTCTGCAGGGCTATTTTACCAAATTTTGTGGGGAAAGCTCACCTCTACTCAGAATCTTCCTGCTATAACGTTACTCATGGATACGTAAGCTCTGACTTCCATGAAGTGTGAAGTATTTTACTTTATAAAAAGCTGTTGAATGGATCTGGGGATCTTACTTCATCAGCCTGACTTTAGTAAATCATATGAAGTCTGTATGCAGCGTTGGGATGCGTGTAAACCAAGACTAAAACATACTCCAATCATTGCCCATCATTTGTGGGTCAAGTCCACGTACGTGGTTGGTTTCCAGTTTCCTTGCAACATCCCTGGGGTGGGAGGCAGTAGTTCCATGCATTATATAGTTATGAAGATACAGCACCTGGTTTACAGTGTTATTATTTATATGCCATCCATTCCCACAAGGCATTTGCATTAATATCAAAGGTGGAAAGATAAGAACTAAATAATTAAGGAAGAGAGAGCTGATTTATTAAAAGACTTTCTCTTCCTCACTTTTTCTTTTTTCCTTTTTGTTTCTCAATCATCTTTATATACCTCACTCTTTTTATTATAGAACACTTCTAACGACACAAATGTAGAATAGTATTGTTATCCAGATTTGACACCTGTAGCCCTCATTCACCCCACACCAGAGAGCTTTGAATTCAAATGCTTCGAATTCTCTGTATCTGCAAATACTTCAGCATTAATCTTTAAAAGATAAGGACTCTTTATTTAAAACCACGATATGATTATCATGCCTTAAAAAATCAACAATAATTCTTTATTATCCATTGGTGTTCATATTTCCCTGATAGTCTGACACACTTTTTTTTCAGTTTTATTGAGGTATAATTTACAAACTGTAAACTTCACCCATTGTAAATGTACAGCTTGATTTTTAGTAAATTTATACAGTTGTGTAAACATCACCACAAGCCAGTCCTAAAACACTTAAACATTTTTAATGGTTTGTTTGCATCATGATTTTATTAGGGCCCTTATACTGTGATTGGGTGATGTCTTCTAAGTCTCTTTTAATGCATAGGTTTGCCCTCTATAACAATTTTTTTTTTTTTTAAGTGAAGCAATAGGTCTTTGCCTTTAGAATTTCCCGAAGTCTAGATTTTGTCAACTGCATCGTTGAGATATTATTTAACATTTTTATCTCCCCCTGTATTTCCTGTAAGTTGGGTTTAGAGACTCATTCAGATTCAAGTTCAATTATTTTCTTTAGCGTGATTACCTCATGAATGGTGTAGTGTACTTCCAAAAGGGTGTCATGGTGTGTGATTTATCTCTTTCCTTGATGTTAGCAACCTTCGATAATTATTGCCTAAGTCTATTATTTCATTAGGATTGCAAAATGGTGGTTTTCTACTTCTGCCTTTATTACTTCTGTAAGATAAACTTGTCCTCTTAAACCATTTGGTCTCCTAAGGATGAATTTGAATATGAAAGGCAAGATAGATGCTTAATTCTTTTGCTTTATTATTTTTCAAAATAATGAGTTGATTCCCTAGCATCGTCCAAAGACAACCATTGAGTTTTGTTTTGTTTTCTAGTGTCATTATAAAGTCAGAGATTCAGACTTACTGGAAGTGTTTCGATTTATTGTGGTAATTGTCCTCTTTGATGCTTGGTTGTTCCATTTTGTGCAGATTGGAATCTAATCAACTTGGCATCTCCATTCTTTTGGACATGACTCTTGTAGTTGTTGGTAGCTTCCTCTTTTTTTTTTTGGTGGTATGACAAAAATTTCCAGGCTCATCTGGTACATTTTGTGCCACAGATCTGGAGTCAGTCATTTCTTCAAGGAGTACTTGTTCTTTTTGGTGGAAAATTGTATTCGGAGACCATAGTCTGAGCACTAGGAGGCTCATTAATACTGGGTAGGTTATTTTTCACTAGGATTTTTAGTGGGCAAAGCTAGAAAAAAGTGTTTAAGATAAAATACATCTTAATTCATGCTGTTACTTCCAATTCAAACTCAAGAGCATAAAGTTTTTTAACCTAATTTATTGTACAATTATATTTCCTTCCTCCTCTCTTTCAGTCGTTTGTTCCTTTTAATCGCTGAACGGTATTTCATTGTACAATATAACACATTTCGTGTATCCATTTACCAGCTGATAGACATTTGGATTGTTTTCAGATTTTGGCCATTATGAATAATGCTGCTATGAATAGTTTCATCCAAGTCTTCATACAAACATATGTTTTAATTTCTCTTAGGCAGATACCTAGGTGTGGAAACTGTTTTCCAAAATGGTTGTACCATTTCACACTCCCACCAGCAATGTATGCAGGTTCCAGTTTCTCCACATCCTTGCCAATGCTTGCTTTGCCCTGTTCCCAGCCTATCTTTCTGATTATAACCATTTTAGTGGGCGTAAAGTGCTTTCTCATTTTGGTTTTAATTTGCATTTCTCTAATGTTGAACATCTTTTCAAGTTCTTATTGGCCATTTGCATATTTTCTTTGGTGAAATGTCTATTTAAATCATTTGCCTAATTTTAGAAATTGTTTTTGTCTTATTATTGAGTTGCATAAGTTCTTTATATATTCTGGATGCAAATCCTCTGTCAGATATAGGATTTGCAAATGTTTTCTCCCAGGTTGGGGTTTGGCTTTTTGTTTTCTTAATGGTGTCTTTCGAAGAACAAAAGGTTTTAAAGGTTTAAAGTCAAATATAATAATTATTTTATGGACCATACTTTTGGTGTGATTTTTAAGTCTTTGCCCACTCCAGGATCATGTAGATTTTCTTTTATATTTTTTTCCAGAAGTTTTAAAGTTTTAGCTCTTTTTTTTTCTTTTTTTAAAGTTTTGGCACTTATAGTTAGGTCTTAGATGCATTTTAAAAAATCATTTATTGGGGCTTCCCTGGTGGCGCAGTGGTTGAGAATCCGCCTGCCGATGCAGGGGACACAGGTTCGTGCCCCAGTCCGGGAAGATCCCGCGTGCTGCGGAGCGGCTGGGCCCGTGAGCCATGGCCGCTGAGCCTGCGCGTCCGGAGCCTGTGCTCCGCAAAGGGAGAGGCCACAACAGTGAGAGGCCCACGTACCACAAAAAAAAAAAAAAAAAAAAAAAAAAATCAAAAATCATTTATTGACTGATTGATATTTATTTATTTATTTATTTTGGCTGTGCTGCACAGCATGCGGGATCTTAGTTCCCCGACCAGGGATCGAACCCTTGTCCTCTGCAGTGGAAGTGCAGAGTCTTAACCACTGGACCACCAGGGAAGTCCCTTAGATCCATTTTTGAGTTTATTTTTGTGTGTGGTGTGTGGTAAGGGTCTAAAGTAATCTTTTTTACTTGTCAGTATCCAATTGTCCCAGCACCATTTGTTGAAAAAACTATCTTTTCCCAGTTGAATTGTCTTGGAATTTTTGTTGAAAATCAATTGACTGTAAAAATAAGGATTTATCCTTGACTCTTAATTCTCCTTCATTCATCTATATGCCTGTCTTTACAATAGTACCGCACTGTTTGCACCAGAGCCACACTTAGCTATATAGCTTTATAATAAGTATTGAGATCAGGAAATGCAAGTCTTCAATTTTGTTCTTCTTTTTAAATATTGTTTTGGCTACTCTAGGCATTTCACATTTCCATATAAATTTTAGAATCAGCTCATTGTTTTCTGCAAAATAATCTGCTGGGGTTTTTTTGCTTGGGTTTGCATTAAATCTAAGATGAATACTCATTCTTCTCAAGTGCACATGGAACATTCTCTGGGATAGATCATATGTTGGGCCACAAAACAAGTCTTAATAAATTGAAGAAGATTGAAATCATATCAATCATCTTTTCTGGTCACAAAGATATGAAACTCAAAAGCAATTACAAGGATAAATGTGGAAAATTCATAAATATGTTGAAATTAAACAACATGCCCCTGAACAACCAACTGGTCAATGAAAAATCAAAGGAAATTTAAGAAATCTTGAGACAAATGAAGATGGAAACACAACATTGAAACACAAGATGCCAAAATGTATGGGGTGCAGCAAAAGCACTTCTAAGAGGGCAGTTTATAGTGATAGATACTTTCATTACGAAAAAAGAAAGATCTCAAAGAAACAACCCACCTTTACACCTCAAGGAACTAGAGAAAGAAGAACAAATTAAGCCCTAACAAAGCCCAACAAAGTAAACGAGGTTAGAAGGAAATAAAGATCAGAGAGCAAATAAATGAAATAGAAAATAAAATGAAAATAGAAAAGATCAATGAAACTAAGAGCTGTTTTTTTTTGAAAAGATAAACAAAAGAAACAAACCTTTAGGTAGACTTGCCAAGAAAAAAAGGGAGAAGACTTAAATAAATATAATTAGACGTGAAAGAGGAGACATTACCACCGATACCACAGAAATACAAAGGATCATAAGAGACTACTATGAACATTATACACTAACAAACTAGACAAGCTAGAAGAAATGGATAAATTCCTAGAAACATATAACCTACCAAGACTGAATCATGAAGAAATAGAATGCTTGAACAGACCAATTACTGGTAAGGAGATGGAATCAGTAATCAAAAACTTTTCAACAAAGAAAAGTCCAGGACCAGATGGCATCAATGGTGAATTCTACCAAACATTTAAAGAATAATTAATACCAATGCATCTCAAATTCTTCCAAAAAACAGGAGAGGTGGGAACATTTCCAAACTTATTTTATGAGGCCAGCATATACTCTGATACCAAAGCCAGAGAAAGACACCACAAGAAAAAAAAATTATAGGCCAATATCCCTGATGAACACAGATACAAATTCCTCTACAAAATATTAGCAAATTGAATTAAACATTTCATTAAAAGGATTGTACACCATAATCAAGTGGCATTTATTTCAGGGATGCAAGGATGGTTCAACATCCACAAATCAATAAATGTGATATGCCACGTTAACAAAATGAAGGATTAAAATCATTATCATCATCTCAATAGATGCAGAAAAAGCATTTGACAAAATTCAACATGTTTCATGATTAAAACTCTCAACAAACTGGGTAAAGAGGGAATGTACCTCAACAGAATAAAAGCTATATGAGACAAACCCAAGGCAACATCATACTCAATGTGGAAAGCTGAAAGCTTTTCCTCTAAAATCAGAAGCTAGACAAGGATTCCCACTCTCACCATTTTTATTCAGCATAGTATTTGAAGTCCTAGCCAGAGCAAAATTAGGCAAGAAAAAAATAGAAGGCATCCAAATTGGAAAGCAAGAAATAAAGTTGTCTTTATTTGTAGATGACATAATTTTATGTGTAGAAAACCCTAAATATTCCACCAAAAAACTGTTAGAACTAACAATGAACTCAGTAAGGTTATAGGAAACAGAATCAGTATACAAAAATCAGTTGCATTTCTGTACACCAACAAGGAACTATCAGAAAGAGAAATGAAGAAAATATCCCATTTACAATTATTACAAAAAATAATAAAATACTTTGGAATAATTTTAACTGAGGAGGTGAAAGATCTGTTCTCTGAAAACTATAAGATGTTGATGAAAGTCAAGAAGGCACAAATAAATGGAAAGATATTCTGTGTTCATGAGTTGGAAGAATTAATTGTTAAAATACTCATACTACCAAAAGTGATCTACAGATTCAATGCAATCCCTGTCAAAATTCCAATGGCATTTTTCACAGAAATAGAACAGTCCTAAAATTTGTATGGATCTAAAAAAGACTCTGAATACCTGAAACAATCTTGAGAAAGAACAAAGCTGGAGGCATCACACTTCCTGATTTCAAACTATATTACAAAGCTAGAGTAATCAAAATAGTATGGTATTGGCATAAAAAGAGGCACAGAGATCAATGGAACAGAATAGAGATCCCAGAAATAAACCCATGCGTATACAGTTAATTAATTATGACAAAGGAGCCAGAATACACAATGGGGAAAAGGTAGTTTCTTCAATAAATGGTATTGGGAGAATTGGATAGCCACATGCAAAAGAATGAAACTGTACCACTACCTTACACCACAGAGAAAAATGAACTCAAAATAGATTAAAAACTTGAACATAAGACCTGAAACCATAAAACTTCTAGAAGAAAATATAGAGAGTAAGCTCCTTGATATTGATCTTAGCAATGATTTTTTGGATTTGACATCAAAAACAAAGGCAACAAAAGGAAAAGTAAACAAATGGGACTATGCCAATAAAAAGCTGCTACACAGCAAAGGAGACTATCAACAAAATGAAAAGGCAACCTAGGGAATAGGAGAAAATATTTCTAAACCACATATCTAATTAGGGGTTAATATCCAAAATATACAAGAAATTCATACAACTCAAGAGCATGATAATAATAATAATAATAACCTAAGTAAAAAATGGACAAAGGACCTAAATAGACATTTTTCCAAAAAAAAAAGATATGCAAATGGCCAACACATACATGAAAATGTGCTCAACATTGCTAATCAGGGAAATGCAAATAAAAATTACAGTGAGATATTGCCTCTTACCTGTTAGGATATCTATTATCAAAAAGATGAGGTGTAACAAATGCTGGTGAGGATGTGGAGAAAAAGGAACTCTTGTGTTCTGTTGGTGAGAATGAAAACTGGAATTATAGCCGCTAGGGAAAACATTATAGAGGCCCCTCAAGAAATTAGAAATGGACCTACCATATGATCCAGCAATCCCACTTCTGCGTATATATCCAAGGGCAATGAATTCATTATCTTGAAGAGCTATCTGTATTCCCATACTCATTGCAGCACTATTCACATTAGCCAATGTATGGAAACAACTTAAGTGTCTGTCAATTGATGAATGGATAAAGGAAAAGTGATATAGATATATACACACACTGGAATGTTATTCAGCCTTAAAAAAGAAGGAAATTCTGCCATTTGTGACAATATGAATGAAATTGGAGGTCATCATGCTGAGTGAAATAAGCCAGACACAGAAAAACAATGGTGTCACGTACGTGTGGAGTCTAGGGGGAAAAAAGTCAAAATCACAGAAACAAAGTAGAAAAGTGGTTGCCAGCAGCTGGGGATGGGGGAAATGGGGAGAGGCTGGTAAAAGAGCACAAATTTTCAGTTCAGAAATCCCACTTGGTTGTGGTAATTCTTTTTATACATTGTTGGATTTGACTTTCTAATATTTTGTTGGGATTTTTGTGACTATGTTCATGAGAGGCTTTGGTCTGTAGTTTTCTTTTCTTGTAATATCTTTATCTGGTCTTGGTATTAGGGTAATCCTGGCTTCATAGAATGAGTTAGGAAGTATTCCCTCTGCTTCTATTTTCTGGAAGAGATTGTGGAAAATTGGTATAATTTGTTCCACAAAAGTTTGGTAACGCTCATCAGTGACACCATTTGGGCCTGGTGCTTTCTTTTTAGGAAAGTTACTAATTACTTATTCAATTTCTCTTATAGATCTAGGTCTATTTAGATTATCTATTTCTCCTTGTGTGAATTTTGTTAGTTTGTGTGTTCCAAGGAATTGGTCCTTTTCATCTAAGTTATCAAACTTGTGGCCATAGAATTTTATATAATATTCCTTTATTCCTTTTAATGTCTATGGGGTCAGTAGTGTTGATTCTCACCATTTTTAAATGAACTTCTAAATTTTATCATTAGTAGCTGTAAAGAATATAACTTTAATTCAAATATCCTTGGCTGAATATAATGTTGTTTGAATGATACAAGATTCGATATCAATTCTGTAACTCTTTTTGATTTTTAGAGATGTAAGTGCTAAGAAATCTTGTCTGCATATGTAAGTAGATAGGAGTGGAAAGATTCTGTTAGAGCAGTGTCACTCAATTCTCTGAACTCCTGAGTTAGATGCCCAAATCACTTGGGGATCTTTCATCAAAAATTATTTTTAGATGACTATAGTGAATAAATCTATTAGGAACTTCCTCCATTTTGTTAAAAACAATGAATTAGAAACTACTTGAGCTGCAAGAAAATATTTTATTTACTCATTAGTGTTGTGCACTTTCTCAGAAGCAACCTAAACCTTCCAAGTAAAACTTTGCCTGGCAACCTGGAGGTTTTACATGGACAAGCCATCATTATAAGATCTGGGATGAGGAAGAGGTAAATATTTCTTTTGTAAAGTGAGAGAAGGATCTATTTTGAAAGAGGATGTAAGAAGAGGGAACTTGTAAGATACTTGACCCTAGTCAAGTCAAACAGTTTAGGAAAGAATGAAGGTAGAACTTGAGGCTCCAAAAGGTATTTCCCTTAAAACTATGTAAGTGCCTAGGTGTTCCTTGGGAAGATTTCATATGTCTGGGGGCATGTACCCTATTTTGAAGATCCTCCTATGGAAAAGGCAGGAAGGCATCCTTAATAATGTGCCATTTGATAAGAGACCTGAAGGAAGTGAGGGTGGAACCATGAAGCTATCCAGGGGAAGAGCTCTTCGGAAGGAACCACACAGGCAAAGGCCTTGAGGTAGGAGGGGTCTTGGAATGTTCTGGAAATAGCAAGAAGGCCAGTGTTCATTGTTGCAGAGTGAATAAGGGAGAGGGTGGTAGGATATGAGGCCAGAGAGGCAATCAGCATCATGTTAGACCTTAGAGTCCAAGGTAGGAATGTGGGATTCTATTCTGAGTAAGATGGGAAGAATCGCTCTCCTTTGGAGGGTTTTGAGCTTGGGGGTGACATGACCTGATTTTTGTTTTAAAAGGCTCAACCTGGCTGCTGTGTCAATTATTACATAGCAATATTGTTGTCTTTGTCATTTCTGGGCAGTTTTGTGTACAGCTCTTTCTGGGTTCACAATTGATGATGACAGTTGTAACTGCGTGTGATTGTGCAAATAACCTGACCTTGGAGGAATCTGGGCTGCCAGCTTGTTCTGAGTGTGGCTTTCTCAGCCCTAGGGCCTTGGAACTCTTGTATTCAAAAGGGAGCCACCTCCTTTCTGGCTGCCACACCATTGTACCTGAACCATAAATATTGGGATTTGAGAGGCAGAGAAGCTCACTAGGGCCCCAGCTGGTGACCTGCAGCTCATGGGATCACAGATACTCTTGTAGGTCAGTTCCCAGGACATGGACCCTGATGCTCAGGCTGGTGCGGGGAATGTTTACTGGGGAGTGCTCTTGAGGACATTACCCGTTAGGGGTAGGGGAGCCGGACTGGGCAGAAAGAGATGCTGGACTGTGAAGCATTTGCAACAGAACTCTTGGCCTTCCTTAAAAGAGGAAGGCCCTTCAGAGTCTTCTCAGTTGAGGCTTGGTCCTGGGCCTTCATACCTTCCACATCCACTAGTCAATGGCCATGGGTAGCGCCTAGAAAGGGAATGTGAACTTGGGCCAAAAATAGTTTCTGTGGAGGGACTCATCTGTGAGCCCCCGGCAGCCAAGATGCCAGGCAACCTGGGGAATGAGTGTCCCAGTGTTGAAGGGGGGGCGGGTCTCCACCCTGGTTAACTGGAAGCACCTTTTGAAGATCATCATCTCCCTCCTAGACGCCACCGTTGTGAAGCTAAAGAAGCTGAGGCCCAAAGGGAGTGCTAATGTGGTTTATCCGTTCCTCATTTTCTTTTATGTGAATTAGAAAACACAAACATGACTTCAACACAGAGGCCTTATTTTCTAAAGGAGGGAGAGTGTAAAACTTATTCTTAATCTTCGAAAGTATTTCTGCATTTCAAAGGATAGTTTGCAATGATTGTTAGTGCTGCATTTATATATTTATTTATTTTGAAGAAAAAGTTCTTTTACTTCCGGACAACCGCATGCGTTATTCAGGCGATCACCAAGTTCACCTCTCACCCGTTCTATACACATTCTGTTTCCTTCATTGGTCCACACATTATTCATTACAATAACAATACACTCTGTGCCCACAGCTGTGACAGGAATCGATTCATAACATTGAGATAATTTCAACCAACGGAAAGAACACTGCTCAGATAATGTCGTTTGCTTGGGTGGTTCTGTCTTCCTGAGCTCACTGTGAAAGGAACATCTTTGACCACCCAGCAGTAAGATTCCCTTGTTTGTGAAATATTTTTCCCCAAAAAAAGAAATCGGATAGGACCGAAACAACCATATTTTGTAAGGTGTGGACTGAATTCAATAAACCAACTATAGGGAATTTCCTGGTGGTCCAGTGGTTAGGACTCCGAGCTTTCACTGCCGAGGGCCCGAGTTCAGTCCCCGGTCGGGGAACTAAGATCCTGCAAGCCGTGCTGGGAGGCTGGAAACAAAACAAAACAAAAAACCTACAACTGTAAGAAGACATTTCGGAGATAATTGGGGGAAAATCGAATACTTTAAGAAATATATAGACTAGCTAATATGTATTAAATAGATAACTAATGAGAACCTGTTGTATAGCACAGGGAACTCCACTTAGCTGTACAGTAGAAACTAACACAACATTGTAAAACAACTATACCTCAATTTAAAAATATATTAAGTAATTATTACTACTTTTCTTGGGAGTGATAATGGATCTCTCATGTTAAATTTAAGTCTTTATGGATGATGATCAGTACTGAAATTTACAGGTAATATAATATGAGGCCTGGGACTGGCTTAAAATACTCCAGAAAAGGGCTTCCCTGGTGGCGCAGTGGTTGAGAATCCGCCTGCCGATGCAGGGGACACGGGTTCGAGCCCTGGTCTGGGAAGATCCCATATGCCGCGGAGCAACTAGGCCCGTGAGCCACAATTACTGAGCCTGCGCGTCTGGAGCCTGTGCTCCGCAACAAGAGAGGCAGCGATAGTGAGAGGCCCGCGCATCGCGATGAAGAGTGGCCCCCGCTTGCCACAACTAGAGAAAGCCCTCGCACAGAAATGAAGACCCAACACAGCCATAAATAAATAAATAAATAAATAAAAATAAATAAATAAATTTAAATCATATGGGCTTCTATTAAAAAAAAATGTTAAAATACTCCAGAAAATAAGAGGAATAGATGAAATAAGAATGGTAAACTGTTGATGGTAGTTGGAGCCGGGTCATGGTACAGGGGGGTTAATTTTTACCACTTTCTTCACTTTTGTGTGTGTTTGAAATTTTCTGTAATAAAACGTTAAAAATATTTTTTCATGTCTGGTTTTTAAATTTTCATTTTACTGGGTAGAAGCTAAAATAAGGGGTTGTCTAGCTAGCTGAGTGTTGGATTTCTGGCAGTATGTGTCCTAGTTTAGAGAAGAGGCATAGCCCAGCCCACAAAAATGCCCAGCTGGACCCCATGTGATTATGCTCATCCTCCAAAGCGAGCAGTGCCACCCTCTGTGGGTTTCACTGGGAACGGACCTTCAGCGTAGCAGAAGGAAGGTTGAGCTGACAGAGCACATGGGCCTGGGTTCAAAACCTGGGCCACCTTCCATAGTATAATGATCTTTCCTAAGTATAATAAACATAAATATAATGATCTCATATGTCTCTTGTGCCCTCTCACCCTCATTTATAAACTGAGACTTGTTTTGAGGGTTTGCAGTAATGCACAGAAAGTATCCAACGCATAGTTGATGTCTGATAAAATGAAAATCATTATTAATGAAAAGCCTGTTCGTTCTCCTGTCCTAGGGAATAGTCCTTTGTCTTGTGTCACAGAAGTCACTCAACCAAGAAAGCCAGAGCCATGTTGTGGGAGAAGTTTTCCCTGGGAGCTTATCTTTGGGAGGAAGGAGTTCTTATCACTAGATTTCTTTCATGAAGCCCCTCAACGCCCTGAACTTCTACCCTGTAATCCTTTTATGCAAGTTTATTTACCAGTCTGTCTTTAAGAATTTGAAATACGTGTTTATTTAAAACATGAGGATATGGGAGGAAGCTTAAAATGTCTCTAACACGTTTTTTTAAATTGTTGGGTTGGCCATGTATATTTTTGCTCCTTTGGGCAGCTAATCAAATAAAAAGTACCCAAGGACCTTAATTCCTTGGCTGGGGCTCCATTCCCTAGAATGAGGGAACCTGTTCCTTGGTGCAAAGTGGAGGCTAGTATAATACTATTCATGATACCATGCATAAAGTTTTTTCAATAGTATTTTTCTTACAATTTCTTTCTGCTTATAAAAGTAACACAACGTGAAAATCCACCCAGTTCTCTTATATTTCATTTGTCTACTTCATAAGTACTTTTTCAGTTTTTAAAAACATGTATTTATCATTCCATCTTATTTATACTAATGACATTCCTGTGAACTAGAGAGGTGGGAAATACTATCATTTGGAGACAGAGAGGGTCAAGGTGAAGGACTTCATTCCAAACACAGATCTCACTTCCACCCCAGTGTTCTACCCATTAATTAGACCCGGATTATAATCCACCCATTGATCTGGAAGTCATGCCTGGTTAATTTCCCAGCTGACAACTGCCCTCCGCTCCCCTCCCCCTGGGAATTTCCCAAGGGGAATGTGACCAGCACTGACTCAGCCAGCCCACACCTCACAGCCTTCTAGCAGCCCCCCACTTCACCCACCTTGATCGTACTTGAAGGAAATCAAAAGTAACACCTAGTTGGGAAAGGGCTAGGTCTCTTGCAGTAGATGATACAGCCTCCCACTCATCAGTAGGTGTCTTGTTCATTTGGACACACAGATCAGGCTGAGGTTCAAGAGCTGCTGTGTGGACAAGAACTGGGGGCAGAAGTTCATTTCCTGGTGAACTGTGTGGGTGGTAGACTTTGCGCCTCTGAATCCCCTGCTTCTCTGCTTGGAGGTGGCAACAGAGGATACAATACTCGTTCCTTTTTCATGGAGTCCACTTACTTTCTCAATACGTTCCTGAGGTCAGAGGTCTCAGCAGATAGCCTTTTGCTGACTAGCAATGTGTCCCTGTTTTTATCAGTTTGAGCTGGATGTTAATAAGAGCTATCATTTATCAAGCCCATACCATGCACCAGGCACCACGCTGAGCAAAACATTCTGTCAGCAATTATAGAGCCCCTGGGAATATAGTTGTGAATAAAGCTCTCCAGAAGCTTATGATCCACTGGGGGCGACAGCCACTGAACAACTGCTATTTGAATGATTACAAGAGAGCAAAGCCCTATGCAGGGGGAGGCCAGGGCACATCGGGAGTGTGTAAGTGACTTTACTTCTATTTTATTCTCACAGAGCTGTAGGAGGTAGGTATTGCTATTCCTCCTTTTTCAGACAAGACAACTGACGCTGAGAGAGTTTAAATAAATTTATTAGTGAAAAGGAGTGCCAGGATTTGACTCAAGATCTATCTAATGCCAAGGACTTGGTGTCCTCCTCACCTGTACTTAGTGCTCATATACAGAAACAAAGCTACTCATCATTGCAGGAAGTGTACATCTTCTGTAAGTTTCAATTTAGCCATATCATTGTTGTATTAGACAATCAAATCTTCTTACCCCATGGAGGGGCTTCAGGGGACCTGTGAAACTGCTGAAACTCTATGCAAATTTGAGGGGATATGTGCACATATTTCTTGGGAGAGTGTCCTTACATCATACCGTGTTCTCAAAGGGGTTAATGACACCAAGAGTTTGGTAGCCACCGTATTAGTCCGTGTATTCATAGCCCTGATCCTGACTTTGGTCTCAGCCTCCCCAGCAGGCAGCTGAACAAACCCACCCCAAAAAGAGGTGGATGTTCATCCAGTGACATTTTTGCAAGGTGTCAGTAGTGATGATTGAGAGTTCACCCAAGCCTCAGTCTTACTCCTTCCCCTCCCCTGCCAAGCCCCATGGTTGGGGCAGGTAGAACAGGTGGGGTAGGTCTCTCCTAGGGCACTGAGGATCTTCTCCCAATATATCTCTCCCACGGGTTCACTGGTGCCTGGTAATCCAGCATTTCAGATGGTTTTCTGGGCTGCTGTAACCAAATACGTACACAACCTCAGTGACTTAAATCAACAGAAATGCGTTCTCTCACAGTTCTGGAGTCCAGAGTTCCAAAATTAAGGTGTTGGCAGGACCCTGATCCCTCTGAAGGCTCTAGGGAAGAATCCTTCCTTGCCTCTTCTAACTTCTGGTGGTTTCTGGAAATCTCTGGTATTCCTTGGCTTGTAGCTGCTTCACTCCAGTTTCTGCTTCTTCGCGTGACTATCTTCCCTCTGTGTCTGTGTCTTTCATGGGCTTCTAATAAGGACGCTGGTTGTTGGATTTCGGGCCCACCCTAATCCAGTATTACCTCACCTTAATTTAACACTTACATCTACAAAGACCTTTTTTCCAAATAAGGTCACAGTTTGAGGTTCTGTGGGGCGGGGGGGGACATGAATTTCAGGGGGATACTATTCAAGCCAGTACAGATATATTCTTTGACTTTGTCTTCCGCTAACAAAATAAGTACTTCTCAGTAAAAGGGCAGTTCCATCAGAAGCCTTCTCCCTAGTTTATACAGTGGTATGAATGAATTGATCAGATCTTTCTCCCAAAGCAGGTTCTGTCTGGCCATAGGTCTGAAGTACTTGGTAGCTGGGTAGGGAGGAATTAAGCTCCTCACAGGGAAGGGCAATTGCAGATACCAAGGACAAGTCTTCTTCACGTTATAGTTTTGCTGAGGGTAGATCTTGATGTGGAATCCATTCATTGTGTGATACATTCATTCTAAAAAGACTGAATAGTTGGTACGTGTAAGGAAATGTGAGGACAAAAAAATGAATCAGATATGACCTCCACCCTAAAGGAACCTGTGGTCTCACAGCGGAGGTGAACAGACCTGACTTACCCAATAGCGAGGCTCTGAAAGTGGTAACAGTCCCACTGGATAACAGAGTGTCTTACCCGAGTTGAGAGGGGAGAACACCTGTGCATGTGACTCACCCGGGGGGTGGGTCGGGAAACGCCTCATGTCAGTGGAGGTATTTGAAGTGGGACTTCAAGGATGGAAAAGTGGAGAAGTAGGAGAGCGGCGAGGGGAACCATAGGACGAAGGCACGGAGGTGGGAGGTCGGAGGCATGAATGAGAAATGGCCTGGTTTGGCTGGAGCTTAAAGAGCATGAAGCAGCTGGATTGCGGAGGCCTTGAATGGCAGGCTAAGAAAGTCAGGCTCTAGACTTTAATGCCAGGGCCACGAGGAGTCATTGAGGGTTATTGAGCTGCGAAAGGCAGGTTTAGTTCTGCTTCGAGAAGGCTCACTGGACCGCAGTGGGTTTGATGGGAGGGAGATGTGGACCGGGAGCCAGTTGTGAGGACTCAGCAAGGGTCCTGCGGAGAGGGGACCAGGGCTGGAAACTGGACAGAGTCCATGTGAATGGGGCAAGAAAATGGGTAAGTCAACATGAGACAGAATATGTAGTGAGGGCAGGACTGGGCCACTCATTGGGCATGATGCCAAGTGTTTTGCTTTGCTTTTATAAGTTGGAAACGTTTATTAACCTAACATTCATTTTTTAATCATTTTTTAAATTATGCAGTATATCATACACAGTGGAATATAGGTAATGTATATGTAAGTTATAAAGCGTAACATTCAAATAAGTACCCTTGAATCTACCACTTACCTACCACTCACAACCACACCTGTGTGCCTGATCTCACCCCTGGTTCTACCGTTAATTTTGTGTTTGACCATTTTCTTGCATTTTTCTTATAATTTTACCTTATCTGTTTGTATCTCTAAAATGTTATTTTGTTTTGTTGGTTTTGAGCTTTATAAAAGTGGTATCATACTGTATGTACTCTTTCTCTCTATTATATTTTTATATAGTAGATTATATCATAGATTATATAATATATAATACATAGAATAGAATATATAATAGATTATGCCTTTAAAAGAAATGGGAAAGATGATGAGTGCTATTTGTTTTTTTAATTTTTTTTAATTTTTTTAATTTTTTTTTTGTTTTTTTATTTTTAAATTACTTTTTTATTGGAGTAGAGCTGCTTTACAATGTTTTGTCACTTTCTCCTGTACAGCAAAATGATTCAGCCATACATATACATATATCCCCTCCCTTTTGGACTTCCTTCCCATTCAGGTCACCACAGAGCAGGGAGTAGAGTTCCCTGTGCTCTACAGTATGTTCTCATTAGTGGTCTATTTTATACATAGTATCGGTAGTGTATATGTGTCAATCCCAATATGAGTGCTATCTGGACATTTCCATATTGTGCACAGAAGGCACTTCCAACTGGAGACTTCCAGGAAGGGAGAAGTCTAATTCCTTGGACACCCCCCGCCCACCCGCCCCCGGAAGGCATTTCTGAGGAGCTAGGTTAACCTTCTCTCTGTTCTATCCCTGCCCTGAAGAGCAGCTTCTGCCTGGTGGTAACTGAGGGGCAGGCACCATAGTAACACATTCTGTGCCAGGAGGCTCCATAAAGAGAACTTGCTGGATTAAAAACGACGACAACATTTATTTTGCTCACAAATCTTCAGTCTGGGCAGGGATAGCTCATTTCTGTTCCACTCTGTGTTCAGCGGGGCGATTTGAAGCCTGGGGGCTGGAATCATCCGGAGGCTCACTCACTCATTCACACTCTGGTGCCTGGGCTGGAAAGACTCACACAGTTGAAGGTTAGAACAGCTGGGGCTCCCTGGGCAGCTCCCTCTCCGCGCGGTCCCTCTGCAGCTTCGGAGGCTAAACTTCTTTTTTTTTTTTTTTTGCGGTACGCGGGCCTCTCACTGCTGTGGCCTCTCCCGTTGCGGAGCACAGGCTCCGGACGCGCAGGCCCGGCATGGCCCACGGGCCCAGCCGCTCCGCGGCACGCGGGATCCTCCCAGACCGGGGAGCGCACCCGGTTCCCCCGCACCGGCAGGCGGACGCGCAACCGCTGCGCCACCAGGGAAGCCCCCAGAGGCTAAACTTTTTATAGGGCGGCTCATGAATCCCAACGTGTGCATCCCAAGAGAAGGAGAGCCAGAGGGGAAGCTGCATCGCCTTTTACGACCTAGCCTCAGGAGTCCATTAGCTGTACTCTACTGGTAGAAGAGTTCCAAAGGTCCACTCCGGTTCAAGGAGATGGAACACAGACCCCGCCTTTTAATGGGGAAGTGTCGACATCACATTGTAAGGATGGAACATAATAATGTGGTCATCTTTGGAAAATACAGTCTGCCACAGCCTCTGACCTAGAAGAATGAAACGCCTTGATGTGTTTTCACAGGAGACTCCTGTGAAGCAATAGGAATGTGCATATAAAGAATAATGGCCCGAAGAATAACCAGTCAGACCTCCAGGTCCAGGGTCTAATATATATCTCTCCTGCTTCATAAACCAAGGAAATGGCATTGACGCACAGAAATTGGGCTTAACTTGTGTAACTAACAATCGCTGTGCAGTAGCATTTAATTCAACCAACAAGAATTAATTTCCAGCTCCCGTTTCTCATGAGGTGCCGTGGTAGGTGCTGGCATACAAAGACAGGGTGGTCTGCATGTCCTGACTTGCCCTCCAGCTGCTTCCTGGAAAATCTGGCAACCAGACAGGAGAGAGCAAGGTGATAGGAGGTAAGACAAGGGGAAGAGGGACAAAGGAAGAAAGGAAGAAGAAATAAGACTAAATAAAGGAGAAATAAAACGGATGGAAAGAAGAGTTCTTAAAATTTTCCGTTTCTGGATGAGTCTCTACTTTTCTGCTCCAATATAACTTTTGAGTTCTTTCCTCACAATCTCACACACCCAAAATTTTAACTACCAGGTGGTTAGGAGGAATTTGCAATAATACTGTGTGAAGACAGCTTTTTTTATCTTAAAAGCTCAAAACCTCTATACTCCTTTTTGACGTAAATCTTCAAATACCACACCAGAATCCTCGCAATTTGTACACTGTTGCTAAGGGGGCATATTCTCTAGTTTCCTCAGTTTCAACTCCTTGGAATGCCATCTTCCAAAACACAGCCTACCTCGTCGTGGTCCCTCTCCTGAGGGTTCTTACAGGTAGATTCATGTGATTGGCTTTGAGCAGGGAAAATGAGCTGCTTATTTGCGTTGTGACCCAGTTCTGTTTTACTGGGGGGGAAGAGGGTTGGTACTGTGTATCTGCATCTCCACAGAACCTTTGACAGTGAATCCAAAAAAGTGAAGGGGTACAGGGAATTCACATGGATTCAGCAGCTGGTTCTGGAGGCTCTTCCAAGCTCTCTCTCTCTCTCTGGATCTATCTAGGCAGTTCTGTTGCCAGCCCCTACTGCTTCTGCTGGAAGAGAAAAGTCTGGCGCCCATCTGAAGTTCTACAGAATTGGTCCTCCAAGCTGAGGAGGCTTCTGAAATTTCCATTGTTATTTTTAAAAACAGTTTTATTGAGATACAATTCACGCACCATACAATTCACCCATTTAAAGTGCACCATTCAATGATTTTTAGTATATGCAAGTGTGCAGCCATCACCACAATCCATTTTAGAACATTTCCTGATCCAAAAAGGAAATCTCATACACATTAGCTTTCACTCCCCATTTCTCCCTAATCACTTTCCTCCCCACCGCCACCTCCAGGGAACCACTCATCTACCGCTAATCTAATGGATCTATTGAGATTCTGGATTTTTCTTGTGTATGTAATCTATCTATACAACATGTAGTCTTTTGTGATTGTCTTCCTTCAAGGTTTTCAAGTTTCTTCCATGCTGTAGCATTTATTAGTACTTCGTTCGTTTTTATTATTAAATATTATTCAAGTTTATGGTTATAACACATTTTATTTATGCATTCATCAGCCGATGGACATCAATTTCCACTTTTTGATTATTGTAAATAATGCTGCTTTGAGTGTTAGTGTACAAATTTTTGTGTGGACATATTTTTATTTCTCTTGGGTATATACTTAAGAGTGGAATTGCTGGATTGTATGTTAACTCTATGTTTAATTCTTTGAGGAACTGTCAGGCTGTTTTCCAAGGTGGCTGCAGCATTTTACATTCCCACTAGCAGAGGGTTTCAATTTCTCTACATCCTCATCAGCACTTCCTATTTCTTCCTTTTTTATTATATTCATCCCAGTGGGTGTAAAATGATATCTCGTTGTGGTTTTGATTTGCATTTCCCTGATGGTTGGTGATTTTGAGAATCTTTTCATGTGCTCATTGACCATTTGGATATCTGCTTTGGGGAAATGTCTATTTAGATCTTTTGCTCATGTATTAATTGGGTTATTTATCTTTTTATTATTGAATTATAAAAGTTCTTTATGTATTCTGGATACAAGTCCCTTATCAGATATATGATTAGCAGTTATTTTCTTCTGTTTTCTGGGTTGTTTTTTCACCTTCTTGATAGTGTCAGTTCAAGTGCAAAAGTTGTTGATTTTGATGATGTCCGATTTGTCCATTTTTAAATTATCGTTTGTTGCTTGTGCTTTGGGTACAGTAGCTAAGAAACCATTGCCTAATCCAAGGCCACAAAGATTTATGCCTGTGTTTTTTCTAAGAGTTTAATAGTTTAACTCCTCTGTTTTGGTCTTTGATCTATTTTGAGTGAATTCTAGTATATGATGTGAGGAAGGGGTGCAACTTCATTTTTTTGCATATGGATATCCAGTTTTCACAGCATCATTTGTTGAAAGACCATTCTTTCCTCATTGAAATGTCTTGGCATACATTGTTATTTCTTATGGCATGGAAAAAGCAACGATGAGAAGTTAAAGAAATTGCAGAGAAGTGTCTTGATGAATCCTGGACGGTAATGACTCACGGCCTCTACACTGTGCTGTGCGTGTCACAAGCATGATCTCAGTTAATCCTCACAAAAACTCCAGGAGGTACATTATGATTATTCTCATTTTATACACGAAGAAGCCCAGGCTTAGAGAGGTTAAGAAGCTTGCCCACAGGGCCATTGCTAATAACCAGTGGCGCTGGGCTTTGAATCCAGGTTCATCTGACTCCAGCACCGCTGTGGACAATTAGTGGCTCATGCCAGAAATAACAACAGCAGCTAACTATGTGTCAAACACTATTCTAAACACATTACTAACTCATTTCATTTCTACAATAACCATAAAAAGGGTGTGTATTCTTTTTATACCCACGTAAGGATGGATAAACTGAGATGCAGAGAGGTTAAAAAACAGTTCAACCACAGTAAGTGGTAGAGTTAGGATTTGACCCCAGAGTCTGCTATACTCTTCGAAGCTTGGCTGCTGGCGTTTTAAATTTTTGACTGCAGCTTCTCTGTTTGGAGAACTTTATGATCTATTCATGTGTGATTTCCAGAAGCAAGTCGCTTTAATTTCACCAGGGCTCCTTTTCACTGGGATTGCTCATTAGAATAGTCTTGAAGAAATTTCCAGGAGGTATTTTTGTCTTAATGAGATGAGCAGTTTTCATAATGTTGAGCATCTGCTTTTCTACATTAAGGGAGTTTCTTGTAATAACAGGGCATCAATAGCCTATAGGAAACCAACCAATCCCCACTGTGGATTTCATTTAAGGTGAGATGGATGACGTTCAGCCTTTAGGCGTGGATCCTTGTTCTTGGCCCTACACAGGTAGAGTAAATGCTGCCGTTCAAAAAGGTAGCTGGTGCTGTGCTCTCCATTTTTAGTGTTTCTTTTGAATCATGAAATGTCACAGTTCATTAATTCCACTTGTTCTTTTTGCACATGAAAAAAACAACAACCCGAGTTCCCCAAAGGTTATGAGGCTTGCCCAGGACTTCTGATCCTGGTACTGTGTCCAGTGCGTTTCCTGACCCCCAGGCTACGTCTCACTGATGTCAGTATATTTGTTCTCCTTTTCTTGAAAGTGAGCCATCCCAAGGTGTCTGCTGTGAATGTCTTAATGGTGGAATGCAGAATGACACAATGCTTTTCAGCCGTTATACTGTGAATTTACTCCACATAGTTTTTGTTTAATCAGAACAATATTTTCTAGGTTGCCATGCAACGTAGTGATGGGGTTTCAGGCTTTGTTGCCAGCCAATGAAATAGAAAAGGCTCTTTCTTTTGCTTCCAGAATGGACTTCTCTTTCTCTCTCTTTCTGGATTTCTGTTCACTTTATGTTGAGGTCAAAGAATCAAATAGGCATAAAGAAAAAGAAAGTGGAAAAAGCTCAGTTAAGAGGATATTAGCATCCATCTTTGTTGGTTCTTGTACCTGAATAAGTGGATAGGTAGACATTCAATTTGTGTGTGATGCTGTGTTAGGCTGGGGAAGTTGGCACCCTCGAGAGTTACATTAAATCAACATAGATCTGGATTGGGATTGACATATGCACACTACTATATAAAATAGATAACTAATAAGGACCTACTGTATAGCATAGCAAACTCTACTCAGTACTCTGTAATGACCTATAAGGGAAAAGAATCTAAAAAAGAGTGGGCAAATGTATATGTATAACTGATTCACTTTGCTGTACAGCAGAAACTAACACAACACTGTAAATCAGCTACACTCCAATAAAAATTTTTAAAAAACCTCAGCATAGATTGGGACAATTGGGGAAGGAGACACAGTTAATCGAGATGAAATTAAAGGTTACAACCACAGAGTAATTTACTTAGGTAAAATATGCACCCATCAAAGGAAGGGCTATTGTGAAGTTTGAAGTAGAAGGGGAGGAAAAGATCAGGTGCAAGTAAAAATACAAATTCAAAATGGAGTAAATTAGGTTGTACTGTTCTCTCACTGCTTATCAGCATGGTTCTAACCCTGCCAACAATTTTGTCACGTTTGGGAATCCTGGGTGGAAATGGGAGGATGGCGATCCTGGAGAAACTGAAGAAAATGAATGAATGATTTGGGATGAGAGGAAAGACTAGAAAAACCTGTGTTGTGTTAATTAATTGGGCTGAGTCAGAATGCTTCTTGTTTCCCATCAGTACCTTTTCAAGCATTCTAATCCCGCTGTTGCAATTTGTAGGTGCTATGTGTTGCTTTCTCTCCCATCACGTCGTGTCTCTGACGACCTCACCTTCCCCCTCTAGGAGAAGCTTGTGTTGTCACACTCCTTTTCACCAGGAAGCTCATTCACTTGTGCTGGTGTCGTGGCCCTTGAGGTAAGCATTTCCCTACAAGGGGCCAAGAGGCATGTGTAATGATCCAGGACCCCGTATCATACCTACCCATTAAGTCACTGGTTTCATGAAAGCCCTTTGTCACCCTCATCTTGACACCTCCCTGCCCTGCCTCTTCCCTCCTAGCTCCCTTCTGTACTTTGGGTCCTAGCCCTTATTTTTGGATACCTTCTTTTGTAAAATAAAACCCAGATGTTTGGCCCTGTTTACAGCTGCGCTCCTCTCCCCCCTCGCTCCCTGCATCCTGCAGCATGCATGCACAATGAGTTTCCTTAATAAACAACACTCTTCCGGAATTTCTCTGATCTGATTTCCTCTGCTTCACCTCTGCCAGAATCACACTTGCCAAGGGTTTCCAATGACTCCTAACCACCAACAAACAAGGACCATTTCCCATGCTTGATAATTCATCCATTCACCCAGCAATAAAGCTGATTTTACTTGTACCAGGCTGGACACGTGAGATGAAGGACGCCATCCTTGCCCTCAACACACTTAGGTTCTAGTTGAGGGGAAACCAGGAAACAGACTGGCCCAATCTGAGCATGGCAATGGGTTGGAAAATGCTTCTAGGATTCCCCATAACTTGGTTGGTTGGGTCATCAATTTACTGCTTCATACTCTTCTTTGCCTGATCTGCATGTTTTGCCTTTTAATTCAAGCTACTCTTCTAGCTCCTTTGGAGATATGTTGTTCTGTGATCCTGCCTTTACAAAGCCCCTTAACACAACACATATTTCAAAGTGTCTAATTTACCCAGATCAAGTTGCAATATCATAAAAAAATGAGAGATTAAGAATGCAGAAAACGAGAGAGTTTAAAGGAAGGCGAGAATGAACAGTTTAACAAACGAAAGGACGGCAAAACAGAACTTGTAACGAGTTAGAATGAGAATTGGGTCTTTATGGGCATTTATCATCTATGGATACATATAAACGTCAGTAGTCAGCATTCAGGTTGTTCACTCAGCCAGTATGTGGCAGATGATGGAGCTGGTTGTTTACACCCAGCATTTGTTCTGATCCGTTGGTGCCAGAGTGGACTTACATAAAGGCAGTCAGGCCTCAGCTTCAGAACCCTTTATTTTCACAGCTGTGTGACGGCCCTAGGCATGTGTTCATTGCCATGGTCATGCGTTTTTGTAAAACTTGTACACCTAAGAGAAATTAATTCTACTTGGTTAAGACCACTCCCTCCTTCTGTGTGACTTCCTCTCCATACACGTCTCCCTGAATTGGTGGCTGCAGGCACTTTTTGGATCATCTAAGGGAAGTGGAGTTGGGCAAACATTCAGTTTGCGTTAGAAGCATATATTGATGAGATTCCCAGTCACTTCTGTGCGGTTAAGTGTCTCTGGCTGCTCTTATTTAAGAGTGGTTTCCAGAAATACTCCTAATGCCCAGTATACTGACTCCACCAGTGCCATGACTGAGCTGGTATTTCATGTGAACAGGTGCTGAGGCACCTGGCACTAGAAACATGGGGGTAGTAGAAGATAATCAGGGTTGGAAATGGAAGGAGCCAGAAGCTATTCTATAGTAAATTATTCCTTTATCAGATATGTAAAAGTGTAAGCTGAGGATTCAGGTCTTATCCATGCCTCGTCAAAATAGTTCTCTCCTATCCAGTATGTACTTGATGATGCCGCATCTACAGTTATAAATGTACCATGTAAAAATTATTTTTCATACATTTCCATAGAAATAGTTTGATATTAAACAAGTGAATTGTAACAAAACATTTCAGATCACAGTAAAAGCACTAGGATTTTAAGAAGATAAGATTGTTCCGGGACTTCCCTGGCGGTCCAGCGGCTACGGCTCGGAGCTCCCAGTGCAGGGGGCCCGGGTTCCATCCCTGGTTGGGGAAGTAGCTCCCACATGCTGCAACTAAAGATCTCGCGCTCGGCAACAAAGATCCCGCGTGCCGCAGCTAAGACTCGGTGCAGCCAAGTAAATAAATAAAAGAAGAGGAAGATAAGATCTTTCAAAAGAAGTCATGGATGCACGCTTGGATTCTTGACACTCTAATTAATGAAGAGGAACAAATCTGCTGTCACCCCTAGACCCCAGCAGGGTGGGCCTCTGCTGTGGGCACCTGCTCCCCAGGACCCAGCACTATAGCTCTCCTCCCGCTTTGCCCGCTCCGAGGGGAGAAGTCCATGCGGAGCCAGGCGCCCCTTGTCTCTCAGTAGTGAGAACCGGCAGGACAGTTTGGATGAGAAATCTCAATGCTGCTCCCACGCTGGAGACCAGTGTTTGGAAAGCACATTCAGGAAAGACTCTGTTAAAAAAAATTATTATTATTTTTTTATTGACGTTCAGTTGATTTACAATGTTGTGTCAGTTTCTGGTGTACGGCAAAGTGATGCAGTTATACATATAATATTCTTTTTCATTATAGGTTATTACAAGACACTGAATATTGTTCCCGGTGTTATACAGTTGGACCTTGTTGTTTATCTACTTTATATATAGTAGTTTGTATCTGCTAATCCCAAACCCCTAATTTATCCCTCCCCTCCCTTTCCCCTTTGTAACCGTAAGTTTGCTTTCTCTGTCTGTGAGTCTGTTTCTGTTTTGTAAATAAGTTCATTTGTATCATATTTTAGATTCCACATGTAAGTGATATCATATAATATTTGTTTTTCTCTGCCTGACTTACTTCACTTAGTATGATAATCTCTAGGTCCATCCATGTTGCTGCAAATGGTATGATTTCATTCTCTTTTATGGCTGAGTAGTATTCCATTGTATATATGTAGCACATCTTCTTTATCCATTCATCTGTCAGCAGACATTTAGGTTGTTTCCATGTCTTGGCTATGGTAAATAGTGCTGCCATGAACGTTGGGGTGCACGTAGATTTTCGAATTATGCCCAGGAGTGGGATTCCTGGGTCATATGGTAGTTCTATTTTTAGTTTTTTAAGGACCCTCCGTACCGTTTTCCATAGTGGCTACACAGGAAAGCAATTCTTAAAGAACCCTGGAGAGAGAGTGGCAAACCAGGTCATATAGCTAGTGTATGAAAGATGCCAGACAACAGAAGATGAAACACAGCCTTGTGACATGTGGAAGACAGCCTCCCACTTAGGCCACCCCACAGGAACAAGAAAGAGCCAAGTACCTCCAAATAATAGAGTTCAGAGGAAGTTGGCCCGTGAGCGAGGTGAATGTCATTGCCATGGGTGGATGTGGGCTGGCATAGCCCTGATCGTGAGAGGGCTGTGCTTCACCTCCCAGAGTCTGGAGGGATATGTGGTGACCTTGCCTCCTGCCTGCCTGCCTGGCTGAGGCTGCAGCCAGCCCTCGAACTGAAATGAAAATATCCTTCTAAGGGTATTTCAGGTTCACGATCCAGTTGGCTAGTGGGAGGAAAAGGATATTATCTGATGACAGATAGTGGTAGCCAATGTCTGACGATTACTCATAGAATCAACATATGCTGGGAATTCCAGGGAGGTTCGTTCCAGAAAACCTGCATCCCAGTACTTGACTTCTGGTTTAGGGAAACAATGGGGCCTGGCGGGGGTGAGGGCTGGGCTGTTTGTGGAGCTGCATATTCATCTCTAGTCATGGTGTGACTGGCGCTGTAAGGTCACGCTACCATTCTTCAACAGCTTGGGGGATTCCTCAGAAAACCAAACCCCGGTGTGTGAAGCTTACCTTTATTGAACTCACTTCACGAATATCTATGGTGAGCTTGGCCAGCCATTTGTGTTAAGAATGGGAATGTAAAGACACAGAAGAGAGGGCCCCTCTCCTTAGGGTTTTGCAAATTGGATAGGAGGCTTAGAGGGTTCTGTTCTGACAAAGAACAGGGACTGGCAGCTACTTGTTAATTCTTTGGAAGCTGGTGTTGGCTGAATTGTGTGACTGACTGGGAACAAGGACGGATGTTTGGAGTAAGTTAATTTTGGGCTCCAAGACCTTCTGTCTCATAACAAGTCTATTTTCCCTTCACTCTGCTTTTCAGCACATCGAGGTCGGCTGCCTCGTGGGTCTCTGGATGAGTAGAAGTACTTTGAGCGTTCAGTAGAGGTCATGACTCTCCGTTACTAATCTTGTAACTGTCTATTAAGTACAAAGCCCTCCAGTGGCTCCTTCCAAATTGGTCCATGGCTGCTTGGATGGTGAGGATGGCTGACACGGTAATAATGGCCCTTAATCTGGGCCCACAGCTCCAGCTGTTGGGAATTTTGCCAAAGCCAGAGTGTACTTCGGTTAACCCTGCGAATTGACACAGTGGTTCTGCTGTAAGAGTGTATACTCCTCCCTCAAGAAAGCCAGTTAGGCCAAAACAGTGGAATGTTTTCAGGGCTGTAATGTGAGTAAATTCTGAGACAAATGGCTATGAAGTCAGTGCTTTATCTTCTTCCAAAGCTGGAAACACGAATGCTATTCTGTGCTTTAAAGTTTAATGGCTTGTAGCAATAGGGTGGAACATTCTTACATTATGAGGTACGGGCTGTTCTGTATGGTGGTCAGCAAGCTAGCTGAGGTGACTCCATGTTTGGGGTAAAAGAGAGAATGTCCTAAAACAAAGGATCGGAGAAGTGAACAAAAGTTTCATAAAAAGTTAGAGTTGACATTATAACTCTATAGTTACATAGTTATATGACTATTATAGTTATATAACTATTATAGTCATATAACTATATAACTGTATAGTTTATATAAGTATATAGTGACGAGGACCACCATTTAGCTATAGTATTACCTCTATGAACTTTGAAATTAAAGGAGCAGAAGATTACTATAGTTATAAACCTCTCATTCAGTGGGACTGTGGGTGAACTCCCAAGAAATAACCGACTTCAGCCCTAGACCACCTAGCTAACGAATATCCAGGCAAATGGGTTCTTCTTTGTTATTACCTGCTTTTCAAAGTAGTCTGAATTATTTATAGGGTCAAAAGCTAATGCTGATGGGATATAATCTGCTTTGTAGTTCACAAAAGTGGTGATAGTGATAGTTGTTTCTTGAACACGTTTAAATTCATTGGTACATTTGATAAATAACCTCTTAAGTTTCTCAGACATGCTTCCTAAAGAGAGCCTCAAAACGTCTCCTTCAGTGCCTTGGACAGTTCTTTGAATGTAGCAAGTGATTGGAAGTTTGTGGTGGCTGATACCTAATGATGATGATAAAGATGAAGATGGCTAATGTTCTGAGTGTTCAGTATGCACCAGGCTCTCTATTCTGTGCTCTGCATTCATTAGCTCATCAAGTCATCACCCCTGTATGAGTCAGGTACCCTCAGCTCCATGTCGTAGATGAGGAGACCGAGACAAGGAGAGGATAAGTAACTAGTCTATGTTCACATGGTGCATTTGTAGCCATGCTGGGAAAGGTTCCCAAGCGTTTCAGCCTCTAAAATCTAAGCTCTTGGTCGCTTTACTCTACTGATTTCTTTCTTCTTTCTTTCTTTTTAAAATTTTATTTAGTTTTTGGCTGTGTTGGGTCTTCATTGCTGTGCACGGGCTTTCTCTACTTGTGGCGAGCGGGGGCTACTCTTCGTTGCAGTGCACGGGCTTCTCATTGTGGTGGCTTCTCTCGTTGCGGATCATGGGCTCTAGGCACGCGGGCTTCTGTAGCTGCAGCACGCAGGCTCAGCAGTTGTGGTGCATGGGCTCTAGGGTGCCCGGGCTCCATTAGTTGGGGTGCGCGGGCTCAGTAGCTGTAGCGCACGGGCTTAGTTGCTCTGCAGCATGTGAGATATTCCCGGACCAGGGATCGAACCCGTGTCCCCTGCATCGGCAGGCAGATTCTTAACCACTAAGCCACCAGGTAAGTCCCTCTACTGATTTCTTGATGCTAATGAACCTTGGCTCCTTTCTGCTCCTGTGCTTACCATATAATTTATATCAAGCCATATAAATAAACCAGGGTTCCTCCCCACCCAACCCTGACAAAGATGTTATTGTTACTTTACAGGATGTATCTCAGAGATTTTTTAAAAAAAGCTAAATTGGGAATCCAGTCTTCTTTTAATGGCATATTTCTGCCAGGTCCTGAGGTGTATCTGAAGATGTGTTTACTTTGTCGTTATCAGACACTTTTTTTTTTTCCTTTTTCCCCTTTTTTTTTTTAACCTACTGAAAAAAAGAGAAAGCAACATTTACTGTCCAATGGGCCAAGCAGTTCTGGTGTGGAGACCCTAGTTCTGGCCCCATCACCCTCACTCACAGGCTGTGTGGTTAAATCCAAGATACTTGATGATCTATCATGCAGAAAACTCATGGAGATCAGACAGTTTTCCTCCAGCCTGGTAAGCATGCAATGGTGTTTAATGTAGGGATGGAGATGGCTGGTACTCAAGGGGAACAGGGCAGGGCCTCCAAGGGATGGGGGCAGTGGCTGCTGCCAGATTATTATTATTAATCCTAACCTTCTACCACTTATTATCATGGCATCTTCAGTCTTTTAGCTTCTAAAGCAAGTGTATGTATATTACCTCATTTTCTTCTTTTTACTGGAAAAATTGGATGGTGCAGAGATTACCCCATTTTCCACTTAAAGCAATGGAGGCTCAGAGAACTCAATTGACTTGCCAAGAGTTAGTTTACTGTGTGGATTGATATTTGAGGCTCCTTGACTGTGAACTTGCTCCATGCTATACAGTCTGCATTTTTCAAGTCACAATAATGCCCTGATAGCAAACGCCATTTCTAAAACACTGGCCCCTGGAAATTATAAAGAAAGAAACAGTTTTCAAATTGAATGATTTAACATGCATTTGGGCATAAAGTGCTACAAAAGTGTAATACACTCTTGCTAGTGAGCCCAGAGATTAAGAGACTTGGGGTCTTATTTTTTCATAACTCTACTTTTTAAAACCTATTTAAAGAAGAAAAAAAATCATCTGGAGGCCTATAATTTTTTCCTGTGTCCCTACAATGAACGTGGATTTGTGTTTTCTTTCTGATTCTTAAGTAATAAAGCATGATCATTATATAAAATTCAAATAATATATAAAAATATAAAGAATGTAAGAGAATCCCAAGGTAATCACCATTCATAGTTTCAAGATCAGCGTTCTATCATGCATTTGTCCAGATACTTGGAGCTTCCTAGTTCAAGAGAGCTAAGCTAGCAGACTTTTATAAAGAGAGATGATCACCTGGGATTTTCTTTTAAAATACAGATTTTTCCTAACACCAGTTTGCTTAATGTGCAGCCCAGCTATGCCTGACGATCATCTTGTAAAAATAGAGAAAATGAATACATCTGGGGCCAGCCAGTGTTGTGAAGGGCCAGGAGGTGGGGAATTGTAGGTGATGGAATGCGCTGGTATAGACGCTGAGGAGAGGGGTTAGTCTGTTCAGTTCAATAAGCTTATCTTGAGATCCTGCTCTGTGCCAGGCATGAGCGACACAGAAAAGGAAAGCGTCTGTCCCGCTGCTGGGGTCTCATGGGCCAGCGATGGGGGACAACTTTTGAGTAAGGGGCACGGTGGTCAAGGTGGATCTGAGCGCTGTGCGAGCTGGGGCTGCGCGTGAGGGTGGGCACTGAAGCTTTCCTGGAAGGAGGAGAACCTCAATTGGTTCTTGAAGCACCAATTAACCTGGTGTAGGAAGGATAAGACGTTCCAGGCAGAAGGAACGGGGTAGGAAAAGGCTTGGAGGTAGGAAGGAAACACCACCGACAGTAGTTCGGTATCACCAGAATGTGTGTGTGTGTGTGTGTGTGTGTGTGTGTGTGTGTGCACGCACGTGTGTTTAGTGGTGGGTGAGGAAAGATCAGCCAGACCACGTGGGTCTTGAATGTGAGGGTAAAGAACTTAACATTCAACCCTGTAAGCTGGGCAAAGCAGTCACGTGGTAGGTGTGCATCTAGAAAGCTCGCTAGGGCAGCAGGAGGTGTGCAGGGCGGGTCTGAGAGCGCCAGAGTGGGGCAGAGAGGAGACTAGGCCAGGGTCCAGGTGAGGTGCGAGGAGGGCTGGGCGAGGCGAGGAGCTGGGCTGGAGGGGAGGCTGGAAGGGAAAGCAGAGGGTTCAGGGAAAGGGCCTCAGAGGCAACTAGGAGAGGCTCAGCCCAGAGCTCTAGCAGCAGGACTCGGGGCCCCGGACCCGCCGCCCTTCCAGAGGCCGGGGTGCTGAGGAACCGGGGGGGCGACTTCCTGAGTGTCTCCTCAGGTGAGCCGAGGCAGTGGAGAGAACACGTGTTACCTTTATTGGGAAAGAGGAAAGAAGAAATTAAAAAAAATAATCCTGAGACCTTTGAAAGAAGAGTATGGGAAAAATGTACAAAATTGGCTTGGCTTTGTCCTCAGACCCAATCCAGACGTCTTCTCAGAGACGTGAGAGATCTGGAAAGGAGGCCAGAGGACGAGTTCAGTGTGATGGGTGCTGGGTGCCCACTCAGATAGCAGTCATTCCCCCAGCAGCGGGGACCGGTGGCGGCTGACAGCTCTCCGATGAGCCCCTCTCCGGGATTTGCGGGGCTAAGGTCACGCCCACTTCCTGGGGCAGCCTGCACCCAGCGACTGCTCATCATGGGGTACAAAGGGACAGCCCCCTTGCCTTACTTTGGGGGCACTTCTCCCGATGGGTAAGCTGAGGCTTAGGTTCTGGCGGCCTTGAAGTTCAAGGTCTCTCTCTACCCAATCCGACTTCCTCTACCCACCCCCTCCCCTGCCCCAGGTCTTAACCCACAGAGCACTCCTTAGGGACCTTGAGCATCAAAGACGGGAAGCCAAGGGGATGCTCTGAGAGGACGACGGAGCCAAACTGGATTCTTCTTCTCTAGGAAGATCCGCGTCAAGAATCTGTCTTCTCAGTGAGGCGGTAAAGGTGTTCTCTGGGACTCTGAGGTCTGGAAAGTGGTCTGGCCCGGTGCCCAGAGAATGGGTTTTGACATCGGACAGACCTGAGTTTGAATCCTGCTCTGTTACTTATCAAGTCTGGAATTTTGAGATAGTCACGCCATCTCAGGGGTTTCATCTGTGGAAGAAGAAGCCGTACTCACCTCACAGGCATGCACTTAACACTACGTGCTTTTGTTGTGAGGACAAGCGAAATGGCTGTTTGCGCTGTAATTCCTAGTGCTTGGCGCCCGGAAGGGTCCTCGGTGGATGTCGAGAAATAACGAGTGAGCGACACTGATGGTAGAGGTCATTCAGGGCGGTGCTGGCAGTGATCCAGGCTTCAGAAATTAAGGAAAGAAGTGTAAAGGATGAAAGGAAAGTATATCATGGAGGAAAGAGGAGGTTATTGCTGCCCGTAGACGAGTAGACGGATCCAAACGACACATATCCGATTCCCGAACGGTGTCCTAGCGAGTGAATTCGGTTAAAAACATTTTAAAGCACCTGCTATGAATAAGATGCTGGAGGACCCTAATTACAAGTCTGTTAGTGGCTTAAAGAATTTATTTTATGAGGAAAAAAAAAAAAGCATATATACTCATTAAATGTAGTCACAGCACAGAACGGGCGCTCAAAAAATATTTACTGGATGACGTATATTATATGAAATGGTTCAAGTTGTTGAGTGTCTTAGAGCTAGTAGAATTTATACCATACAAGAGTGAGATAGTTAAAAGTAATGATGATATGCCCCAGAAGTGAGCCAGATGAAGAAGTGGAAGTTAGGAAAGAGTATTTAATACAGGAACATTCTAAAGTCTTAAGGGGCTCAGTGAGAGGTGGGAGGGTACAAGATAAGGAATTTGAGAGTCCCGAATGGATTTAACCCTTCTTATCTATGCACACAGAAGGAGCTATCAGAAGGCAATAAAACAAAGCAAGGATGAGCTCTCAAGAATTCCGTATTTGTCTTCCAGTGTTTTATGGGCTGATTCTTTTGGCTCACATCTACTGTCCTGGTTCTGTTGGTTCCAATGTTGCATTTCCTGAGCACATGCCAGCTAGTAGGAAGGGATGAGAGCCAGCTCTGTGCTGGGGAACCTTTCCTCCCTGGGATTAAAATTGTGACCTGTATAATCCACAGAATGGACAGATAGAGTTGAGAGGAAGTTAATCGTTCTGGGTATCTGAGTTTTCCAGATCCCAGGTAAGACTGTACCCTAGAGTTCACAAGTTCAGATGCCCATGGGGGTTGAGGGGCAGGTGAGGCAGGTCATGTAAATGAGGAAAGCGGCCTATGTATATAGGAAAAAAGAGTGGTGGCCGTGTCCTTTAATGACTCTGTTTCATCCATGCTATGGACCACTACTCAGCAGTGAAAAGAAACCACGTGTTGATACACTCAGCAACTCCAGATAAATCTCCAGGGAATTATGATGAGTGAAAAAACCCAATCCTATACACTGTATGATTTCATTTGTAGCACATTCCTGAAATGACAAAATTATAGAAATGGAGAACCGAGGAAGGGCGTTTACCACGGGGTCAGGGATGGGGTCGGTGATGGAATGCGGGTGCTGCTCATGAGGGATCCTCCTGGTGACTGAACTGTCAGTATCTGGACTCTTGTCAGTGTCAGTCTCCTGGCTGAGATGTGATGCTAGAGTTTTGTAAGATGTTACCGTTGGGGGAGACTGGGGACAAGGAATGTGGCATCTCTCTGTATTACTTCTTACAATCGTATGTGAGCCTACAATTATCTTCAAGTAAAAATTCCATTGAAAAAAGGAAGGGTGGGAGCTGTAGTGAACTAGAGAGCCCATGACCCTTATAACGGGCAGCGGCCACAGAATGAAAAAAGAACGTTGCCGTACGTGCAATCCCAAATAACGAGCACCTCCCCCAGACTAACCAACCCTCCAACCAAGGAATAAAAGTGTCTAATCCCTGGTCTATCCACTTAAGCTCTCAAAAATTTTTTTTAAAAATTGTGAGCATTTTAGATGTAGGTCTTTTAAAAAATGTATTTCATAGTCCTTCGCCTTCTTAAACATAGTTTAGTGAATAGAGCAAAATAATCTCAGTTGTTCCTGGAAGCAGGATGCCTTCATCTGCAAATCATAGATAACCTCGCTGGAAACAGCTTAAACACTGAGAAAAGGGCATTTGTTTGCACAAGAAGAAGTTGGGATGGAAGGTCAGAGTTTAGGGCTGTTTGACTGTTTTTTCGTAAAGCTGAGCTGCCATGCTTTGTAAGGTTTCTCATTGCTTGTAGGATTTCTCTGCCTCTTTTACTGCCAGGCTCATAGGAATATTTTCTTGATGCTGTCAGCATGCAGGCTTGCAGTGGAATTTTGTTTCCTACTAATTTATTGTGTGCTAAGAAATTGGGTAGCGAAAGCTATCGGTGTGACTGTGTGTGAGTGTGCATGTGTGTGAGGAAACAGGTGTGGAGCAGGACCCTGAGGGACCGAGGACTCACTCTTCTGTGTGCAGTCTTTTTAAGATCCGTTTGACTACTCAAAGGCCTCACTGGTTCCAAATAGCAAAGACTTCTGAGATACTGCATTTTGAAAAGGTAAAAATGAAACTTAAACATGGAAATTTCATGTTGCCTTGCTAACTTCAGCCTGGCCAGAATAATACTTCTGAGAGGCAGCTTAAGAACCTAGACTCTGCAGCCAGGCTGGTTCACATCCTGGCTCTACCACATATTAGCTGTGTGACTTTGGGCAAGGTGCATAACCTCTCTGTGCCTCAGTTTCTTCACCTGTAAAATGGCAAGGATGATACTATCTATCTCGTAAGGTTGTTAGGAAGATTTAATGGGTTGCTATGTATAAAACACTTAGACGAGTACCTGGCACATAGTAAGCACCGTACCTATTCATATATATTAAGCAACAGTAGCAGCGTGAATAGGAAATGTTGCCAAGTACTACTTGCCATCCTCATTGAACTCCCAGGACCAGCAGGTGAGGTCACATAAGGCAGCTTTTCCTAAGGTTTCTGGATTATTATCACCTGACCAGGCGGTAGCACCTGAGCCCTTGTGGGAGGGAGGAGTGGGAGATGCCGATTGTTTCCTATGATCTTCCTGTGCCTGGACCTGCTGTTCCTCTGTTCCAACTATCACTCTGGCTGCCCCTTTTGACCCCCATCTGCTGTCCCTTTAGGTGCCAATTGCAGATTGCTGGGACAGACAGTGTGACAGGCCAGCTTGGGTATCAGCTCTTACGGGGCAGTTCTGGAGAGTTGTCACCGTGAACGGGGCAGGCACCTCACAATATGCACGTTGCACTGATAAATCAGAGCAAATACTGGTTTGGGAGTTAGCTGCTCACCAGCGGGGTGACCTTAGAGAAGCCATTTAAGCTGCCTGACCCTCAGTCTCCTCATCTCTAAAATGGGGATGTTGCTAATACCTGTAATGCATAGCTTGCAGTTTTCATTGCAAAATGAAAATATGGAGCTCTTTGTTCCAAAATGATTAAGAATATCAAGATGGTGACAGCAGAATATGAAACCAAACGTGGGGTCCTTTGTGGCTGCCCGGGTCACACACCCAGGGAGCTTATCCTGCACAGGATTGTAATAATGACCTAAAATAAAATCTTGTAAGAAGGTGTCATATACTTTCATTTATGCATTTCTGTTGTTTTAATCTTAAAGCGTTCTTTTAAAAGAACTTGGCTTAACGCTTCTGTGAAGGCTGCCCGAGAGAGCTGATCTTCAGGGGACGAGCTGGCCCTGGGTCAGTAGCTTTTGCAACCATGGGGGCTGAGCTTGTGGTTTCCAACCTCACCCCTGCACACAGCCATCAGGGAGGAAGACAGGTGCTTCTCCCGCCTCCTCCTTTGTTCTGGCCTTGGCCTCACTTGGAGGGAAGGTTCCCTGAGGGGCTCCTGCAGGGAGCTCAGGGGTGGGGCTGGGAAAGGCAGACCAGAGAGGTCTCACCTCCCCACAGAACTACCACGGGGGAGCCTTGGCGAGGGACCGGCACCTGGGAGGCTCTGAGGGAGCATCAGGGAAGGAATTCATTCTCCCGTGTATTGATAGAAGGGACGGAGGCCTCTTCTAGAGACAATCCCAGACTCACTTTCAAGCAGTCTTGCTTTGCACTCAACTGGTCCACCGCTGGGCTAGGCCACTGTCCTGTTCACCTTCTGCCTTTGCGCAGGCAGGCTCCCTGGGGACTGCTGGTCACTCCCTTGATCAGAAGGGGCTCCTCGCTTCTAGGTCTTCTCTCTCCTTGCGGCTCCTTCCTGAGCCCCTGATTGGGGGTCTTTACGCCAGGTTGCCCTGAGGCCTCTCCTTTGCCACACCACGCCCCAGTCAGGACCACGGCTTCAGCCATCGCCCCCTCCCCCAGGGCTCCCCCTTTCTGGTAAAGCTTATCTCTAACTTCCTTCTGGGACATCCGTGCGACCCAGTGATGGTTTATCAGCTAATAAATTGGCGAGGAGGAAGGAAAAGAGGAAGAAGGGGGGCGGCAGGAGAAAAGGAACACCGTCTGTCCAGAGGAAATTCAAGATAACCACATTCCTCACCTCTGAAATAATGGGAGAAAAGTGTCCAATATTTCAGGGCAGTTTCCGTCTTACGAATGGCTTGCATTCCAGATCCCAAGGCAGCCCCTCGGAAATCAGGACTGATTTTCCTAAGAAACACTATGGTGCATGGCAATTCTCAGCACAGCCCCCAGGAGCCCTCTGGCCTGGGGACCTGCAGTACCACACCAGTAAACCAGGTTAGCAAAACCAACTCCGCATCTGTTCCAAGCTCTATGATGCATTAGTGAAATCTCAGGTATGTTTTGGAGGTGACAGCTGACGGAGGGGGTAAGTCCTCTGTGGTCCAGCACTTTGCATAATTAAAGACACTTCTGTCTTCTGTAAGGCTCCTCCCCAGACAGGAATGTCCTCATAAAGGAGGCACTTTTGGAGGGGGGTGGTAAACATGCTATCTGGCAAAATCTGCCCAATGGAGGTGAAGGTTGGACTCCAAACCCAGACTCCCTTGTTCCCGGTTGCTCACAAGGAGAGTGTGAGACCGTTTGTGCGTGCGCGTGCGCGTGCGCGTGCGCGTGCGCGTTTCTCAGAAAGCCCATTTTGTATGCATTCTCTGCAGATGCAGACCTCCAGGACTTGACTGCTTTTATAATGATGATGAATAAAAGCAAAGTCTTTGAAGGAAAAAAAAAAGTTCATTTTGATTTTTCAAGAGAAGTCAGCAGCAGCCCCAGAGACTTTCCAATCCTTTTTCGCCCTGTGCTTCCTGCTCAGAGCTTCACATTCCTGCGTTGTTTGCTGTAACTGAAAAATGCCTTGGCCTCTGGAAAGCTAAGTGGATGCAAATGGATTTGGAATTGTCAGCTTGGAGCAGTCTCCAGTGGCCCGGAGCCCCGGCACAATTTTGACGGCCCTGACAGAGCCGACCTCGTACCTCTCCGGAAAGCTGGCTGCCTGTGTGTGCTTCCTGCCATCTGTAGCTATCTGGGACCTCGCCTCTGTTGATGAGGCTGCAGGAGATGAAAGCAGGAACCACGTTAATTATTGCAAAGTGCTTTTTACTTTTAAAGTGCCTCGCTAGCGTTAATTAGTTATTCCTACTTACGGCACTGTGGTGAGGTCGGTCAGAATTATTACCCCTTTCTTTACCTTGGAGGAAATGAAGACACAGAAATTTAATGACTCCCCAGGGGACCTGGGGGAAGTTGGTCTCCTAGACAGAGTTAGGTTTTCAACTGGGGTGTCTGGCTTCCTCTGGGGGTCTTGCACCTCTGCACCCCTGCTGCCACGCTAACATCCCCGGCGCGTCTTAGGCAGGAATGACTTCTGTCTGCCGTTGTCAAAAAGAACTGGATTTGCCAGAGTCTCAGGTGGCTGGAAACAGAGAGGAGAAGTCGCTGCCCCTTTTCCCGTCCATACCAGGCAAGGAAGCCTGTTGGTCTCGGTCCTTCGCTCCTCTACAGGAGGCGAGGTTTGGGAGGAGAGTCCCCGCTGGTTAGATCCGCAGTGAGGGTGACGGAGCAGGGGAGGGAGGGAGAGTGTGGGGCTGGGGGCTGTTTCTAAGCCCTCCTGTCCCTGGCCCACATTTTCTAGGTGGTTTCTCATCTGTGTAGATCTGGAAGCAGAGGTGCTGATGCAACTGCCTCCACGTTTTGGGGCAGAAAGTGATTAACTGTTGGGAAGGGATAAGGCAGGGTGGCAGGGAGAGACACGGGCCTTGTAACCAGACAGCAGCTGCTTCACACGCTTTCTGGCCACTCCTCCCACCAGGACAATGGCTCTTAGTGGCTGTGGCTCATCTGTAAGACAGAGGTGATAAATGAGTTCACGGGTTTGAAGCTTCCGGCACAGACTGTTAATGGTCGTCACCGAATCGCTGTTTCATTCTCTTTTTTTCCTTCCCCGCTTGCAGGCTGAGTTGGAATTTGGTCTTCTCACCTCAGACCCTTCACTTTCCAACTAAAATCTCCCTGGATTTGAGCAGATATCCTTCTTGCCTGCAAATTTATCAGATCACCTTGGGTCATCAGATAAACTTGAGAAACTCCATCCGAGTGGAGTGGTCTCCTTCATTTCTACACAGAATTTGGGGTTGGCATGGTGCAGGCAGGACTGACAGCTTGAAGAAGAGAGAGCAATCGCAGGGCTGAGAACAGAAGGTAGAGGTGGAAGACACGGGTCATGGGGGAGGGGAGGAGCGGCTCTGGAAGCAGCTCAGTCCGCCCACCCCCAGCAGCAACCCCTGACGGAGCTCACACTTTGTGATTCCTGGTACTCGAGGGTGGCTCCGTCTTCTCTCACCTTCATGCTCGCGTGTCCCCCAGAAGCACCTGTGCTTTTGGGCAGCGTCACCCTCTCTGGGCTGCTGTGCCTTCTTCCCGGGAGAGGCGTGATGTTCTGTCCCACGCGAGCCAGACTTCGCTCCGTGGAGGGAGGTGAGACGGACCTCCGGTGTTTTCGTGCCCACCTGGAGCATCTTTCCTCTGACCCATCCGGTCCCGAGAGCCCTCACGTGGCAACTTGACTTCCCCTTGGGGCACGCTGGCCACTCGTGTGCCGGGACCCTCTCCTGTGCTCGCAGACGAACCTCTAGTCCTTTTCTGGCAGGCTCTTGTGCTGGGCTGCCTGCTTGTCCACTACTAGTTGGGTGACCTTGGGTAAGTTCCTTCATGGCTTGGGGTCTTGCTTTCTCATCCATAAATTGAGAGAAGAATATATTGACCTTATTTATGAGGATCAGATGAGTTAAGACAGTGAAAGCCCTTCGAACAGAGCTGTCGGCTCTTCTTCCACCTCTGGTGTGCATAGGAGGGAGAGGACACGCCGCCTTGGTTATAACGGAGCATGAAGACATGGGGCTCATTTCCTTTGAACGCGGGAGAGCTGGGGAGTAGTGGGGAAGACCTTACTGTAGTCTCCCTCCTTTCTTGAAAACTGTTTGTGCATCAGTGGACAGGAAATAGGTACTTCTAATGAAGGAGGAGGCTCCTTGTTGCCTACTGACTAAATTCCACATTCCTTAGCGTGGCCTTCAGGGCCTGATGCGGGATCTGGCCCGACTGACTCGTCATGACAGCCCTGGCCCCACACGGGCAGGGGTCATGTCCTGTGTGCCCCTGAGTCTGGCCCCATGAGAGCCTTCCTCCCCGCCCCTCCCCCATGGCCCCCTGGCTCTGGGTTCTCCCCTTTGCTTCTGTACACCTTGAACTTTCACACTTCCGTTCCTTATCTGTGCTGCTCTCTCCCCATCTCTCCTCCTAACTGAGACCCATTTCCTAGGTCACCTCTCTGTGAACCCTTTCGTGACTCCTTTCCCCCCCACCCCCACCCCCGATTAAACACCTAACACGAGAAAGATGTTGAAGCCTCCGCCTGGGTTTGTGAACTGCCCACGGGCTCTGTGGCCCTAACGGATCAGTGTGGCGTTACCCACTGGGCGCTGTCTTGGGGCCGCACCCTTGGTGTTTCTGCTGCCGTTGCCTGGAAGGCTCAGCTGCCCAATCACTACTAAACTCTTGAGTTAGCTCGGGGGCTGGTGCCTCCAGGAAGCCTTCCTTCCCTGCCCCTCTCTCCGATCACTCAGGATAAGTCAGGGCTCCCTTCCTGGGCCCCCTCGGTCCTTCCCAGCATTTCCTGTGGGCAGCTGTGGGTTCCTAGCCCACCCCAGAGGATGTGGGCTTTGCTGGCTTCAGCCTCGCATCCCCAAGCCTCACCTGGGCTCTGCCCAAGGGCGCGTGCACCACAGATCCTGCGGAAGGAATGCAGAGTTGCAGAAATGAGGCATGTTTTTCTACCTTGCAGGCTACAAATTCCAGCTTTCCCAGAGCAGGTCTGGTAAATTCCCCTGGTGCGAGGCCACTGGGGAGGGTTTTGGGGGAGACCGAGCTAATAATCTTCTTACCTCTGGGAAAAATGTGTGGTTTCACTGCAGGTTTGACAGTGGGTCTCGCCCCATTGGTCTTGAGGGCAGTTCAAGTCTGTACGCCGACACCCGGGAGTTGGATGCTAGAACATTCCTTGGAGATTACTTTGCCCAACTCTGCAATTCTACCACCCTTGGTAGCAGAGAGGTTGAGTGACTTGCTCAAGGACCCTAGAACTAAGGGACAGAGCTTGGGACGGGGACCGGCAGCCCTTGTTTTCTGGACTAGAGCACATTTCTCAGCCCTTGAGGGGGTTCCCTGAGGGGAGGGAGGGGTTTTGGCCTGTTCTGAAATCCAAGGGGCCGTCTGGGGGAGCTGAGGGCAGAGCAGCAGCCCTGCTTCTGAAATCCAAGGGGCCGTCTGGGGGAGCTGAGGGCAGAGCAGCAGCCCTGCTTCAGAAGCCTCTGGGCTGCTTGGGGCACCTGAGCTGCTGCTGGGACAGGAAGTAATACTTTCAGAGTTTTAGCCCCAAAACCTCAGAAACTTTTTGATGATGCATTAAATGTCAAGTATATTGTCGAGAGGAGGAAAAAAAAACCCAACAACGAGGTATCAGCCTTGTTCCTGAGATGACAGGAGATACTCAGTAATCTTACAGGAAGTCATACTGTCAAAGTATAGAGAGGGTAGTGTCTGGGGGACCACACCTTATAATAAATTGTACTTAGTACCAAAGAGCTTTCGCAGGCACCTTCCGAGGCGGAGCCAGTGGAGGAGGGGTGGGGAGAAGGCGGTGGGATTACTGTGTGTGGATCTTTGCTGTGAGGGGCAGAGCACAGAACTGAACGGGAAAGACTGCTTTGTCCTGGAGGGACTGCCCAGGCTACGAGGTATCAGCCTTGTTCCTGAGATGACAGGAGATACTCAGTAATCTTACAGGAAGTCATACTGTCAAAGTATAGAGAGGGTAGTGTCTGGGGGACCACACCTTATAATAAGTTGTACTTAGTACCAAAGAGCTTTCGCAGGCACCTTCCGAGGCGGAGCCAGTGGAGGAGGGGTGGGGAGAAGGCGGTGGGACTACTGTGTGTGGATCTTTGCTGTGAGGGGCAGAGCACAGAACTGAACGGAAAGACTGCTTTGTCCTGGAGGGACTGACCAGGCTTCAGGCAACTATCATGAAGGTGCAGGTAAAATTGAGGTTTAAAAAAAAGCACACCTGAAGGAAAAGGATTTTTCCATCTTCTTTTTGTCTCCCTTGGGTGATCATCTCCAGATAATTATGTCCTTTGGGGACTGGAGGGGAGTCTTGGAGATCATCTTGTCCAACAAATGAGGCCTCAAAGCCTGCAGATGGACTTGGCCCAGGTCCTGGGCCAGGTAATGGCCCAGCAAGCCCAGCCCCCAGGCAGCCTGCCTCCCCCCCACCCCTCCTCTTCCTGTGGCCACACCCATCCGTTCTCCCATCTCCTTTTCAAGTGAGCTGGCTCCCCCAGGGCAAGAGTCCTGTTCTCCAGGGTAAGTACTGGGCCCAGCAGGACACGGGTTTGCTGAGCGAATAAACGAAAGCCAGGCAGGACGTGGGCCGGGTTCCTTCAGGCAGTCGTGTGTGCAGACTGTAGAGTTGTTTGAAACAAGAAGGGACTTCGGATGCAAAGGGTGCGGCTGCCTGGGCGCGTTTGGAAGCTAGGCAGTGTTGCTACGCTGCTCATCAACGTCTCTCTCTCAACCCTAAACGTTTCTCTCCCTTATTTATATCTCCAGCCCTGACCCTCCACTGAGCCCATCTCTCCAATGGCCTGGCTTGACACCCCACTAAAATATTCAGCAGGCATCTCAAGCTCCGCATGGCCAGACTTCTCCCTTCTTTTTCTCTCACCTCTGTTTACCCTGAATCTAAGGAGGCGCTCTTGGTTCTTCTGTTTCCTACCCCTCCGACCCCAACCAAGTCCTATTGGCTTCACATATCCCAAATCAGACCACACGTCACCCCTCCATGTCTCCCTCCCTCGGTCAAGCTGTCACCACCTCCCCCTCTGCCCTCTGGCCATTCCAACCTTCCTTCTGTTCCGAGGCTTGCGTGCACCTCAGGGACTTTGCACCTGCTGTTCCCTCTTCCTTTGCACAGCTGACTCCTTCGCACTTGGACTGGTCTTGGCTCAGACCTTACCCCTTACAGAGGTTCCCCCCTCACCCTCCTTGTCCCCATTACTTATCACCCCTTTTTGCTTTTGTTTTGTTTTGAGGACACTTACCCCCAGTCTCTTTTATTTATATGTTTGCTGGTTTATTGTCCAGCTCCCCACCCTGAAGAGTAGCCTCCAGGAGGGCAGGTTGTGTATCTCCCCACATAGACCCGTGGCTGCCACATAGCAGGAGCTCAACGAATACTTGTTCCGTGAACGCAGCACTGGCATCTCATGAGCCTTTGCTGCCTTCCTCTCTGCCATTTACCTGGAAGTGCCACACGGCGCTGGAAAAGCCACAGAGCAGTTCAAGGACACTCACAAAACCTTTGAAAAGAAAAGCGTCTCATTTCAGCTTCTTACAGTTGTGGCAGGGCCAGGGGCAGCATTTCCTGCTTTGAACCCCTCAGGGGAGGCACGCGCCCCACGTCCCCGAGACCACCATGCCCCCGTTCTCATTCGCTAATGAGGAGGCCCTGAGCTCCGCCGGGGCCGGAAGGACAGCTGTGGGTAGGACTCGTGCCTCTGCGCTCGCTAACTGTACCGCAGGCTGTTCCATGAGGGAGGGTAATTCACCGTCGCCGAGCACTCAGAAACGCTGGCAGCTCACTCCGTCCTCCGTGACGCTCGGCTCGCAGGAGCTGTGGTGGCCCCAGGCATGCGGCTTTCTTGCTCAACCTCAAGCATCCCCAGACATCTGCCTCCGTGGAGCCCTGGGCCGGGGCCACGTGTGACAGGGCTGTGCATCCTCAAGGGCAAGCAGCAAAGGTGCACATCTCGGCTGCCCCCACGGAGCGGGCGTCCCTTCTGGGTAGAGCCGCTGGTCATGCAGGCTGCGGTTGGGGCAGGTTCCCATCTCACACCACCCGGGAGCTCCTGGGTGCCACGGACTGTGTGCTCTCTACTCCTTTACGTTTAAATCCTTGCAAACAATCCTATGAGCACTCTTTTTAGAGGGGGGGAACTGAAGCTCAGAGAAGTGACGTGATCTGTGCTGGGACCCACATCTGGGAAGTGGCAGTCCGGGGGTGGACAGAACCGGGAGTCTAACTCCTCAGCCCACACCTTCAGAGCCCCCACAGCCTGGCATTACATCCCTGAGCCTCCCTAGACCTGGATCCGGGGTGACCAAACCACCGAGGGGGTTGCTAGGACATGGGATTGTCACTGCCCAAGCCGGGAGGATCCAGCAACCCGGGACGGTTGCCACCCTACCTGTGTAGGCAGGGACGATGGAGCCAGGACTGTTGGGTGCAGGCCTGGTCTAGGTTTCTGAGAAAAGGAAAATACATCCTCTTCCCCCCTGCCCCCTCTGGCCCTTAGCTCATCAGCTTTTAAGGTGTTTTTCTTCTGTCATCTGTTTCTAAATGACATTGCACATTAAATGCCAGTGTCGAAGTTTTGTGGAACCTGGATCTCGATGCCAGGCTTGCTGGGGGTTGGGATATTACTTTTTGGTGGCAGGATCTCAAGGTTGACCGTGCGTTTGCTCTCTCATGTTTTCCAGCCATGCCTTTGTTGTCTCTTCTTCGTGTGAGAATTTAGCAAGTCTCGGTCAACTTTGCAATGCTTCTGACAGGTCATGCAGGTCGTGAGGTCAGAGGTTAACAGCAGCAAAGCCTTCAGTGGCCCTGAGACAGCCTGGAACTGGAGCACACCGTGCCCTGCTGGGGGCCTTACCTGAGGGTGGGCCTGGTGGAGCTGGCGGGGTCCCCTGAGGAGTTAGGACAGCATCCTGGGCTCCCCGAGTGCCCCCCCGGCTCCTTACGACATTATCCAGTGACCACCCACGACTGCCCGGCCGTTTCCCCCGCAACGCTCCAACCACCCGCTCCGACCACCCGTTCTCTCTTCTCCTTGGCCGTGTCACCCTAGCATCTTTTGTCTCTGTTTCTCCATCTCTTTTCGCCTCTGGCAAAACAGCCTTTGCAATCTTAGGTGGTTTCTGCTGAGGCTAATTGCACGGACCTTTCTGCCGGCCCATGGGAATTAACTTCAGTTAACTAGTTAACGGGATTATTTACCTAAAAGGTAAACACAGATGAAGATATTCTAGTTAATTAATGAGAAAGGTTAAAAGTTTAAAGGAATCTTCTTGACTTTCAATTTTTTTTTAAGTGACTGGAATCGGTGTCCCTTCTTAGGCAGTGACACTGAACAGTCAAGGGTGGGGAGGTGCGAGGCGTCTGGGCTGTCACCATGCTCCCCAGGGTCCTGTTGCACCTTGTGGTGTGGGACCCCGATGCTGACCTAGTCACCACTGTAGTCACCTGAACAAGGAGCCAGGCAGGGACCCGTATGCAGCTCTCTAGCTTACTAGCCATCTCTTTGCATTTCAGTTGTAAAGCGAGCTCATTCGTTCGTTAATTGGTAGACGTTTCTGCAAGCCTGAGTTAACAGCTCAAACTGGGCTTCTCCTTGACTGAACTCAACATTTTCCTTCCAAACCTGCTCTCACTCCTGTGTGTGCTACTTCAGATACGTGACCTGGCTTTCCACCCTCCCCCCAACCCCCAACGCGTCCACTCCAGAGACCTCAGCGTCACGGGCTCCCTGCCTTCTCCCCGCTTCCTCCTTCCAATCCCCGTGGGCCAGGCCATCATGCCTCTGCGTCCTTCCTGGGTCATTCTAGATGACTGTAATGTCTTTCCTCTCTGCAGGTGGGCCTCCCAGTGTTGGGCGAGTTATCCTAAGGCAGGTAGAATTACACTGCGCTTCCCCCGCACACCCTGCCCCCGAACTGGCCATGTTCTAGGTCTTCCAGGTTTGGCCCAGCTGACTTCCAGCCTCACTCGCTTCTCCCCACCCTGTGCTTTGGCCACGTCACAAGCTCTCCTGACCCCTAGTTTTTGCTTATGCCTTTCCTTCAACCTGGCTTCTTTAGTCATGGAACTCCTACCCAGCCTCAGAAGCCACCTCCTCTGTGAAGCCTTCTTTGCTTTTTCCTAAAATGAATGAATTGCTCTGGGGCCTGCCAGCATCTTCTCTGCACCTCTTTAGTTGCCCCTGCCATGTATTACTGTTGGTCTCTCCACTGCACTGGATTACAAGCTCCCGGAGGGTAGGGGCTGTGCTGACTCACCTGCGTGTCTGTGTATTAACTGTACATTGGCCTGGCCGCGTCCACCTAGGCTTGCAGCTAAGTAGCTTGAGCAACTTAGGTGCAACACGCTGGAGTCCTTGATCTCCCCCTTAAAGGGCATTGGGGGTTTCCCTAGAAACTGCCACTTCAAAGCCATTCAAAAAAAAAAAAAAAAGAGCTAAATTAGGCAACATTGTTTACTTCTTAAGAAGATGCTTTGGTGCTCCTTCCTGCACCTGTGAGAAGCCTCCAGTTTGACCTTGACAGTTCCCTGTCCAGCAATAGAGCTGTGAAAATCAGGGCTGGGAGGATGTGAAGGGCTCCCAGAGAGGCGGAGCAGACCGGGGCTACTCTCCCTGAGCCCCAGCCTGGGAGCAAGGGGTGCCAGGTCTCAGCTGGCTTGGCCACACGGCACCCCTCTCCTCACCTGTCTGCCCAGAGGGGTGTTTGTAATCTTCCCCCTCTGGAGGCTGTGCCTTCTTCTTCACAGAAAGGCTAGGACTTGTGCTTCTTCCTGGATACTGACCACACTTTTGTTTTGCTCCTAAACTCTCAGCAAGGGGAGCCCTGGGCTGCGTCCTACGTGGGAGTCCTGCCCTGATCCTTGCTTCTGGGCGCCCACATTTCCACAAGGGCCCTTTGTGTTAGCTAGGCCCTCCCTCCTGCAAATGACCTTGAATAGCACTGTCCTCCGCACATTTCTGGCCGCGGGAGGAGCCATGCCCGCTGTGAGTCCAGGGCCTGGAAGCCATTTTTGACTCGGGCAGGAAAAATAAACAGATGGGCAAGGTGGCTGCCCTTGAAGTCTTACTGTCATTATTCACCCATCAGCGGTGGTCAGCGGATGGCGCATTTAGGACTCGGGTTTGCAGTTTGTCAAGTGATTTAACGATAGGGCCTTACCGAGCCACTGCCGTGGGCCCACGTCTCATAGGCCTGTTTTACGGAGGGAAAAACTTGAGCGACAGCCAAGAAGTTGCACTTGAGCCAGAACCAAACACGACCCGGGCTGCCATGCCGGTACTTTCTGTGCTGAATCACGGGGCCTTCTTGAGGACCCAGAGCAAAGGAGAACAGCCTCTTGTGGTCAGTGGATATTTGCTGCCTCCTTTTAGGACTTACAACTCCTACTGACCCGGGTCCTCGCCCAGCCACTCCCGCCTGTCCTGCATATGTGGGCCATTGTGCCAGGCGGGCCCCAGGGGAGCGTCCAGGAGGACAGACCTGCAGCCGAGAGGGGCTTTCTGGGTGACAGCAAAACTGCTGTCCTTTTCTCAGCCACGATTTAGCAGTCGGGAGGCGTGTGTCCCGAAGCAGGGGCTGCAGCAGGGGAGGGGCCCCGACCACCAGGCTTCATTCACCGGCCCGGGGCCACCGGCTCCCTCACGGGTGTCACATGGGGCCCCGATGAAAAGAGCAGGGGGTGCCCGTCAGGGAGGCCCGGCCAGGCCAGGGGCTTTCTTCCCCGGGCACTGTTCCCCGGGCCTCCCAAGTCCCACGAGTCAGCAAACCGGAGGAGCGTTTTCAAAGCGAGGCCTTCGCCCCCCCCTTGGCACGGTCCTCAAAGCCGGCCTCTCTCTCGCCTGGAAAAGGCTCTTTCTGTTCACGCTGCTCGGTGGGGACATCCTCGGCGGGATGTGAGCTGGAGGACACTGGAGGCAGGGCCACTTGTGGGGGGACAGCAGGGAGCAGGGCCAGGCAGCCGGGGAGGAGGGGCCCGGGATGCAAGGCAGCCGGAAGCGTGGAGACCGGTCCTGGGAACAGTAGTGGTTCAGAGTCCATGCACACGGCCTGACAGATCCGTGAAGAGGTTGGAGGCAAAGAGCTCTTATGCTTTTTTTTTTGTTTTTCTTTTTTCCGTTGCACAGCCGTGTTTGGTATACAAACAACACCTCAGGTCTGTGGTGGTGGGTCCTTAGGAACAGACAGAAAGAGAAGTTGCCTTGGAATTTAGGGACTTCAAGACTTGGCTTCTTTAAAAAAGAAAAAAATTCATTTCCAGACCTCAACTGATAATTTTTCGCAGAAAGGTGGGTGTTTCATCCGTTCTGAAATAAAGGCCATCTGAGGCTCGTGTGAACGTGATTAACACCAGAGTCCAGCTTAGAAATCATGGGTGACGGCCCAGAAAACGTTGTCAAGCACAAATACCATTTCTGCTTATAGCAACACAGAATTCTGGGCCCATGAAGCAATCCCAGAGGTCCGTTCCACCCCTTGTCTCTGGCAAACCTTTTTAATTGAAATCTTGTAATAGTGAGCATGATGGCTCTCTAATTCAATGATATTAATCTCTTAAGATGTCTTGACTTAGCCTATTTATTTACAAAAGTTGATCATAAAATATCATTGAACCAGCTGAAGGTTTGTATGTTTTCTATAAAACATAAAAAATAAATTTCATTTGGACCTGATGAAAGGTGAATTAACAAATATACCCTAAGTACGGCAAGAATGTTGAAGAAAAAAATGAATGATTTTTCTCTTGAACAATTCTTAGTAAGCCAAAAAAGAAAAAAAAACATCAACAAACCAAATGAAATAAAACAATAACAAAAGACGTCTCCAGCACTGTAGTTAGTCCAGTTTGTGCAAAGTTGGTACCCGGTTTTATGACCTAACTTTTCCCCCATTGTTTCCATGGATTTGGACATTATCTTTCAAACATGCCATTTCCAAGGAAGGTCTGAATTGGTTTGCTTTTGCCACGCATTTTCAAAGCGGGCTATCGAACTGGTTCACAAGCAAAACAGAGGCCCTGGAAAGACGATATGCCTTCCTTCCTGACGCAGATATTTCAGGATTGGGGAAGCAGGGTTTCCTGTGTTCTCACAAGGGGTTGAGATAAAGAAACCCAGGGCAGTCTCAGAAAGAATTGAGCCTGGACCGAGCAGGAGGCAGTTGTTTTTGCGTGCCTTCTATGGTGAGAGGCAGGCCCCGCCAGACTGCTTGCGGACAGGACGTGACGTGGGATGGAGTTTGTAGCTGGGAGAATTCTCTCGAAGCCTGTGATGTCCGCTCCCTGGGAAGTTCAGCCTTTCTCCTCCTCCTCTCCCACCAACCCCCATGGTGGCAACCTTGGATAATGAGCACAGCCGTGTCTTACGTGTCTGTCTCGTTCACACCAGCAGAGCATCAGCCATCGTGGTGCTTTCTGGGAATGTTTATTTAGTCTACTTTATGTGTTCCCTTTGTTTCTATGTTTGACAAAAGGCAAAACAGAGAAGTAGGTAAAATTTGCCTTTTGTGTATTTCCCCATCCTCCATCCAATTTCCCTTTTTGTGTTTTCGCCGCCCCCTTCTTCCTGGCTGTCCTGCAGCCTAGGAGCCCCTACAGCCTAAATGAAAGCAATTTGAACATTTATTTCATCCAAAGATACTGGTGTCTGATAACTGAGGCCTCTTCCAGATATTTCTTGCATTTAAAAGAAGTCTGTGAAAGAAAAAAAAAAAATCAGCAACTACCAAATGTAAGATAATAAAAATAATGAAGATAATAATATAGCCACATGGATGGAAAAATCCAGCAGCATAATAACAAAAAGTTTATGTTTATTGGGAGGGCAGGAGTAGGTGGAAAGGAAATGGGAGGAATTATAAGATCATTAATTTTCTCATCTTTCTTAGTTGGGAGGTAATGGATACGATTTGATTTCTGAAGCTAATTGAGAAATAGAAATTTAAGCATCTTATTTAAAATGGAAAAGGTAACCACTATATGAACTGAAATTCAGATTACACAGTAAAGAAAACATAGGAAATATAAATGAAGCGTTAAAAGTGAAAAGGATATTCAAGATGATAGTATTATGACAAACAAATGTATTACAATAATAAATGTAAATGAGGTCAACCTAGTTATTAAAAGAAATAAACTAACAGAATGGGTAAAAAAAAAAAAAAAGAATAAAAACCTAAACACAACTAGGTACTGTTTTTAAATATATATATATGTACCTAAAACAAAGTGACTCAGAATCAGAGATAGAGCTTAAACTCCCAGAAATATCTCTCTAATGGTGGAATTCCAGGCACTGTGGCATTTGGGAGGGGTAGATATTTTTGGACTAAGCTTTCCCAGCCTCTAAAATCAGACCATGTGGTTGCCAGCTCACGAAACCAGCCCTGTGTGCATCAGTGTTTGTTCCAGATTGCTGAGCTTCCAAAGGGCAGGGGCTGCGCCTGCTTTGTTTAATTCCAGGCATTTCAGAGAAGGACCATGAGAGGACACACTTTTTGATGTTGAAGGGACCTAGAAGTGGCGGGGGGTCACGAGTCCATAGGGTAGAGTGTCTCCGGTCAAGTCTTTCAGGAAGTTATGGTAACTATTTTGGGCTTCGAGCATGCTATTTGATATCTCCAAGCATTTGTATTTAACAGATCAGGGCTTGATGTTTTTATCAGGGCTCCCCTACACATCATGATTTCTTAGAAGCAGAGTTAGACAGACCTGGAGTTCGACTGTCAACTCTTTCACCTACCCGCTGTAGGAACTTTGGAAAATTACTTAGATTTTCTGACCCTCATCTGTACAATATATTCGTTCATTCATTCAATAATTATTTGTTGAAAACCTACTCTATGGCAGCCTTTACCCTGGATGTTGTGAATACAAAAATCTCTGTTTTCATGGAACTTATAGTCTAATGGACTAGGGTGGAAAATAACAACAGTCAGCAAATACATGCATAATATGTCAGGTGAAATAAGCAATTAAAAAAGAAGGCATGTGGGGTGATGGAGCAGAGAGAGTGATGGGGGTGTGAGTGTGCGTGTATGAGTGTGTACCTGCTGCGGTCAGGGAAAGTCTGCCTGGGGAGGAGCCTTTGACACCTGAAGGAACTCCCAGCTGGGGAAAGACTCTTCCCTGCAGAGGGGACACGTGAAGACTCTAGTGTAGAAAAGTGGCTGGAGTGGGACAGGCAGGGAGTGCAGAGAGGACAGAGAGCTACCTGGGAGCCACATAGAATATTCTAGGCTGTGGGAAAGACGGCAGATCTATCAGGAGCCTGCTCAGAAACCTCTGCAGGGATTTGAACAGAGGAGTGATACAATCTGATTAATTTTAAAAGGATTAGTCTGGCTTCTGAGTTGAGAATAGACTGAATCATCAGAAGTCACAAGTGGCAGCAGGGAGCCAAGTTAGGAGAGATGATGGATTCTTAGAGCAGAATTCAGCACTGGAGATGGTAGGAAGTGGATGATTCTGGGTCTGTTTTAAAGGCAGAGTTAGCAAGCTTTCTAGTGCGTTGGACGTGAAAGAAAGAAGTCAAGGATGACTCCAGTTTTTTTTGGTCTGAGCCACTGCAAGAATGGAGCTACTGCATCCCGAGATGCGGAGAGGCAGATGGAGGACCAGGGGTTCTGTTTTAGCCCTATGAAGAGCCTGCTCGATATATGAGTGGAGATGTTAAGTTGGAAGTCGGGAATAAGGGATTGGGACTCAGGGGGTGTAGTTGGGGAGGAGATATATAGAATTAGAAAATAAAGCCTTGGGTTCAGAAGACATCACGTATGGGGTAATGTAGCCAGAGAAGACATCTATGCCCTGGGTCACTCTGGCATTTAGGGGGTCGGATGGATGAGGAGGAACCAGCATAGGAGCAGCCAGTAGGGTGGGATGGAAAACAAGATCGGGGGGATTGGGAAGCCAAGTGAAGAAAGAGTTTGAAGGGGGCATCTTCAGCTTTGCCAGAGGCTGCTGGTTGGTCAAACGACATGAAGCCCGGAACTGACAATATTGAGCATTATCTGAGGTAATGTTAGTACAGCGCCTAGCACACAGAGCAAATACTCAACAAGGGTGGCTGTAACCAAGTGGTTAGAGATGTCTCCCTTTGGGTGAAGGTGCCTGGGAGACGTATCTCACTTTGATGGAGGGAGGGGGAGAGAAGGAATATGTTGGGTGTGGGTGCTTAGAGAAGTTGCCCAGAAGGGAGAAGGAGCTCAGGGAGGTGGGGGAAGGTCTCTGAAGATAAGTTTTTGTTGTTAAAGGCTCCCCAAGACCCGCTGCTGGCATTACAGTCCACACTGAGGATGTATCAGCCAGGTTGCAGTTATTTTCTCATCTTTGCACATCTGCCCAATGTCTGAGTCTGTATCTGGAAGGTTCGGAGCCTGTTGAGATTTGGCAGAGCCTTACGGGCTGTCCTGGGCTTGCACTGTGGGCCACCCCACCCTCGCTCCATGTCCTGGTTGGGCTGTGGCATCATCACAGTCAGTAAGGACCCAGCCCTTGGGGACTTTCTTCTGGTTTGATCAAAGCATTCTTTCCTGAGCTAGGATACTGCCTCAGATCCTTCTCAACACAGGTGTTCAGGACATCCCTGAAGACTGGTCACAGGGGCAAACAAGACGCAGTGCGGTGTAGTGGCTGCGAACATAACCAGACTCCTGTGTCTTGTCCCCGCTCCGGCATTCACTGCCCGAGTGGCCTTGGGTGATTTCCCTAACCGTGTCTCGGATTCTGCATCCAAAACATAAGAATGGCAAGAGAACTCACGTCACAGGGTTGCTGTCATAATAGAGAGAGAGCACTTAGTGCCTGGTGCAGAAAGTGTTCAATAAATATTAGCTGCTATTTTTATGCAGCGTGAGGTCTCTTGTCAGATAGTCTAGTCAGTCTCCCAGGTACTCTAACTGGGAAACCTTGAAGGCAGAGCCCCACGTTTATTGTTGAAGGCATCATTGAATTTAATCGCGGTAGCAGGGGAGATGTTGCTGTAGTGGGAGACTGAGCATCTAGCTACTCCTTTCTCTTTCTCTCTCGCCCCCTCTCTGCCTCTTCTGACTCTTCGTTGGTCAAGCTCTTCCTTTTTTTGCAGGGCAGTGCCGATCTTTAAATCTGAATTTCAGTCTTGGAAAGGCTCTGGCAGTGGATGGGTTCAACTGTTTCACCTGCAGGTGTCTCACGAGCTGGGGGGCCACTTGGCATGGGTGTCTCCAGGATGATGGCCAAGGAGCCTTTGGTGGAGGCACTGCTTTCCCCCCCCTCTCCTTGGGACCATGGAAAACCACTGGGTCCCACCTCCCCCAGTTTGGTGATTCAGAAACACTAACCAGTCCACCTAACGGACCCCTGAGGGAGGGTACAGATCAGCCAAGTTCATCCTGGCCACCAGTGGGCCCCTGATCTTTTAGTCAGCTGACCCTCAAGTGCTCCACCAACACTGAAACGTAAAGAAATCCACATTGCTGTTTTAGGGAAAATAAGTGGAGTCATTGGGCTGGCAGCATGGAGTGTTGGCTAAGTGCTCTGGAGCCGGAAGACCTAGGTTCAAATGTTACCCCTGTCACTCTCCAGCTGGATCTTCTTGGAGAAATTACTTAATTCCTTTCTGACGCGTGCTTCAAAGGTGAAGCAGGACCAATAACAGTGTTTACCGTGCTAAGTGATACAGGGTTAAAAGGAATAACGCTTGTGCAGTGAGTAATGCTGCAGTGGGCGCCGGGTCTTCCATCTTCGCCCATTTCCTCTTTCAGTTTTCAATCCCTCTCCTGCACCTCCTCTTCCCTACCCCGGCTTGACAGGGAAAAGGCTTATGTTCCTTCAGTATTAAAAATAATCATCTGGAAATCTTGTTGAAAATGCAGATTCTCGGGCCCCAAGCCCTAAGATCCTAATTCAGTTGGTCTCAGGCAGTGCCCAGGAATCTGCATTGTTGATGAAACGTTCTCTGGGATTCTTTTCTGTGCTATGAGGCTCATGCTTCCAGAAACTTTTCTCTAAGGAGTATTTTTTTAAAAAATAAATTTATTTATTGGCTGTGTTGGGTCTTCGTTGCAGTGCGCGTGCTTCTCATTGCGGTGGCTTCTCTTGTTGCGGAGCACGGGCTCTAGGCACGTGGGCTCAGTAGTTGTGGCTCGTGGGCTGTAGAGTGCAGGCTCAGTAGTTGTGACGCACGGGCTTAGTTGCTTCACGGCATGTGGGATCTTCCCGGACCAGGACTCGAACTCATGTCCCCTGCTTTGGCAGGCGGATTCTTAACCACTGCGCCACCAGGGAAGTCCCTAAGGAGTTGTTAATAAGAATTTAAGGTACCTTCCCACATTTCCATTTTAATAAGGAGTAAAAAAAAAATAAAAATATACATTCAAACCCACTAAGACTTAAAACTGAGTTCCATAAAAATCCTCTTGTGATTATACTCCAGTCCCATAGGAGCTCTCTCAATTTTCTGTCTTCCACGCTTCATTCTGAAGCATTTCTTCTGTTCTGGTGACTCCGTTATACAGTATTTTTGTTTTTAATTTTTATTTTATACTGGAGTATCATTGATTAACACTGTCGTGACAGTTTCAGGTGTACAGCAAAGTGATTCAGTTAAATCATCTGGAAATCTTGTTGAAAATGCAGATTCTCGGGCCCCAAGCCCTAAGATCCTAATTCAGTTGGTCTCAGGCAGTGCCCAGGAATCTGCATTGTTGATGAAACGTTCTCTGGGATTCTTTTCTGTGCTATGAGGCTCATGCTTCCAGAAACTTTTCTCTAAGGAGTATTTTTTTAAAAAATAAATTTATTTATTGGCTGTGTTGGGTCTTCGTTGCAGTGCGCGTGCTTCTCATTGCGGTGGCTTCTCTTGTTGCGGAGCACGGGCTCTAGGCACGTGGGCTCAGTAGTTGTGGCTCGTGGGCTGTAGAGTGCAGGCTCAGTAGTTGTGACGCACGGGCTTAGTTGCTTCACGGCATGTGGGATCTTCCCGGACCAGGACTCGAACTCATGTCCCCTGCTTTGGCAGGCGGATTCTTAACCACTGCGCCACCAGGGAAGTCCCTAAGGAGTTGTTAATAAGAATTTAAGGTACCTTCCCACATTTCCATTTTAATAAGGAGTAAAAAAAAAATAAAAATATACATTCAAACCCACTAAGACTTAAAACTGAGTTCCATAAAAATCCTCTTGTGATTATACTCCAGTCCCATAGGAGCTCTCTCAATTTTCTGTCTTCCACGCTTCATTCTGAAGCATTTCTTCTGTTCTGGTGACTCCGTTATACAGTATTTTTGTTTTTAATTTTTATTTTATACTGGAGTATCATTGATTAACACTGTCGTGACAGTTTCAGGTGTACAGCAAAGTGATTCAGTTATACATATACAAGTATCTACTCTTTTTCAAGTTATTTTCCCATTTAGATTATTACAGAATATTGAGCAGAGTCCCCTGTGCTATACATTGGTCCTTGTTGGTTATCTATTTTAAATATAGCCGTGTGTACATATCAGTTCCAAACTCCCAATCAGTACTCTGGGTGATGCTTCAGCCTGGCAACCTCCCGGGAGCCCCAGACCTGTCTACTGGCCCTTCCACCCAGAAGGGTAACAGGCATCTCACGCGCCACAGGTGCAAAACAACTCACGAGTCTTGACCTTGACCCCGTCCCCTGTCTCCCCCCTTTTCAGCTGGTGGTTCATCCTCCACCCAAATGCTCAGCAACCCCTTCCCCTGTCCCAAACGTCTCCTTTGTTCCTCACTTCCTCTCCCCCGTATCCAACCCTTGAGCAAGTTTTAGTGGCTCTTCTTTCTTTGTTTAATTATCATTTTATTAAAAAAATTTCCAGTTCTACTGAGATGTAATCGACATATAACTTTGTCTTAGTTTAAGGTACATATGACAATTCGACATATGTGTATATTGCGAAGTGATCACCGCAATAAGTTTTGTTAACATCCATCACCTCACATAGTTACAGAATTTTTGTGTGTGTGATGAGAATTTTTCATATCTGCTCTCTTAACAACTTTTAAATAGACAATACAGTGTTGTTAACTACCAGCATGATATTGCCCAAATAGGACCCCTGGGCACCACTGCCACTGTAGCTACTGTGAAATTAACCAAACAAGGAGGCTGGGCTTCCCTGGTGGCGCAGGGGTTGAGAGTCCGCCTGCCGATGCAGGGGACACGGGTTCGTGCCCCGGTCCGGGAAGATCCCACATGCCGCGGAGCGGCTGGGCCCGTGAGCCATGGCCGCTGCGCCTGCGCGTCCGGAGCCTGTGCTCCGCAACGGGAGAGGCCACAGCAGTGAGCCTGTGCTCCGCAACCGGAGAGGCCACAACAGTGAGGGGCCCGCGTACCGCAAAAAACCCCCAAAACCCCCCCAAAAAACCAAGGAGGCTGTTAGATTGAGGAGGCCCTGATGCCTGGCAGCCTAAATCTAAGCCTGTCAATGCCTCGAGGTTACAAAATCAAAACGCTAAGGACCGCCCTCACAAACAGCCAATCAGGCTTTACGCTGTAGCCAATCAAATAATTCCCTTGCTTTGCTTCTACTTTTTCTCCGTAAAAGTCTCTCCCCAGCTCCTAACCACTTCTGGTCTGGCCCTGCCCACTTCAAGTAGATTTGCCCAAATAAACTCTTAACATTTTAAATTTGCCGCAGTTTATCTCTTAACACTACCCTAACCCAAGTCATCTTTACCTCCTGCCTGGTTTATTTTATGGTCTCTTACTTGGTCACCCTTGTCCCCAAGAAGGAGCTTTTATTTTATTGTATGTATTTCATTCTGTGGCCATGTGCTGCGCGGCGTGTGGGATCCTAGTTCCCCCACCAGGGGTGGAACCCACGCCCCCTGCCGTGGGAGCGGGAAGTCTCAACCACTGGGCCGCCAGGGGAGTCCCAAGAACGGGCTTTTAAATGTGTCAGATCATGTTAGCCCCGTTCACTTAAAACACACACGCACTCTGTCTCTCTGTGTCTCCGCCCCGGATCTCTCACCTGAGCCTCAGAGCCCGGCGACCTGCGCCTTGCTGGCTCTGGAGAGTCGCTCTTGCTGTACCTCCCTCTGCCGTGCCTGGCCGCCAGGTCCCGACGTGACTGGCTTCTGGTTTTTCAGCACAGAGATGGAAGAATTGGGTAGAGCCCACCCCGAGCCCCTTTCTCTTCAGGGAAGCTGCATTTAGGCTTTGCGCTGTTGGTGCTGGGGATTCCTGTGCTGGTGGAGGTCTTTAGGAGCTGCATGTGGCCTTGTGATCAACCCTCCCGCCACCCGAGGTGAGAAGGGTTTATGCCGTGAGCAGGCTACTGATTTAGTTCCATTTGGAAACTGATTCAAAGTCCTCATTATGAATGCAAGCCTGGCCTCTGACTCAGAGGAGACTTCTCACAATCTCTTTTCTGGGTTTCAGAAAGATACGGAAAAGCTCCTGAAACCTGGAAGGGACCCTTGATGACATCTAGCCTAGTGCTTGTAATTTCTTCTATAAATATGTAAAAAAAGGAGCTTTCTGCTTTACAGGTATGAGGCCCAGTGAGGTGGGTCCACCTGCCCAAGGTCATCTGCTTTCCTTGGGCTTCGGCCAAGTAGCGTCTTCACCTACTGTTAGAACTCAGCTCTCCGGAAGGATGAGGGTCCAGCCTGTCCAGGAGCCATGGGCCCTGCAGCAGGGCCGGATCCCCCAGGGCAGGGCAGCCAGAATCACTACTGGGGAGAGGGAGAAAGAGGACGGGAGAGGACCAGAGCAGGCAGAGAGAGGAGAGGGATGCTAGCAGGGAGGGCGTGGAGGTAGAGGTGGGAGAGAGTCGGGGGGCGGGGGGAGAAGGGGCTCAGGAACGTGAATTTCCCATCTGCAGGCACAATCTGCCTTTGAATGGCAAACACTTTGGCAGGAGTCTGGCTGCTGAAGATCCAAGATAGTAGCTGCCTGCCTCTTAGCATTTTAGAGTAAGTTCCTCCACTCTCTTATCTTCTTAATTTCACAGCAAACAACGGGCTATTGACTGAGCTTTCAGAGCTGTGGGTGTTCTCAGAGGGAGGCCGGCCAGAACACTGACATCTCCAGCTTTTGCTCCAACTCCCAAATCGGGCTCCATCTATCAGAAATATGAAACCCCGGAACCTCCCTCCTCCTCACTTCTTTACCTTAAGGCACAGGCAGCCGGGGAAGAGAACCTTGGGCGCAGGGTGTGTGCGTGTGTGTGTGTGTGCACGTGCGTGCCTGTCGCTGTGAGTGGCTGTGTGCGCGTGAGTTTGTGTGTGTTTGCGGTGAGGGTGTGTAAGTGGAGGACAAGGCGCATCTACCTGGTCTGTGATGTCAGCGCTTCCCACGCACACCTTTCCTAAGGCAGGACTGCGCCGAGGGGAAGGGGTGTAGGCTGGAAAATGAGAAAGCTTATCAAGCCTTTTCTTGGAGGGGCGAGGTAAAGCTCCAGGGTCCTCTTCTTCCCCACGTCAGGAGAGCCAAAGAAATGGGCTCCCAAAGCTTCCGTGCCCGTGGGCACGAGGACCCTTGGCGAGGACACTGACCTCAGCGTTCTGGGATGTCTGCCCTCCACGTGCACGCAGGAGTTAGCATGGCGCCCGGCGCTTTGATAGGAACCAGCTGAGAAAGGGTGTCCTGGGACCGCTCTTCAGAGAAGGATCTTCAACCTTGGCTGGACAGCCTAGCTTTTGCTTCTGACGGGGTTCGGGACACACTCCCCCCGAGTGTGGCACCTTGGCACATGGAATGTTACCAGCTGAAGGAACATGAGGAGTGGCATGTGCACGAAGACCTTCCCCGGAAGCAGGTCATCGAACCCTCAGGTGACAGATGCCGTCCCAGTAGCTGGAGGAAAGGCACATCCTTATCTTCAAAGAAGACCACGCGGGGACACAGAGGAATTTTTTTTTTTTTTTTGTGTGGTACGCGGGCCTCCCTCTGCCGTGGCCTCTCCCGTTGCGGGGCACAGGCTCCGGACGCGCAGGCTCGGCGGCCACGGTTCACGGGCCCAGCCGCCCCGCGGCACGTGGGATCCTCCCGGACCAGGGCGCGAACCCGGTTCCCCTGCATCGGCAGGCGGACGCGCAACCACTGCGCCACCAGGGAAGCCCGACACAGAGGAATTTGAACGAACAGGTCTTGCTCCGTTTCCTTTTTGCTCAGTTTATCCGCTTTGTTCTTATCTTTCCAGGACTCGCCACTCTTCAGCAAACAGGCACAAAAACACTCAGGTTTAACCATTTCCTTGGGTCTTCATTTCCGTATGAAAGCTCCCGTGTCATATAAAACTTATACTGAATACACTTGTATGCTTTTCTCTTGTAATCTGTCTTTTGTTACAGGAGTTCCAGTTAAGAACTTAAAAGGGTAGAGGAATGCCTCCCCAGCTCCGATTTCCCTCCTGGGTGAGTCCCTCTCCTTGGAGATAAGGCTGTTGGCAATAATCTCAACTTGCAGTAGAATATCCTACGTGGTCCCCAAAGATCGAACAGTTTAACTGTTAAGCTTCCTTGCCCCTGTTCCCCTGACATTGGCTATCCTGAGGTGAAATATGGGAGTCCACTGACGGCTTTTATTCCTGCATGGTTATGGGATGACAGAAGTGTTTGTTTCGCTGGGTTTTCGATTAGAACACAAAAAGGCAAGCTAGATCACTGTGTCACTGCCTCCATTTCTGGATCCTCGTGATGGAAGTTCCTTGGGAATGTTTTGGAGGCTAGTGTGTGCTCACTGGCCTTCCCATCCAGGCCACAAAGCAGGGTCCGCCTCTGCACTTTCCTCCTAGAAGCATGCCTTGGCGTGGGTAGCACCACATCAGACACACCAGGACAGGCTTCTGCTTTCTGCTGAGATGGAGATACAGAGACTGGATTTACTCCCTCATCCAGAGCTGCTACGACGTTGGATGAAATATACGAACGAGACACTGGACAACAGGCAGTGAAAACCTGCAGTCCCTGTGAGATGAGAAACAAATGAGGTGAGCCCTGTGATCGCCCAGCTTGCTGCCTCGAGAGAGTTCCAGACCGCAGGGCAGGAAAGGGCAACCCAGGCGGGACTCCCGGAGGTGAGGACGTGGAGCCGAGTGTCCGGGGAGCACAAGTCCACAGGGCTGGAGGTCACAGCCCAGAGAAGGAGAGGAGAGAGCTGCAAAGAGAGAGCGCTTTAGGGACCTGCGGACGCTCCCTGCGTGTACTTAGCAGAGTAGGGATCTACACAAGGCCAAGGCAGGAGTCTCCCGAGAGGACTGGAGCAAACAGTGCCGACACCCACACAGGGCAGGTAGTGGTGCCTGCTCCCACCAGACAGACTGGAAAACCTCATGACACCCGGAGCACTGGGGAGAGTACTTGGGAAGGTCTTGCCTTGGACTTCACCAAAATTAATAGCTTTTTCTCTTTGAAAGACTGTTTAGAGAAGGAAGAGCCAGTCCACGGAGTGGGAGAGAGTATTTGTAAAGCATATATTTAATAAAGGACTTGTATCTAGAATAGATAAAGAACCCTCAAACCCAACATTTAAAAAATGAACAACCCCATTAAAAAATGGGCAAACGATTTTAACAGGCACTTCACTAAAGAGGTCACTCACCATCATTAGTCATGCGGGCAATGCAAATAAAACCACACTGGGCTACCACTCTACTCCTGTTAGAGGGGCTACAATTATAAAGACTGTTCATTCCAAGGGCTGACAAAGATGTGGACACATTGGAACTCTCCTACCCTGCTGGTGGGAATGCAGAAAGATGCAGCCACTTGGGAAAACAGTTGATCAGTTTCTTAAACAGTTAAGGAGACATTTACCATCTGATCCAGCTTTTCCACTCCTGGGAATTTACTCAAGAGAAATGAAAGCATATGTCCATCTGTATTAGTTTCCTAGGGCGGCCATGACAAAGAACTACAAACTCGGTGGCTTAAAAACATCAGAAACATATTATCGTGTATTTCTGGAGGCTGGAATCTGAGATCAAGGTGTTGGTAGGGCCAGCCTCCCTCTGAAAGCTGGAGGGGAATCCTTCCTTGCCTCTTCTTAGCTTCCAGTGATTTGTTGGGACTCAGGCATTCCTAGGCTTGCAGCTGCATAACACCAGTCTCTGCTTTCGTTGTCACACGGTCTCCTCCCCGTGTCTCTGTCTTCACATGGCCATCTTCATGTAAGGGCACTAGTCACATTGGATTAGGGACCCGCCTACTCCCGGGTGACCTCATCTTTATTTATTTATTTAATTGGAGTATAGTTGCTTTACAATGTTGTGTTAGTTTCTGCTGTACAGCAAAGTGAATCAGTGATACGTATACATATATCCCCTCTTTTTTAGATTTCCTTCCCATTTAGGTCACCACAGATCACTGAGTAGAGTTCCCTGTGCTATACAGTAGGTTCTCATTAGTTATCTATTTTATATATAGACCGCATCTTTAATTACATCTGCAATGACCCTTCTAAATAAGGTCATTCTGAAGTTCTGGGGATTAAGACTTCAGCATATCCTTTATTGGGGCACATGATTCAACCCATCACACCATCCAAAGATTTGAACAAAACTATTAGTAGCAATTTTATTTATAATAGTCGAAAATGGAAATAATGCAAATGGCCACCAACAGGTTAATGGATAAACAAGTTGTGTATTTATACATTAGACTACGACTCAGCAATAAAAGGAATAAACTATTAATACAGGCAAAAACATGGACGAATATTAACAAAATTGTACTGAATGAAAAGAGGTCAATCAAAAAAGAGGATATACGATATGATTTCACGTAAATGAAATTCTACAGAATGTAGACTAATCTATAGTGACTGAGAGCAGATAAATGGTTGCCTGGGGACAGCATCAATGGTTTCCTGGATATATACCGTATGAGTTTCCTATTGCTGCTGTAACAAATTGCCACAAACCTAGTGGCTTAAGTGTATTCTCTTATAGTTGTGGAGGTCAGGAGTGTGAAATGAGCCTTATGGGACTAAAATCAAGGTGTTGGCGGGACCGTTTCTTGTGGAGGCTCTAAAAGAGAACCTCCTCCAGCATCTGGAGGCTGCCCTCATTCCTTGGCTTGTGGCTGCATCACCTCATCTTCTCCTAACTTAGGTCTTCCTGCCTCCCTCGTATGGAGGCCCTTGTGATTACATTGGTCTCATGTGGATAATCCAGGATTATCTCTCCATCCCAAGATCCTTAAGTTAATCACATCTGCAAACTTCCTTTTACCGTGCTGGGTAACATATTCACAGGTTCTGGGGATTAGGATGTGGACATGATTCACATATAGATTTGTCCAAACTTTCAGTTGTATACTTTAATATGTGCAGTTTGTTGTATATCAATTATATATCAATAAAGCTGTTAAAAAAACAAAACCAAAACTAAGCCTAATAAATTACTTTGATTTAAAAAAACCCCACAAGAGTCTGCTGCGTTCCATCAGCTTGCCAGGGCTCTTTTCTCTCCTCCTGGTCATTGCTGAGATGAGCAAGCATTGGTCCAGAAGGTCAGGGCTCCTCCAGGGAAAGGTGCTTCGGCTTCTGGCAAATGAGGCTTCAAGCCTGGCTTGTTGGTGTCACCAGGGCACCCAAGAGGGGCACAGCTGGGGGCGTGCTCTGCGGAGCGCCTGCTGTATTTTTATGCTGATGAATCAAGGTAAAGCGAGGGATAATAATCAGAGAAGGGCAGCCAGTGTGTTCTGTGCCTGGCACGCTGGTCCATTCATATTTGCTCCAGTTGACTTTTCCAGGCTTACTTCCTGTTTCCCTCCATGACACTGGATTCAAAGGGGTTAAAGAAATTGCTCCTGATTATGTAATTAGGAAGACAAGAGCAAAGGACTCAGTACCTCGGTCTCCAAACCTTGTGATTATCTCACAGCCACATCCATGGGGAGGGTGTTAGGAGCTGAGGCTGTGATGAAGGGCCTGGGGTCTTCTGCTGTGCTGACAGGGAGAAGTTGTCTCTTTCTCTAGTGAGGGCTGCTGTCAGCCTGGACCTCAGAGACTTCTCTGCCTGTCACTGCCTATACAGCTAACTTTATTCCTGGCCGAGAGAATGATTCTTCTACCAGCGTGCTCAAGTCCACATGGGGCAGAGATTTAAAAATGGCTGCCTCAATTTCTTTTTCTTTCTTCCTTTCCTTCCTTCCTTCCTTCCTTCCTCTTTTATTGGTATATACTTGACATATAACATTATATTAGTTTCAGGTGTACAACATAATGATTTGATATTTGTATACATTGTGAAATGATCACTACAATAAGTTTAGCTGACATCCAGAAAAAAAAAAAAAACAGAATTTTTTTTTTCTTGTGATGAGAACCTTTAAGATCTACTCTCTTAGCAACTGTCAAACGTGCAATGCGGTATTATTAACTATAATCACCATGAATTATTTATTTTATAACTGGAATTTCATACCTTTTGACCCCCTTCACCCATTCACCCCCTTTGAGGCAGGGCAGGGTGGGAAGGACATGCCTTTCCTGGTTGAGGGAAGAGCTGCTTTCAGCTCCCTCTTCTCAGGACCATCCTAGCTGCAGCTGTAACTCTGCTCTCGGCTGCCCTGCAGCTGGGAATAGCTTTCTTGCTCTCTGCTGGGCACACGGAAGACTGGTGTGTGTGTGTGTGTGTGTGTGTGTGTGTGTGTGTGTGTGTGTGTGTGTGTGTGTTTAGGCTGGAAAGCTAAAAGTGAGAAGTGGATTGACAAGATCCCCAAAGTCAAAGGCTCCACAGTTCCACAGTGCTTTCCCCCATCCTTGACCTGCCTGGGCTGGTAGACCCTGGTAGGCACAAGGTGACTGGCTGTGTATGTCCGGTGTCCTCTAGGCTGAAGTCCCAGTGAAGAGGGAGGTCCATGGATATTCTTCTCCCTCTGTACCCCGCATGGGGGCAGAGAGACCCTGTGCTGGGTTATGCGTGAGGCGTACACACTATATATGTATATGTATATGTGTATGGAAGGAAGGAATCTTGGCTTGAAAACATTTTTTTATTGGCAAAGATAGCACTTCTCCTAAAGGAGATGGCAGAATTTGCCTAACTAAGCCTCCAGAGGAAAATATAACAGAGAGTGTGAAAGAAATCCATGTTCAAACATTGGCAAGTGTGAAACATTCAAGAATTCTTGTGTGAACATCATATTGTCAGAGCAAAATTAAATTAAGCTGGTCTCTGGCAAGTGTTGGGAATGAACACAGAATCGGAGCAAGCTGATGGAGACTGCTCTGACATTTCTGCAAGAAGGCAGACAGAGTGCAATCGGGCGAAAACCAGGAAAGCTGAGGGCTGGGTCTTCAGTTAATTAATGCCCAGAAACTTGACTGCTTTGTGTCCCAAGGGTGCCAAGGAGCTGCCAAAAGAACTGGAATTTTCTTCCCCTCCACGACTCAATCACGGGCAGAGTAGGAATTAAGTTCATTTCAAAAATATTTATCGAGCGTCCCTATAATATATGTCGGACAAACTATTGTTCTAGGCATTGCAGGAGATGGTCCCACCTCCTTCATACAGTCTACAGTCTACAGATGTGAATGCAACTTACGAGAATCCAAGGCAGCGTGAAACCAATGCTCCGTGGGAGGTGTAAGCAAAGTGCCAGGGAATGCGGGGTTCAGAGTGATAAGTTCTGATAGAGTCGCCTTTGTGGGGTCGGGATGGAGTTGGGGAACACTTCGCAGAAAAGAAGCAGGCATTTGAGCTGACTCCTGAGGCATGTAGAATTTGTAGAGATCAGGCTGTGGCTCTTTGGCTCGCAGTTTGCTCTCCAGTGGGGACGGTTCTGGCTGGGCCGTGATGTTGAGGACCAGCTGAGGACAGCTTGCTCAGAGCAGCCACCGCTCCCCACAATCGCGCCCCACTGGCATCAGCTCTTCTCATGACTGGTGGCACACCTGAGCACCTGCCCACACCTCCGGGTCCCAGCCAGGTGCTCCAGGAGCCTCTGCACACTGTTCTCGTTGCCAGTGTCGGTAACTGCTGGTTGTCCAAAGTTAGGAGCTCAGTAGATGTTGCCTGATGAGGCTGAAGCTCTTCTGGGCACTTGCCTGAGTCGTTCACAGTGGATTATCTTCCTTGGTATCTTAAATTACCCAAAGCAGCTTATCTGAGAATGTAAAACTACTTACCGGATGCTAGAATTTTTGTTGGAAATGCTTTGAACCTGTGGATCTCTTTGGGAAGAACTGACATCTTCACAACATTTATGTGGTTATTTGTTTTCTCTTTATGTCCTTCTATAAATCATTCTATTTTTCATGGAGCTATACTTACATATTTTGTGCATGGCTGTTATTGTGAATTAGATAATTTTTTCATTACGTTTTCCAATCCTGTTTGTATGTATATATTTATGATAATAAATATAAACATTTATAATAATATTAAAAAACATTGTTATATGATCATATTTAAAAAACATAAAAGCTGTTGAACTTTTATTTTGATTTTCTGGTTTTGTTCATGTGTATGTGCATGTGCGCTTTGTTTTATTTTTATATAGATAGTTATACATTGGAAAGAAATTTTATTTCTACTTATTATGCATCTGCTTTGTTTGTCTCACGTCTTGTAGTACTGGCTAGAAAATATAAATATATACACACACATATATGGATTTTAAATATGGAGAAAAGAATTGTCTTTGTGTATCCGTTATTTATTTGTCTGTTGATTTTTATAAGAGTGCCCATAGCATTTCATTTTTAATTAAAATATTCACTATTGATCTAAGAAATTTTATTATTTGGAATGTTAAGGTAGTATCTTCTTTTTTTTTTTAACATCTTTATTGGGGTATAATTGCTTTACAGTGGTGTGTTAGTTTCTGCTTTAAAACAAAGTGAATCAGCTATACATATACATATGTTCCCATATCTCTTCCCTCTTGCATCTCCCTCCCGCCCTCCCTGTCCCACCCCTCTAGGTGGTCACAAAGCACCGAGCTGATCTCCCTGTGCTATGT
>NC_041226.1:15809203-15867051 GCF_002837175.3 Physeter macrocephalus | reverse complement strand
TTGTAAATAGAGCTGCAATGAACATTGTGGTACATGACTCTTTTTGAATTATGGTTTTCTCAGGGTATATGCCCAGTAGTGGGATTGCTGGGTCGTATGGTAGTTCTATTTTTAGTTTTTTAAGGAACCTCCATACTGTTCTTCATAGTGGCTGTATCAATTTACATTCCCACCAACAGTGCAAGAGGGTTCCTTTTTCTCCACTTAAGGTAGTGTCGAATTCTTAGTTTGCTAAGTACTTCTTTTTCAGAATTCAGGTTCTTAAATGTTTGGTATCTATTGAAAAAATTATATTATTTTTCTCCCATGTCCTTGAAGTGATGTGTTATATAAATTTATTTACGAATATTTAACCACCTGCACATTCACAAATTAGCCATATTGGGTCATTTTGCTGTTGTTGTCGTGTAGCTGCACTAGATTTATTATTTTGTTTAGATTTTTTATATCCATATTATAAGTGGGTTTGATCTGCAGATTTCTATTTTGTGTTCTCTTTGTTAGGCTATAGAATCTGGGTTATGGTAGAGTCATAAAATGAATGGAGAAGTTTATCAGAATATTCTGTGGGACTGAATACAGCACAAGTAGTATTTATTTGAAAAATATATATATACTTTGCCTGTAAAACTAACTGATCAATCACAGCTTTTTGGGAAGGCGGTTCTCTGATGACAGTGTCCATTTCTTTCATGCTTATCTGTCTCTTAAAATGTCCCACTTCTTAATTCAATATATCATCTCAGTAAACCATCCATTTCAGAGTTATTAGCAGAGTTACCAAAGTTTTCATGTAATAAAATAACTTCTTCAAAGCTCTCTTGCCAGCCATTCCTAATTTTACATATTTGTACTAACTTTTTTTTTCAGTTAGACTTCTGAGAAATCTATGCACTTTATTGTTTCAGATACCATGTGGCCCGTTTTTAAAATTTTACTATTTATATAACACGTTAGTTACATTGCACTATGACAAAACTTGTGGAATTGAATTAATATCAATTAATTGCCCCTGGAACTTAACATCAATTAATTCATATTAATTTCTCTAGCAGGAGGCAATTTTCAGTCAGTAGTTAGAATCAGAATAAGGAGACCATAAATAGTTCTCCTTGGAGCGGCAGTAAGAGCTAGCAGCAGCAGGTAGAGCTATAGAAGGAATAGTGAGAAGAGAGTGCACATCCATGTAAAGCACAAAATAGTGGACACTGATACAATTTTAGGCTGAACAGGGTAGTTGAGTTCATGTAGGTGATGTGTCTTTTACTTCCCCTTTCTTCACTCCTCACTCTAACACTTTTCAAGTCTCCTTAAGTCTGGAATCTGACCTTTGTTCTTCCCCTTTATCCTTCACTCCTTCTTTAGGCTTGAACTTTGTCTCCGGACCAGGTTTTTGGTAGCCATAGCTAATCTTTGCTTCAGAACAGGAAGCTAGCTTTCCTCAATTTGCTAAATTTGTTCCATTTTTGCGTTCACATTATTCCACAGAAAAATGGATTTTTCTATAAAAATGAGAATTGGCAACTTACCCCAAGTTTTTGAACTTCATTGAAAAACAATTTTTAAAAAATATTTAAATGATGGTGAGAGACACTTAGCAAGGCAAGACTTTCTCCTTTTCCTCTCATTGATTAGTTTTAGGATACGTAAATGGTAACTAATTTGAATGATTAAGAAATCAGACATGAGAGCAGGACTCAAATGTTATTCATATCTTTTTTTTTTTTTTTTTTTTTTTTTTTTTTTGCGTTGCGGGGGCCTCTCACTGTTGTGGCCTCTCCCGTGTGGCCTCTCCCGTTGCGGAGCACAGGCTCCGGACGCGCAGGCTCAGCGGCCACGGCTCACGGGCCCAGCCGCTCCGCGGCACGTGGGATCCTCCCGGACCGGGGCACGAACCCGTGTCCCCTGCATCGGCAGGCGGACTCTCAACCACTGCGCCACCAGGGAAGCCCTATTCATATCTTTTAAAACTGAACATCCTTGTTGAACAAGTCTGGTGTTTCTGATAAAATGGGTCTTTACATTATATCCTTTGAGAGAGTTAAACCCTCTCAAGTTGCTAAGTTTTCAACCAAGCCATTGGTTACTTAATGAAAACCGTAGAACCACTGGCAAATTTCTAAGGGAATTCCTGATCTTTAGTTTGCTTCTTTTATGAGAAAAAGAAGAAAATCAAATATTAGAAATGTTAATTCTCTATTTCACCTACCATTTTTCTTACGGGGAGATGCCAGGCATGGTACTCTATAATGTCATCAAGGAAAAACTGTGTATCTAGATCCCTGTTTTCTGTGAAAAGTGACCAGAGAAAACTGAGCGTTATTTCTATCTTTGTGACGAATATTAGGTAGTTGGCATTTTTCACAACTTTCTCTCTGGATCTCGGAAATGGTATTGCTGGAACTGGCATTGGAAGAGTTAAACCACACACAGGTTCACTTTCTACATCAGTCTGGTTGAGTGAGTTCTCTGACATGTTACACACTGTTGTGAGGGGGTGACAGAGGGGTAAAGAATATGTCATCCTTTGCCAGAATAATTGGGTGTTTAAAACATCTTCCAAGACGTTCTCTGCTCTGTTTCATATGCCCGGTTAAGAACTCCGCTCCAAGAGAAACAAATTTGAAGATGATCCGTGAAGTGAAATTCTACCCCATGCCTCTTCTCCTGCTTTAATGAGAAAAATTATTCTGCATTCAGATGATATCCAAACATTTCATATGTATATGTCTTTGCCCTCACTGACCACGATGAAGAGAAAGCCCTCTTTTAGGCCGGTGGTTCTCAAACTTGAGCCTGCTTCTGAATCAAAGAAGACCTTGTTAAAACACAGATTGTTGAGTTCCACCCTCAGAGTTTCTGATTTAGTAGGTTTGGGGTGGGGCCTGAGAATTTGTCTTTCTGACAAGTTCCCAGGAGATGCGGGTGCTCCCTGGCATCCTTTGAGAACCTCTGCTCTAAGCAAACTCGTGAGTTAGGTGAAAATGCTTATAAAATTTCTTCACCATCTAAGGTTTTTCGTAGCACAGTTTCACAGGTATGTGAAAATTTGATCCGAAGTATGTGGTTGGAAAAGGAAACCCAGAATAACATAGGCTGATGGAGCAATTATGGAGAAGGTCCAAATTAAGCAGGATGATCAACTTTATAGAACACACACCTGAATGATTCTCCTGAACACAGAGTTGGAGGTGCCTCAGCTGTGAGGTAAGGTGTGTCATAAATGAGACCTAATGTGACCTAGCGGGACGTCTCGCCTTCCAAACATGGGCTTCGTAGGGGCACGTCCGGGGGCTCCCATTGTCATGCCTCTAGGCACCTATGCAAGGGATCAACTATCGATGCCGAACCACCTCTAGCATGGCTATGGAGCATGCCTGACAGGGACCTGGGAGCTGTCCCTCCAATGACCAAATCACAGAAACACACATGCTTTCAAAGTGGCCGTTTTCTTTGGCTTGCCTCCCCATGCCACCTTCCATGGAAGTGGAAGAAATGGCTTTGCCTCTAGCTATACAGGCTCTTCACGGATAGAAGCTCATGTTCTTTGCCAGGGTTAAGCCTGGCTAGAGTGGAGAAGACCATTGTCCCCAGCCTGTGTCCAGGAAGACTTGTCGGCCTCTGCCAGAGAAAGCTGGGAATCAAGCTGGTTAATTAGGGAACCCAAGGCCAAGGGCAGAATTTCTGCTGGCCTCTCTTCAGTTGGAGGGGTCATATCACAGGGAACAGTGCTCACCTTCTTTCTTCACGTCGCGTCCTGAACAACAGGGCCATCAAGCCTCAGGATCTACATGGGGAGGAAATGAAAATTTGTGCAAAATCAGGCAGTTGCCTGATTCTTCCTGTGGCTGAGGAGCCGCAGTGAGGTCAGTCCCCAGCAGCTGTCCCCTGGGACAGCTCAGTGAAGTCCTGGGCCACCAGGAACTGCCGCCTTCCCATCTGAATACTGGAACCAAAGTCAAGCTGGTTTGTCTTTGACAGAGTGGCCTTTGAATTCTTAAAATATGTTCTGACTGGTGTCTAGCCAGTGGGAGATGTGATTACAGTAATTGATGGGCCTATGATAGAGACTGCTTTCTGAAAATGCAGTGTCGGGTATTTTGAAAGTGATTCCATGAGCGCTTATTTATACATGACTCCGGTTTTCTGTATGTGAAAGGCTTGTGGCTAATGTGTCAGATGAGGACAACCAAACCACCAAGGTCTTTTCCCTGGAAGATCACAGTAGAAGAATTTAAGGCTAAGAAAATGCAAGCATTTGACACAATACCGTCATTGTTGTAAGATAATCTCCTTTACATTTTCTTAAAAAAATTTTTTTTTTTTTTTTAGTTTGGGATAGTGGGAGATAAAAGTAAGGCAGACATTTACCCTAAATTCAGAATCTATGGTCACATCTACCCATATCCTACTTTTCTGGAACATCCAACTTTATTTAGCAGGTTAAAGCTGAGAGTTTCAGAATTGAATATCTTTCTTAGCACTCTGAGAAACAGCGACTTTAAAAATGTATGAAAGAACAGCAAAAACAGAAAGAACAGCAAGTCCAAACTATACCTAGTACTTCGTTAAAATAACTATCTTTGTTCAAGGCTTTTTGGTATTGTTGTTTCTTCCATTTCATTATTTAGAGATTGTTCTTGTATCCTTGATTTAATGGGTTTATTGTCTAAGTTTCTATTATTTTAATTCCTGTCATAGACTCAGGAAGGAATAGTAAAGAAACCCAAGGCAATATAGATGATGTTTTCAACTGTTCAGTTTTATCTATAATCTGCCTTCAGTGGTGATAATGTAGTTTATTCCAGCTGTGTGGGTACTAAAATGCTTTTATGCCCAATTTTCTTGCTTGTGATGAACCACATGGTATAAACCTAGGGAGAAAATTCATCCCCACATAAAAGTCTCTTTCAGCTTGGAATGTTGGTGCTTATTTGTAAGGTTAATTTATTTTTAAAATAAATTTATTTATTTAATTTATTTATTTTTGGCTGCGTTGGGTCTTTGTTGCTGCGTGCGGGCTTTCTCTAGTTGCGGCGAGCGGGGGCTACTCTTCGTTGAGGTGCACGGGCTTCTCCTTGCAGTGGCTTCTCTTGTTGCGGAGCACGGGCTCTAGGCGCGTGGGCTTCAGTAGTTGTGGCTCGCGGGCTCTAGAGCGGAGGCTCAGTAGTTGTGGTGCATGGGCTTAGTTGCTCTGTGGCGTGAGAGATCGTCCCAGACCAGGGCTCGAACCCGTGTCCCCTGCATAGGCAGGCGGATTCTCAACCACTGCGCCACCAGGGAAGCCCTGTAAGGTTAATTTTATGTCCATATTTCAGCTTTTTTCAGAAAAAGACACTGGGAAGAATTTAATTATTTTGTTGTAACTTATTTGTCAATTTCATGAATGTGTGGTGTCAATGACAAGTGCTGTAGCATTCCATAGTCTATAGAGAGAATTAGAATGTTGTTATCATCTTCTCTAGTTGTTCTAGAATGAGGTTGGAAGAGATCATTATCCTATTTGAAAATTAGAAAGAGATATAGGTGTGAAGAGACCTGGTAATGGCCATTTAGCAAATGAAAGGTCCAGCCAAAGATGGGTCTGATTTCTCATGCCTCAGGTACTTGTTATCCTGGACAACATCACGAGGACCACCAAGACAGTCAGAAGAGACACTTGATCTTTCCTGGATATTCCAATGTTGGAACCCATAAACATATGTCATTTGCTTCACATGCTTACTAAAAACTGGTTGGTGACATTGTTCTTACATGATCTGCATGGGTGCCAGTTGCAAGCGGGCAAGTTGAGCCAGAGACGTGGCGATGATTATGTCAGAACAGGCAATCTCTGCTTTGCAGTTTTGTTAATCAGGCTTGTGTAGTTCATACCAGCAGCTTCCAATTGTGCTTCTCCACCCAGTGATGGCTCCTCATCACTGCAACAGGTAAAGGCGGCACCACAGAAGGACAATTGTGACATCCTTTGGAAGTAGGTTATATGACTTTGTCATATAAGAAAATCCTCATAAATACTTTATGATCTCATTTTCATGGACATGGATATATATATATGTGTGTGTGTGTATATATATATATATATATATATTTTTTTTTTTTTTTTTTTTTTTTTTTTTTTAATTTATACCTTAGTGGTGAATCATCATCTAGCTGACTGAACTGAAATGTCAGAGCCTGGTGGGTCCTCTTCCACATCACGGATGGAATCTCCAGGCTCCCAAATAGGAGCCTTCTACCATCTCCTAAAGGCTAGATCGATTGTCTTCTCTCTCCTTTGACTGTGTCCATTTCCCACTGTTGACAACATCCCACCCAACAAGCCAATAGTTTCCACTAAGAAACTATTATATTGCAATGTGAAGAATCTGGGCTCACAAACTACATATATATGGGAAATTTGTGGGTATGCTGGCAGAGATCATGCACTTGTGACCCGTGGGCCACGTGGCAGTGTTTCAAAGGCAATGTCACAGGCAGGTAATGTGCAAGAACTTTACACCTGCATCCCTACTCTAACCTCTACTTCACCCTTTTGTATTGTCTTCCTGGTTCCTATAGTTTCCTTGGGATCCTTGTTAGATTCATGGGGTCCTAGGCCAGCCTTCTTTAAAAATTATGTTTCTCTTCATAGTTTCATCTTGTTCCTGCCATAGTTGAATCAAAGCTCTATCTAAATATTTATGGTCCTTGAGGAACAGTGTTCCTTTTGTTTCCAGGTACAGCAATTGAATCGAGGCCACACTATCTTGTCAACAGCACCAAGTCCCTGGGCTGCACTGCTGTTCCGCAGACTATGGCCCAGTGTTATCCCAGAACTAGGCTTCCTCATGGGGTGGTTTCTCGGTCTTTTCTTGTGCTCCTCATCACCCCTCCCCATTTAGACCTGGGTTATTTGCCTTTTATCTTCTGTCTAACTTCCTCCTAGATAATCTATGGCCCATTAAAATTAATGGTGGCAAAACCTCTTCATTGACATATACTATATATAAGATGATTCTTGACCATAACTATGAAGGATGCACACTCCTTACATTACAACTGAAAAAGCTCAGATTCAATGGATATTTATTAAGTATTCATTATAAAAAAAGGCATTTTACTGGTGCTTTCACATATATTTCTCCTTATGGCATTGGTGTGAGGTAGGGATCATCATTGCCCAATGAAGGAAATAGACTCAGACTCTTTAGAGAACTTGTGTGGGTTCACACAGCTGGTGAGTGATGAGCAGTGGTCAAGATTCACAAGCCAAAGCATTTTCTTAGCACAAGATCAAAGGTTAGGGTGGGGGAGACACAGGCAACACCTCTTCATTCAGCTCCAACCGGAGGCAGCCCTGTAAGATACCTCTGCCTGGGCAGGTCCTGTGGAAGGAGGGATAGGTGTGGGCAGCAGTGCCATTTAGCAGGCTGTCAACTTCAAGGGGCATCAAACATTAGCCACTTTTCAGAGGCTGATTTAAGTGGAGGAAACAGCATGAGGCAGCATCACAGATGTTCATTCTGCCCTCAGATCAGTCTGTCCCTGGTAGCCGTGTTTCACTGGGACGTGGGAGGAGAAGGACACAGGTGGGGACCGTGGGGAGCTGAAGCTGCTGAGACTTCCCAGAGGCTCAGGGTTGTAAGTTTGGGGGAGGAAGGGGCAGTTAGGGAGTTTATCCTTCAGGGAGAATCTAGGCACATTTTGGCTCCATTGTCCCCTTTTACGGGACTCTTGGTGTGCACACAGAAAGGTGAAGGAAGGAAGAAGGTAAGAGTGAAGTGGTGATAATGCTGAAATCGATTCCAGATGCTATGGGATGTAACCTAACTTTCCTAGTTACCATGGATCGCATGGGACTATTTTGGGAAGTTTTCTGCATGTATCAATGGCTAAGACTTCAAGTTCACTTGAATTTCTTCAGAATCTTGTAGAATTCTAGACATTCATATACTCTTAATAAATGTTCACTGAAGAAACTGAACGAAGGAATGAATAAATGAGATGTTCCCTTCCTGATTTCTTAATTCCTTTCACTTTGTTCTCGTACTCAACAAATATATATTCAGCTCCCATTAAGATGCATGGCTGTGATCAAGACGGACAGAAGTCTTCCTTTCCCAAGCTTACATTGTGGAGGTGCAGAGAAAGAGGATAACCTATAAAAAAACCCCGGCAAAGCGAGTGACAAGTGCTATCAAGGAAATCACTCAGATACTGAGCTGGAGTGATGGGGTGGGGACGATGTCCTTTAGCTCGAGTGGTCAGGAAGGATCTGCAGAGGTATGGTGTGAGCTAAGGTCTGCATGGTAAGAAGGAGCCAGCCACGCGTGGATTTGGGGAAACCTCAGTTGTGAAGGCCCTCACTGAGGTGAAGCTGTGTGGACTGAATGTACTGGCATCACTCATATTTGTTTGCCAGGGCTGCTGTAACAAAGTACCCCAAACTGAGGGGCTTAAACAACAGAAATGTATCATCTCAGTTCCGGAGGCCAGAAGTCTGAGATCAAGGTGTTAGCAGGGTTGGCTCCTCCTGAGGTCTGGGAGGGACAATCTGTTCCAGGCTCTTCTCCCAGCTTCTGGTGTTTCCTGGCAGTCTTTGGTGTTCCTTGGCTTGCAGTTCTCCGCCTTCATCTTTATATGATGTTCTTCCTGTGTGCCTGTCTCCAAATTTCCCCTTTTTATAAGAACATCACTCATATTGAATTAGGGCCCACCCTAATGACTTCATATTACCTTGATTACCTCTGTAAAAATTCTGTCTCTAAATAGGGGTCCGTTCTGGGGTACTGGGACTTCGGACCCAACATATCTTGTCTTTTGGGGACACAATCCAATCCATAACATCACAACTCATGAATGTGATGAAATGTCTCTGTTGTATGTGCTCACAGAAGTTTGCTTGGGTTTTCTCCTCTCCTGGATTAGGTAGCACACCCTGTAAGGGGTGCACACTACTCACTGTTCCTTTTGGATCTCTCCAGCCCCTCGTATAGAGTTAGCTCCCGGCTGATAGAGGAGCTTGGGAAAAGCTGCCAACAGACTCAGTGCTTAAGGAGATCACCTTCACTGCGGGAAAGTGTTCTTCACTCCAGTTTCCAGTGGGTTTTAGGAAGAGACGCAGTGAATTCCAAGTATTTGAGAGGGGGCTGGGCAAATGGACTTGCCTTTTTTTTTTTTTTTTTTTCTTTAATAATAAATCTAGGCTTCGTTTCCTCTTTGGACACTCTGATCAAAACAAACGGATTAGGCCCAGCACATGGTCACAATAACAGGTGGTTGGGAGGTCCCCTGTGGCTTGTTGCCTGCCGAGCCTGGCCTCCTTCGGGCCTGGGAGGAAAGCAGCCTGCGGTCGGGCCCCTGGAGGAGGTGACCGCACACAGGGGAGCCAGCGGTGCATGTCTGCAGCTGGCCCCGGCCAGCTCTCGACTCATGGGGAAGTGCAGACAATGCAGAGAACAATGTAGGGCCGACAACTGTTAATGAAAGGAAGCGAGGTTTGTCAGGGCCTTTTCCCCTGGCTGCTCTCACCGTTGTGCTTTGTGAAGCATGCCTCTCTCCTCTGGGTCTGAATGGAACCACACACGCAGTGATGGCCGATTCACCAGCCATAGCGAAGAGCCTGCAGGTCTTCTAAATAACGTCCCCTCTGTGAAAAGCACACCTGACGGGGTGCAGGTGACCTGCGATCAGGTCCCAGGGCTACTCTCAGTGTGTCTCCGTGACCCTGGGCAAGTTGGCCAGGCACGCAGAGTCACAGGGTTTCTGTCTGCACAGCCCTGTTTCCCCCCAGTGGTTAGGAATCCAAATCAACAACGTAGAGGAAGGTAATGCTCGGAGTATAAGGGGATCTGTACACCATTACCGATGCTACTTTTGTGATTTCCACATGTGTGTGTTTCATCAGAGTTCGTGAGATAAAAGGGAAACATTGCATCAGAAAACAGATAGAGGCTGAGGAAGGGGAGCCGGGGACTCAGAAGGATGAAGGTAGATTTATCCTAAGCAGGGTCTCAACTTTTGTTTCCTCCGAGCAGGCCCAGAAACTGCCCCACGAGGGCAGTTGCTGCAGTGTATTCAAATGGCTGAGAGAGGGTTTTGAACCAGCGTTTATGTGGCTCGCTTGAGAGTGTACGTCACGTTACCCAGGAGCAGTTTTCTTACAAGGCTCTGGGAGAGTAGGTTGGCTTTAGGGCTGACTAAACCCTCTAGGTCTGCTCCCTTTGTCTGGGGTTCGCTTGGCTTTGCTCCCTGTCTGTAGCTGGCACCCTCCTGGGGGTCAGAGGTACCATGTCTACATCAGTTCATTACCAGTGACCACCAGCTGCACCAGAGGGGGACGCTTCTTTCCCAGGCCCGCCAGCAAACCTCTCCACATTCCTTATTATTTCTAACTTAGTTACCTGCGATTCTGAGGCAAGGGGACAGCATTACCTGCAGGAACTAGTGGGTGAGGGCACAGGAGCTGAACAAGATCCATGTCCTATGAAGTCAGAGGAAGGGGTACTGAGGCCAGGTGGGAACTGGCTTTGATGACCCCGTAGCAGAGCCGGGGCTGGAATTGGGTTCCCAGGTTCCTCCAATACTCTCTTCCTCCCTGGCAGGCCCATAAGTCATTCAGCTAAAGGAGGCAGAGACAGCTGTGCAATGTCTGAGCTAGAGATCTGAGCATGATCTTCACATGTTTTATTCTGGATGGATGGGGGTTGTGAGTGGGGGGATAATATAAGGAGAATCGATGAGGGGCTTGCAGATGAGGACATAGAAATGCTTTGGGTTGTGTCAGAATTGAGGAGTCACTTCAGTGGGTACAGATTAAGGGCTCCAGTTTCCCTATGACTCCATATTAGCTGAATGTCAGGGAAACCTTTGTGTTAAGTAGAATGCCCCAAACAGGGCCCTGCACTTGGTTTAATGCTCTGTTGTCGCATTGAAATTCTTAATAATTTTGAACGTTGCACTGGGCCTCCCAAATTAGGTAGCTGGTCCTGGTGTGGTGAAATAAGAAACACAGGTATTACCAACATGCCCATTTTATAGATGAGGAGATTGAGGGTTAGATTAAATGGCTTCCCTAAAGTTACCCTGCTAGTAAGCAGCTCACGTCAGCCCCTATATCTTGCACCTCCCAGACCAGTATTTTTGGGCTGATTTATCAATGCAGTGTGTACATTTTTGAGTGCCTGCCCCGTTTATGACAATGGCTCTCCATAACTTCCCCACACCTTCTATGATGAGGCCCTCAGCCCTGTTTATACCATAGAGACTCCCCCTGGTCGGAGTTGGTACCTGAGCTGGGCCCAAGTGGGGAGACTGGTCATCTTCCCTGGAGTGGTTTAAGCAGAAGAGTCAAGGTCATGCCCGGGGTCACCAGGATGGGACAATATGCTGAGACGTGGCTTCTGGACTTCAAGTCCTCAAGGTCTCTGCCACTTGAACTTCTACAGCTTCAAGTCTTTATTTTCATATACTGCTGGACTAAAAGCAAGAGACGCTTGAGTTTTGTTGAGTTTAGAATCCTACTTGGTCTGAATGAACAGAATTGCCCTTACTTTGAACAGCAAATACATCTAGGAGTTTCTTTTTGAAATAGGGCCTTGTCCTAGGCTTCAGCTTTGATGCAATAAAGTTGAAGGACTCATCGAAAATCCACAGTTTCAGCAGGCCCCTTCACCTTGGTCAGAACCGATGTGGATATTTTTCAAGTCTATTTTCTGTACCAATCAAGCTTCCACACGTTGACCTTTGAGGCAGATATTGCCATTTTGGTAACACGATATACACATTACTGAATAATTACATAAACTCTGGGCAGCCGCCTTTCCTAACACGTGGGCCTCATCTCAGGGGGCCAGGACAGTACTTTCAGTGCAACAATTCCAAGAAGTTTTATACAAATAACGCTCTCTTTGAAGAACCTTTCCTGTTTAATGGGAGCTAGGGGATATCATTAAGTTGAACACTTGATTTGGAAGACGACATTAGAGATTTCAGAAATTGAGGGCTTTGGAGTATCAAACTACCTCCTAGGATTTAGACCCAAACAAGAAAAAGCTTCAAAATAAAACAACATAAAAATTACTCAATTATTATCAACCAAATTTAGAAACATGTAATGAATATTCATGTTTTAATCTGGAGGCTGTGCAATCCCAGGTGGGGATTTTTCCTTGAATATGAGAGAATAGAAAAACAAGTGTCAAGGAACGCAGGGTACTTGTGACCTTTCCCCCGGGCTCCCAGAGTGACGTTTGGGGACACCTATCTAATCGAGAAGAGCTCTTCACGTTGAGGACAGCATGAGAATGTAGCACAAAACTGTGGGGCAGGGGAAAGAGGAGAGAAAAGAGATCCTTTTTACTGTCAGCTGCAGTCTTTAGAGAATTGCTCTGCTTTTTGAATTGTTAACATTATCACTGGCTAGCAAGTTAAAGTTTATAAGCAAAAGACATTTTGTCAGATGGTAACTTCACATCTCAAAACAATGTCATAAAACACATGTAGGGTCAGGCCTGGGAATTTCGGAGCCAGAGTCAAGGTTTCATCGCTAGATTTTTTCATCTGCATTTCTCACGGTGGTTCCAGACCTCAACTAAAAAGGGGTTGTTTCCTAGTGCTCTCTTTAAGGATGCTGAAGGCAAACCTTTCAGGAGTTTCTAAAGTCATTTTAGAACCTGAGTACTGTTCTACACCAGAGACTCAGTTTGAAGTCCCTCCTTTCTAAATGATGCCATTCACACAGCTCAAAGTGTGGTCCATTCTTGTCTACCCCTGTGGAAATGTGTGAGCCTCACTGGGCTACAAAGTCTCCATTAGTCAATGAGGGACGTACTGCCTTCCATAAAACGTCCCCTTGCTCCCCAGGCACCTGAGGGAAGCTCACTGGAAGTCACGGTACCTGATGATCACAGGTCCATGTTAGGACCAACTACTCACCTAGACTCACGGTGCAAGGCCCCTTGCTTGGCCTAATCTTTCAGTCAGGAAGAGGCGAGTCTCCTTTTCGGCTCATGTTTTTTTTTTTTACCTTCAATGAAATTGATCTTAAATTGTAGACCATGCACTCACTGGGATTGAACTTCATGGTTCTCGGTAGAAGTGGCAACAACACTGGGCTTTGTTCAAGTGAACTAGCTCTGTGATGGGTGCTGTGAACTTGGTTTATCCTCTGAGAATCAGGAAAGTGGCCACCCAGTTCAAGTGTCTCTTAATGACAAGATCTATAGCGCATTCTAAGATCTATAGAGTGCTCTAAGATCTACAGGGCTTCTAAGATTTTAAAGCCTGGAGTTCTAGAAATGTAAGAAAGCAATTGGTCGAGAAGGTATAAATATACACCACGCGGGGCTTCCCTGGTGGCGCAGTGGTTGCGCGTCCGCCTGCCGATGCAGGGGAACCGGGTTCGCGCCCCGGTCCGGGAGGATCCCACATGCCGCGGAGCGGCTGGGCCCGTGAGCCATGGCCGCTGAGCCTGCGTGTCCGGAGCCTGTGCCCCGCAACGGGAGAGGCCACAGCAGACAAGAGGCCCGCATACCACAAAAAAAAAAAAAAAAAAAAAAAAAAAAAAAAAAATATATATATATATATATATATATACACCATGCAATGACTTTTTAATAGTTTACCCAAATGTGTGTGCGTACATCAAACTAAAACATAAAGTAAATACTGGTATATCTAGAGTACAAGCCAGGTGTCAAGCCCAGGACTCCTCACCGGGGCACTGGTGATCCTGAAAGTCTTTTTGGACATGGTGGGAAATGAGCATGTATACACACTCACACACACACACACACACACACACACACACACACACTACTCTCAGGCACACACGTTAGTTGAGGTGCTGGAGAACGTGTCCTCCTTTTGGCTTATCAGATGTACCTTTACCGCTCTCTGTCCTCCACTGACCCATGGTCACTTATGCCTAATTACGGTTAACCTCTGCAGATTAGAGCTGATGTGTTACTTGCTTCTCACCTCTGCCTGTGGTTATTCAGAATCTTCATCATTGTTTTATCAAATGATGACTCATCTTCATCATTTTCTGTAGCTCTAGCCATTTCTGTTCCCATTTACAACCACACTAGTTGGTACAAAACTAAACCAGAAGTCAGAAGATCCAGTTTAGTGTATCTGCACTCTGTGAAGTATCCGTGCGATGCCCCTGTCGGCCGTAATGAGAGGGAATCTCCAGACCTCCTTGTTTCATGCTGCAGGGAGAGCCATGCCCTGCCCTGAAGATGACGGGCAAGTGTATGACAGTTACTCATAAACCCTTTCTGCTATGAGCTTCTCGTCTTTATACTGCTCTCTTTTCTATGGTTCTTTTCTCTTTCCCACTGTTAACTGGTCTTCTGGCTGCAGCAGCTGGAGTTATAAACTGCCCCTTTTGTAACAAAACGCCTCTCAACTGGGGCTTTGCTGTTTGAGGATTTCATTCTTACCATTGATGTGAGTTACACCAACAGATTCTCACTCCTGGGGTTCATGAGCCAAGTGGAGGGCTGATGGACCAGCACCCGGCGCACATCCTTCTTTAACTCATTTATAACACATCCTTATTTCACTTGTCTGTCCTTATCAGAGTTGGCGTAATCCTGCATTGCCGCCCGTTAGCAAGCGGCCAGGCCTGCTCCTGTTACGCTCAGGAAGTGGCTGCGCTGAGTGATGAGGCACCTGGCAGGTCTCAATGACCTGTCTTGCCCAGCCACCCAGTTCAGGACACCTTTTCAGCCTGGCCAGTTGCTCCGGGGTGATGACAGTTCAGATACAATTCTTGTTCACAGATTCTTTAAATCAACTGAAGTCAATTCCAGACTTACTGCCAGAAGTGAGAGTGTATTAGAAATCTCATCAAGCCCCAGAAGATCCTGAACACATGGCGGGGAGTCAGTAATCCCTGAATTGTATTTGCGATGCATCTGCACCTGTCCTTAAATAGAGTCTTCTTTGAGATCAATTTAGGGTCTTGCTAATACGTTTATTTGAAAATTTGCTTTAGTATCTATTTCACAAAAGTGATGGGAAGTTTATTTTTTGCAAGCAAGTGTTAATCATGTTGGATAATTTTTTTTCTTTATTGGAAGGCATCAAATAAAGGCAAGATTTAGAAGACTCTGTGCCCATGTTTGCATATTCACAGCAGGGTCACATCTGTCTAAAAGATCATGTTGATGTGATTCTCCATAGCCAGCCTCTATTGCCTTTTATTCAGTTTGAATCTGGAAACTCTTATATCGAACTGACGGAATGGTCAGTCATTTCAAAAAGCATCTGCATGTGAGCAGTGATGACCTTTTTTTTTTTCCTGGTGTAAACCCCTTAGTAAGGAAAGAAGTCATGATAACGTGCTGATTTTGAAAAAGCATTTCGTTTGGGTTAAAGCCATTAGCTGCCATGGAGAAAACATGGCGGAGTGGATTTAACGGTTAGGACTCTTTGTCAGCGAAGGATACTTATCTAGGTCTGGGGTCAGGAAACTCAAAAGGGGAAGCTCCAATTCCCACACTGAATTGCTTGCCAGCCCTTTGGTAAGCCTTGGCAGGGTTCCACCTCTGTCCTGCCCCAGTCTGACCCCTGGAGCCTGTGAGCGCTGGCACCCTCTGAGTACTAGATGGCATGAATGGCCAGTGGCCAGCGCCATCTGAGACTTCAATCAACTCAATACCAAAGGTTAATCTCTTTCACGCGAGTCACTGAATTTGTAATTGGCTGCCGGTACACTCTAGCAGAAACCCCTTTTTCCTATAATACCTATTGGTTCGTATTTTTAGGTATGGCTCACAGACCTCTTTAATTTCTGAACTCTCTGTTTTGCATTGTAAATTTTTTTTCTCTTTTCGTATAGATCTTGTCATTCCTCAGGCTTGGACAGGTTGCATTCATGGAGTTCTCTAGTGTGAGATGTTAACGTATTCCATTTTTCTTTCTTTTTCTTTTTTAAAAAATTATTTTAATTTTTATACAATTTTTAAAGATTACTTTGCATTTACAGTTATTACAAAATATTGGGTATATCCCCCGTGTTGTACGATACATGCTTGAGCCTAGCTTACACCCAGTAGTTTGCACCTCCCACTCCCCCTCCCCTGTGTGCCCCTCCCACCCCACTGGTAGTCACTAGTTTGTTCTCTTTATCTATGAGTCTGCTTCCTTTTTGTTATATTCACTTTGTTGTATTTTTTTAGAGTATGCCATTTTTCTTGTTTTTTTTGGCTGCGCCATGTGACATGCAGGATCTTAGTTCCCCGACCAGGGATCGAACCCGCGCCCCCTGCACTGGAAGCGCAGAGTCTTAACCACTGGACCGCCAGGGAAGTCCCCTAGAGTATTCCATTTTTCTCGACTGTCACATCCAGGTTTGGAAATGTTTACATGAGAGACAGGAACGCTGTTTAGGCTTCCATTCCCTCTGAGCAAAGGGAAACGCAATAGAGATAGAATCTCACAAATAGCTCGTGATTTTCCAGATCCCTCAGGAGGAGGCCGTTGGGGTTTTTATTAATGGAACCTGTCTTGCTTCAACCCATCCAAGATGATCAAAACGCTCCTTCAGGGAAACAGTACGTCAGCTTGGGCGACTCCCCACTTCAGTAAAATAAGCCCGTTTTCTTCTCTTCCCTTCTCTGTTTACAGCCTTCTCCTTCCCTTGGAGTTTGCGTCTGATCTGTGTCTGACAATTTTGTGGCTTTTAGGCCATTCTAGGAGCTAATGTGAGAGGGGACATGGCAGCAAACAGTGATGGTCAACTGCCTCCTTTACACTTCTCCACAGAAAATTGGAGCCTCCAATAAGAAGGAGCTAGGAGGGCCAGTGACTTTTATCTGAAGTGCCACCCCATATTACTGTTTCCCTGCCATGGCCTGCAGATTGGTCCTTTCCAGAATGTGCTAGAAAGATGCCCCTACACATCTGTGCAGAGGTTGCTAGCAGGAGCCTTAGGGTAGGCGGCCCTGGGTCTGAATCTCATGTCCACCTGTTACTTGTCACCAAGTGTCCCAGGGCAAGTCTCTGAGCCTCTTTGAGCTTTAAGGTTGTGTCTTGAAAACGTGAATCGTGATTCTCCTCTCACAGGTGGCTGTGAGGATTCCATGAAATGACTGCATGTAGTGCTGTACTTAGCACACGGCAAACCCTAGGAAATGCTAATCGTGCTCAGCGTTAGCACGATCATAGTATTGTTTCCATGAAGATGGAGCCAAGTTAAAATAAACATTAAAGGAAAAACATGAGGGAGGATAAGAGAGCCAAAGTTCACGCAGATGTGTGTATGTGTGTGTGTGTGCGCGCGCGTGTGCGCTTGTGTAAGTGGGTTTCAGCTATGTCTCTTTGACGGTGATGATTCATTACAATGCTGCCACAGCACTGGGAGAAGTGTCCAAAACACTCTAGGGTGTAAACGCAGGGTCAGCTGTTTAGAGGTGAATGAAGTGACAGGAGTGAGCTTACACAGGGATCTGGTCGGTTCTGGGGTCTGGAAGCCAACAGTCCACCACGTTTGTTCCAGATTTGTGCTCCTGTGGCATGTATGGGGGCCCCGTTTCAGTGCAGGTGAATTTGGGGAACTGGCTGTGTCTGAGGGATTTAGCCCCTGTGAGCGGCTGTAGCTGTGTCCCTCCAGTGACCGGCCAGCTGGTGTGTGGCCTCTCGCCTTACTTCCTGCACCGTAGGGATGGCTTGGACCCTTAGCAAGGTGTCCTGGAGAACTAGGTTTCTAAGGAGGACATCGGGGCTGGAAGGAGCTCTGGATCTAGCTGAGTGGCTTTTTCTTCACTAACACACAGCAGAGGGAACTCAGGATGGGCAAGGAGGAGGGGCACTACAAGAGGGGCAACAGCGAGGGAGAAAGCAAGGTTCCTTACGAGGATGCTCTAGGCCCCAGGTTACCCACGTCATGAGCTGCAGCGAGCAAAGCACAAAGGCTCCTGAGTTAAAACCTACCTTTTAGCTGAATGTGAGGCTAGTTACTTACCATGTCTCGTTTTCCTCCTTTATAAAGCAGGGATGAGAATGATAATGATAATAATGATGATGATAATAATAATAATATGACCGTGCTCATTGGGCCGCTGAGAGGAGCTAATCCATCCGGATGGTTTATCACTGTGCCTGGCACAGAGTGTGTCTCTTGTAAATATTAGCTGTTAACATTTTTACAGGAATGGGCCTGAGATTCTTGTACCTTTGTGTATTTCTATTATTCTGACCACAGGAACATTTCTTCTCTCAATTTCTTTCATTTGCCGCACCCTTTCTGTTCAAGAATCTTCAAAATCCTTATCAAGGGCATTTATTAAGTACTGAATTGTGTGTGGCTGTCTGCTTGATGCTGTATAATTGTCTGGATTCTCTTCCGAAAGTGAAAGTGGTTTTCTAAGCCTGATTTGGAAAATATCGGGTGCACTGTTTTGGGACCAGTAGGTGCTGAACAGGAATATGGGTTTTTTCTGTTGCCTCTAAGTTATTAGTAGTGGGAGTTGGGGAGTTTTCATCAACTGACCAAAGAGAACTTTGGGGCATGGATAATTCTAGTCCAACTCAATGCTTAATAGAATGACAAATGAATAATTAAAATGTGGATTTAAGTGCAATCAGATTTTAAAAATGGTGACTCTATTCCAGGATAGTCATCTCTAGACATTTTTGATAAAATTGCTCAGCTGTAGGTCCTGCAAAAATAAAATGTATAGGAAGGTCTTAGGCTTATCAATTTGTAGAAATAAGTGCAATTCAAATAGGATTTCTTTTAGAAGATAATTCATGTTCGTGCTCACAAATTTGTTAATTTCAGCAAACAAATGTTAAGAAAACAGACTTCAATAAACTTCCATAAAGTCAAAGAAAATCTATGGAGCCTCTTTGCATAAGGAGCAAAGGAGTTCTGAATAACTGGATTTATTTTTAAGGAGAAAAAAATAGAAGGACACAAGAAAATACTCATTTTGGTTCCAGTGAAACTGAGACAGGAGGAAGAAAACAAGCTCATGTAAGAAAAAGATGAAATAAAAATGTGAATACAGCAAAAAAAGGAAACGGGGTCAGACTCTCTCAAGCAGCATCACTGCGGTGACAGCCTTGGAGGAATAAGGTCAGACTAGCCGAAGCAGCTCATGAGACACCACTTACAGAAGACATAAAAGAGCAAGAAAGGGCAAAAGAAAATGTCACCTCTCTTCTTTATTAGACTGGGATGAAGAGCCAATAACAAGCCATCAAAAGAGCAGAGATGTTTGATGCTCCTTTAGAAAACCTCCATAGTTTAAAAAAAAAAAAGACAGGAAATAGGAACAGAAGACATAAATTTGGAGGGTGGAGGACATAGGCGTGGTGGATGATGCTTTAAATGGGTTGAGGGTATTAAAGTCAGGATGCTTGGTGTACTTGCATTTCAGGGCCTGAAAATGAAGTCGCCAAAGTCACCTCAAGAATGATTTTGTGCAGTCAGGGAGGAATCCCCAAATTGCAAAGAGCTGTCACGCCCATACACACCCATACACATTGGCAGACACACACACACACACACACACACACACACTCGAAGATTTAGGCAATGACCCTTAAAGAAGAGTCTCCAAGTAAATCAACAAGCATATTGAATAAAATACCACACGGGGTAAAATCTTTCATACTTAAAATGGGCATCTCCATCTGGCCAAGGCAGTTTCTTGCTCTGCAGAGGGACTGGCCTAGTGATCAAGAGGACTCACTGGGTACAATATAGTTGGCTTCAGAGAGACCCTGTGACCGTCAAAAATGATCAGTAAACTAAGCAAGCTGACCAGCCCAGCTACCATATGTGTTTGTTCGGAGCTGAACCATTTTCATGCAACCTGGGCTCTCTGTGTCTGATTTTCCCAGTTTTTTTCCAGTTTAATTTTATAGAAGAATGTATTTGGAGAGATTTCACGCGTTGGATGATGATTTACCTCTATTACAAAAGGTATCGGAATCTTTGGTGAAATTTGAAATGAATTTCGATCAGACAATATTTTTTAATTAATTAATTAATTTTTGGCTGCGTTGGGTCTTCTTTTCTGCTCACAGGCTTTTTCTATTTGCGGCGAGCGGGGGCTACTCTTTGTTGCGGTGCCTGGGCTTCTCCTTACGGCGGCCTCCCTTGTTGCGGAGCACGGGCTGTAGGCGCGCAGGCTTCAGTAGTTGTGGAGCACGGGCTCTAGAGTGCAGGCTCAGTAGCTGTGGCGCACGGGCTCAGTTGCTCTGCGGCATGTGGGATCTTCCCGGACCAGGCCTCAAACTCGTGTCGCCTGCATTGGCGGGCGGATTCTTAACCACTGCGCCACCAGGGAAGTCCCTCGACAATATTTTTGTTGACTCTCAATAGTAACCTAAAAACCAGCCCACAGTTTTCATAGGCTTGAAATCAAGTAGTACACTTTAGAACTCAATTGTGTGTATAAGTATTTATTCTTTAAAAAGACAAAGTAGCACCAAACATTTAAGAATATTTAATAATGTATCCTGGTGTTTTTTTTTTTGTGCTTTTGCTGATCATATTATCAAATTCCTTATGGAGAAATTCTGTTAATATTGTTCTCATCCACCCTTATCAATGAAAATTGTGCCATCTTTCCAGTGGGGGATCGGGGGCCCAGCAAAATTGATACTGCCTTCATTTCTAGAAAAGGCTGGGCGCCTTTCCTTGACCTACAGTATGACCACAGGGTCTGTCATTCATTCAGTTTTGCATCAAAGAGTTTCTGAGTTTCTACTAAATGCAAGAGAATATGCACCTTTGTTTTCTCAGAAAGAGTGGGTCCTCCTTTACCGTGGAGCCGTACAGTAAACCTAATGCCGTGTATTGTGACCTGCGTATGATGGTGCTTAGTACATGCTGGGGACTTGAAATGAGCACTTGGCATTTGCCTGACTCTATGTTAAGCTCTGGTTCCCACCCTTCTGATTTTCTGCAGAAGACCAAGAAGAAAGCTTAAATAGGGGTGGGGACAGAGGAAGGGCTGCTAACAGAGTAGAAGAGACATTCACTTGAACCACATCTAACAAACCAGAAAAATAAAGGCAATGTTTTCCTGCTTCAAGCACCTCACTTTTATCTGCCCAAAGTTTATTCGAGAACACAGACATTTAGTTCATCGTTCACGGTGCTCAGATCTTCGGTTTCCAAATGCTGCCCTATGCACCTGCACATTCGGCACAGTCGATGAACAGGCCTGAAGGGAATGCAGTTTCATCTTCCTTGGTCCCTGTCCAGCTCATGCATGGAGGAGAGTGCTTAGGGCTTCGTCACTGTCATCATTAGACCTTCTTCTTTCTCTTGCTGCTGAAAATGGTCTGTGGGGAGAAGTCGTCACTGGCCAAAGTGATGTGGGCAGGTGTAAACGGAGTCTCAGAGAGTTATGCTCTAAGGATGGTCGGGGCTTACTAGGAGAGTTGTGTACTTTGCTGCCAGTATCACTAAAGAACCAGAGTTTACCTACCCCACAGGGCACTTGGCTTTGTGGGGTCATTGACACACATCTCTTCTACTAAAACGACAGGGGCTATCTAAGTGGGAAGGTACTTTTCAGGGCCAGGCCTAGTTTTTACAGATGGTGTAATATTGAGGGGAGCCTGACTCTTTCATATTATTGATTCTGTCTTTAGTAGTTTTTTTTAGAGGTTTTAGTAGTTGTATTTACTAAATATCATGAAACAACTCTACTGATAGGAAGATTGTGAATTCATTGTATCTCTTTTTGAATACTTAAAATGTTTATAGATCAGAGGGCCTGGCTTTAAAGTTTATGCAAATCTTAATTTTGATTGATGCACATGAATACATGCTGCCTTTTAAAAACAAATAGTTTATACCACAAACTTTCGTTGCGGTGTGTGTCGTTTACTTCTGAAATACTGAATTCTTTAGCTTCTATGAAAAGGTGTGCACCAAACCAGTTTCCTCTTTTTCTTGGGTAGACAGCTAGACTACATTTTTCAAAAGAGGCCATATGACTGACTTCTAGACAAAAGGATGTGGGCAGGGATGGTGTGTGCCCCTTCCAGGCCTGGCCCACAGATGATCCCCCATGCTCTGCCCCTTCTACTTTCTTGATGAAGACGAGCGTGACCACCATGGAAGCCAGACCTTGAAATGGCGGAGCCACAAGGTGGAAGGAGCCACAAGGTGCATCACTACTTGGAGGAGAGCTACGCCCTATCAGGAATAGTCACTTGGGACTTGGTGAGTGCAAGAAATTTCTAATCTGTTTGAGCCATTACATAGTTTTGGGCTTGTTTGTTATAGCAGTGAATGTTCCCCTAACTAATATGAAAGTTGAGAATCCTTAAGAAAAATGGCAGGCAGTGCTATACAATGGAAAGTTCGTGCACTTTGGAGTGCAACAGAACTGGGTTGGAGTCGTGGCTCTGGATCTTCATTGCTGGGTGGCCTCTGACGTTTACTTAACTTTTCTGAATCTCCACTGGGACAGTGTCAGTGCAGTCAAGCAGTAAGGCCTGAGCTCCTTGGTTTGTATACATTTTGGGCTTGTGTGAGAATACCCTTCTTGATGGACTCATAATCTGGGGAAGCTGGTATGGGCCAGATAGGAAAGGATTAGGAAACTTCTTCTTCCATCCCTGCCCCATCATGGCTGATGTTCAATACCTAGCTAAAAGTTCCAGTTTGCTAAGGGGCCCAGGGAAGATGAGAGTGAAAGGCATTCCTATGAGATGTCAAGAATAGCTGAATCTGGCCTCACATCCGTGTTCCTCAGAGTTAAACCTGCCAGAAGTCATATTTGCAATTACCATTGAATGAAGGCATCACTTGGTCCTGCTCTGGAAAAAGAGGTGAAATATATATTTTTAGTAGAGAAAGGAGGGCTTCACCAGCCTCAGTTGGCACGTGAACAGATTTGCTAGCAGCTGGGAGCTGTGATCTGAATATTACTGACCTAGACCAAAGGAAGTAAAATTCCTAGCTGCAGACACAGCCTTGCCCTCCCTAGGGGGTACCTGATTAAGAGCCATTTTTGGCTTCTTCCTTTACTGACACTCAAGGGTGAGTGGGTCTCACTGGGTCCGCAGGTGTGAAACACTTTCTCTTTTCAAGTCCTTGGGCATTTTCTCCTTGGGGGAGTTACTCGGGTTGTGATGTATCTGGAGGGCTCAGTTAAGTGGCTCAGCTGCGGAGTCCACTTTTTCCGTTGAGAAGAACTCAGGCAGCTCAGAGCACTGACGCTTTCAAGTTTTTAACTCTATATTGAGTAGAAATATCTACTTTTGGAGACTGGTTAAATTGCTAAATGTCTTGAAAAGCCTCCACTAATGGACAGATTGCAAATTACTTTGTATCTCTTTTTGAATATTTAAATTATTTCCTGCTTGTAGGGCCTGTCTTGATGCTAGACTCCAATGGAGTTATCTTCACGGTCTCAGGACTGGCTTTTCAGACAGTATTTTCAGTGTTGACATTGTTTTGCCAGTTCAGGCAGGCACAGTCAGAACTCTCCTTACTTTGGTTTTCATGTGCCTTTTACTTTGTAAAAGAAGATACTGGAATAGTTCATCCAGGCTACTTGTATAAACGTATAACCATGAGTGAAGGAGGAAAATTTAAATCCTTATTTTAATGATGCTAAAGAAAAATTAGAACACTCTTATTTGAAGACAACTATCTGTTGGGGTAGCGTGAATGTGTTTTTGTATTATTTGATATAGTCCATCTGGAATTTTCCAAGAACTCAGGTTATCTAGGTCAATGGCAAATTGCATAGCTTGGCAGAAGGCTGCTGGGTAAGATTATTCCTTTTGTATGTAAATTGATTGTTTACTCAAGAAAGGGGTTGTGGTCAACTCTGCTTTTTCCCTCTAGCCTTCTTGGTTCCACAGACAGTAGGGGTAAAACTGACTTAGCAGTTCAAGAATCTAGGACTAAGAGAAGTAAATGATATGGGGTTTCTGACCAGCGAGACACCTTTTCAACACCCAAAGACCCACAGGAGTAGACATCGTTGCCATGGTGCACTAATGATGTCATTCGTCATACAAAGGCATGCAAGCCTGCTGAGCGTGTACAAGGTCAGCCTTAAATGGAAGAGAATGGATGGAGGTGGCCAAGAATTCTCACGCTCAGCTCACTTCCATCCTAGGCTTCGCTGTCCTCCCAGAAACCAGAAGAATTACAGTGAATCTTTTTCTTACCCAGTTTCTGTGTGAGCGCATATGCATTCACACATGTGCACGTGTGCATGTATGTAACAGCGTGATGGCCAGTCTTAGATATTCAGGGAGTGGTGTGAATGACAAATCCAAGTTCAGTGGTTTGGGGCTTGATCGCTTCAGCCAACCTTGCCGTCATTAGCTGTGTTGATGTCAGGTCTGTTTCTCTGTCCCCATCTCTGTCTCTCTGTCTCACACACGTGTGTACACGTACCTGGAGAAGCACAGCAGCTCACTAAGGAGGAAGTGAAGCATCACAGCCTGGTGCCACACACACTCACCTGTGCAGTGAGTGGGTCTGACTGATTCTACTTTTTCGCTGGGGACAGCACGCAACATACAATAGTGGACCATTTCAGCGGACCCCAACAATTCTATAATAAACCACGGGCTTTCATCTCTGAGTGCCTGTGTGGCTCTGCAGAGCCCTGGCCCGAGCTTCCTGCGCAGGTGTTTCTGGCCTGTTGCTCAGAGAGCCTGGAGCCCCCAGCAGCTCTAAGACGGGCCTGGATGGGTGTCCTGACCCTTATCTCGCTCCTTCTCCTGTCTGCACAGCCTGGAGAACAGAAAAGGGCCTCTGGCCACCTGGTTTCCTTAAGGCTGAGGGCTTATGGGCAAGGTCCTTTCCAAGCTTGTGTAAACACACGGAAATCCGTGGGGAGCCTCTAAACACAAACTCCTGCCACGCGGAGAGGGCACCTGCCATACCATGAATTCCTCATCTGCAGCCAAGTTGCCCTTTCTCACCATGAACAGTATGTTCTGCAGCCTCACGCCACACCTAATTTGTGTTGCATTTTGAATATTCTTGGAAATGCCCGTATAATGAGAGGAAAACAATATGTGTCTAAGCAGAGTCTTGTCTCCACGTGCAACTTCTCCGCTGGCAGAAGTCACACTGATGCTAATGAAATCTGAATGCTGACGTCCTGTCCTGCAGTGGAGGATGGTCTCCTCTGTGCTGAGACACAGTTTCTTCTCATTAGCTCCACCATCTTTATCAATATTAACAGGAATAATGAGAATAAGAGAGGCTGGCTTCTGGCAGAATGCAGAATTAATGGGGAGGGTGGGAGGAAGATGAATGGTTGAGAAGTTAAGATTCACTGGGATAGTGAATGGACCGCATCCTTCTGGGACCCTCTTGAGAGGTATTTTGTTCTAAATGTGGTATATGGTGAATCACTGCCACCCTGCAATTTTAGCTCTAATGGGGAACTTCTCACAGCTGAAGCCCTAGTTTGTGACAAACTCTATCTTGTGATGGTTTTACAGCTGGGGTGTGTGTGTGTGTGTGTGTGTGTGTGTGTGTGTGTGTGTGTGTGTGTGTGTGTGGTTAACACTTGGATCTACAGTCAACAGCCAGATTAATCAGGATTTATTCACCACGAGAAGGTTTGCTGCAATGGTCCATTGTTAAATGCATCTCCATAAGCATTTCATAATTTTAATGTGTTAGTGACGGTCTCACCCACCATATGAAATGTTTTAAAGGGAAATGCAGTGAGGGAAGTGGGGGCAGAGTCAGGGAAACTTTCTTTCATCACAGAAGAGAAATTTTCATGCTGAGGGAAAGTCAATCAAAAGTGGTAGATGATGTATCTCCTACTGATTTCATTCCCCTTGGAAGTTTCTCTGATTTTTGCTGCTTATTCAAGCATTGAAGGTCACTATGTCAAACCCCTCTACTGTTCCCAGGGCTGTTTGTGACTCTGAGATGGGCTGAGACACCTGTCCCGAGGCAGGCAAACTTCAAGGGCAATACGGGAGTGGGGCAGCCGGGGGGCCTGCACAGTTTCTCGAGAATTGCTGGTTTTCTATTTCTCCAAGGAGTTGCTGTGCCATGGGGATTATGGCTGGTAGCAGGAGTGACTCAGATGTGGTCCAAGCAGCCGGAGGCCATGCTGCTTGTACTTAGAGGGTGTCTAACCAGCAAGCATTAGGGCAAAGGGAAGGATTGCATCTCGGGTTTGTGTCTTCTTCTGGAGCTGTGCCCCAGACTCAATGTGCTCACACCTCCCTTTCCCGTTAGGACGGGGCCATGAGGACCTCAACACTGTGTGGTGCAGGGGAAAGTGCCCCAGCTTACAAGCTGGAAGACCCAGGCTGGGTCCATGCGCTGACAACATAGTTGCAACATCAGTGGTGTGACATGGCTGGCAGAGAACCTAGTGTGCCCTTAGGACGTGTGAACAGAAGATGCCTCTGGCACGGAGGGGGCAATGGATCCGCTGGGAGGGCCACGTCTGGAGAACTGAATCGGGTTCTGCAGGCCGCACTCCTGGAGCAATAGAAACAAGTCAAAACACACTCGGAGGATGGTGTGCGGAGCTGCGAGGGGATGTGAAACCACGTCACATCAGGAACTCATGGAGGACTGAGGCCCCTGGCCTGGAGAAGTGATTTGGGGGAAGGTGTGATGATCTGAAGAGCTGTCACGAGGAAGAGGAATTAGATTCTTTTGATGAAGCCCTTTTTGGTGCGGTCTGGGACCCTGGCACAAGCCATGGAGAAATACATCTTAGTTTCCCTTAAGGAAGATCTTTCTAATAGATGCAAATGTCCAAAGGTACTTTAGATTGTTGTTATTGGGGATAATCAGACCAAATTCTGCAATTTTGACATGGTTGTCTGGATGCTGTGGAAATTTTGATGCAGTGTTGTGGTGAATTGTCACCATGGACATTTTGATATGCCTTTTAGGATAGAATCAACCCTTTCTGGCAACAGCAGAACATAACAAATGGCTTTATGCCTACTATTAAACTTCCTTCTATTTTGAACTGAGTGTGAAATAGATGCCTTTGGCCCATTCCACTACCCCGCCCCCATCCCTGCCCCAGCCTCCTCCTGGCTCACAGCTCTTCCCTGACCCAGGCCCCATTCCTGATACATCTGTGGGCCTCCCCCATTCCCTGTCACTTGTCCCTTTTGATTTGCCTGAAGATGGGGATATGGTGACATTGAAGATGAGTGACGGGTCTCTGGGGTGGAGTGGAGTTGGGGTTAGGTTGAAAATACTGAAAGGACTCACATCTTTATTGGTATTTTAGAGTAGCTGGTTTTTTTCTACTGTTACCTAAAAGCCTCAATTATAATTTTATACATGTCAAGATGTCCAGATGTCAAAATGGCCTCATCAAAATGTTGTTCTTACAACTAGCTGGACACACACTAGTCAAGTATATCACACAGGGAACTTAAGCATCGTAGGGGTGGTTGAACACGGTTATTTGAAAGATATTTTGTAATTCTAAAATTGTGTGCTCTAACTCAAGAGTTGCCAGTTGCAGGTCCATGGGCCGTGCTGGTCTAGGACAAAGTTTTCACCATCTGCATTAAAATGCAGGAAAATAAGAACAATGGGTTTAGTTTTCTCTAAGGCTAAATTTATTCAATTTTAAAGACTTTCTTCTAAGATAAGGGTCTTTTTCCTTTCTGTTGTAGTTAAAGTATTCTTTTGTTTTTAGACACTGGTGATAGGAGGTGGTATTTAAAAATGTCAGTGGACAAGATAAATATGCCTGTCTCATTATTACATTTTTTTTCTTTTACTGGTATGTGAAATCTCAAAGTCTGGGAGCCCTGATTTAAGTCACCCAGTCTTTGCAACCTCATTTATTCAATTGTGAAATGGGCATAAACGCCTCGGTTCCCTATCAGCATAGCTGTAAAGTCTCACATTGGCTACTGTTCTTTCTAGACACAAGTGCCGTATGCTTTGTATGATATAAACGCCTTGATCACTGAGTGGACAGCAGCGTCAATACCGGTAAAGTGAGTTGTTGCGTGAAAGGCTGGTGGAACAGAAGTAATCTCTCTCCTCTTGCCCTAGTTTTTTCTTGACTAGTATTTCCTTCTCAGCTTCCAGTAGCACAACTGAACGCAGCCAGGGAGTTTGCTGTGTTCTTTCAGACTCATGACAAAATTTCTGCCAGGGCAGCCAGAGGAAGACTAGAGGGCCCGGGGCAGCCAAAGCGGGCTCTTCTGTGGAACATGGTATGGGGGGATGGGGGTGGAGGGAGAGTTCCAAGAAGCGGGGAGAGGGGTGGTCTTGCCTGTCCCAAGGTAGGTGTGAACTTGCGGCGTGTTTATCAGGGCAGTGCTTCCAGGCAGGTGTGAGGGACCCGATGGTGCCACTGAGACCACGCCCCGCGCCAATTAAATCATGCATCTCTGGTGATGCTAAAGCTTTCCAGGTGATTCTCATCTCTAGCCAAGAGAACTACCCTTTCAGCTCTGAGGGAGAAACTTTGAAAAGATTAACCAGGAGGTAGCTCATTCGAGCCGATGTCTATCAAATAGAGCAAATTCCTCCTTCAGTTTTCAAGGAATCATTGCAGGTGGGAGGGGTTTTTGTTGGTGCTTGCTCTAGGGCACAAGCTGGTTATACTTGATCTCCATCTTTTGTCTTAATATTTCACTAGGGAATTAATAACATATTGAGGTTAAAGGTTCAGCTTCTGAAGAAATTTTTGCCTTGTGTAACGATGTTCAGAGCAGCAGTGTTTCTGGTGGAAGGGAGAAACAACTTAGTGTCCATCAATGGGGCCTCAGACACATCAGCAGTGGTATGAGATGGAGTACTGCGAACAAATCAGATCTGCAGGTATCATCATATCACATGCAAAATATAATGTGGCCTGAAAAAAAGCAAGTTACAGAGCAACACATAGGGAATGAGATAGTTTATGTGGCTATTTAAAACACACAATATGACTTGTTACTTACTGTTGCAGCTATCTTACTGTTTCTGGATACCTATACATGTGGCCCAATGAAGCTGAAGGACTAAGAGGGGACACAGCAGAGCCACCATAAAGGTGATCTTTGGGGAAGGAAAGGAATGGAATTGGAGAGAAGTCCAAAGAGGACATTTCTGTAGATGTTTTGGTGCCTTTATAAAAAATAACTGAAGCAAATATGAAAATGATTAAATGAATTCCAGGTTATGGGTACAGAGATCGTACATTCTTTGTTCGTTATTGAAGTTATATATTTTTCCTAAATTCAACAATATAACGACTAGAAAAAAATTAGCCTCTGGATTAAGATCCTTTCACCTTCAAGTCTTGGTCTTCCACTTGCTGTGCGTGTGACCTTTAGCTCTTTCACCTCTTGAGGCCTCATCTGTAAAATGAGGACAGCGCAGTGCCTAGGGTATGGTAAGCACACCGTGCAGGTTGGCTATTTTTATCAGCATCTTCCAGCTGAGATGATAGAGGCTGATTCTTCCTCTTCAGCCTTTGGAATCCAGCTCAGGTGTCATCTCCTTCAGGAACTGTTTCCCAACCATCCCAGCCAGGTGCTTCTATAATACTTTGTTCTACCCTGCGTGGTACCCTACGTGCCATCATCTTCTAATGATGATGATTCATATTTATGGAGTATTTACTACGTGCAGGGCACTCTTCTAAGCATCTTGCCTGCTTGCGTATTATCTCAATTCTCACAACATCTTGTTTCATATCATCATTAATTCCCATTTTACATTCTCTTTTTAAAAAAATTTTTATTGGAGTATAGTTGATTTACACTGTTGTATTAGTTTCAGGTGTACAGAAAAGTGAATCAGTTATACATATACATATATCCACTCTCTTTTAGATTCTTTTCCCATATAGGTCATTACAGAGTATTGAGTAGAGTTCCCTGTGCTATACAGTAGGTCCTTATTCGTTATCTATTTTATGTATATAGTAGTGTGTATATGTCAATCCCAATTTCCCAATTTATCTCTCTTCCCCACCTTATCCCCTGGTAACCATAAGTTTGTTTTCTACATCTGTGACTCTATTTCTGTTTTGTAAATAAGTTCATTTGTACCCTTTTTTTAGATTGCACATGTAGGTGATATCATATATTTGTCTTTCTCTGCATGACAATCTCTAGGTCCATCCATGTTGCTGCAGATGACATTATTTTGTCCTTTTTTATGGCGGAGTAATATTCCGTTGTATGTATGTACCACATCTTCTTTATCCGTTCCTCTGTCGATGGACACTTAGGTTGCTTCCATGTCCTGGCTGTTGTAAAATAGTGCTGCAATGAACATTGGGGTGCATGTATCTTTTCAAATTATGGTTTTCTCTGGGTATCTGCCCAGCAGTGGGATTGCTGGGGCATATGGTAGTTCTATTTTTAGGTTTTTAAGGAACCTCCATACTGTTCTCCATATACATTCTAGTTTAGAATGACCTGTGAGTGTGTCTCCCCTAATAGGTGGTGAGTTTCTGGAGCCTAGGGATTGTGATCGATGAAACTCTGTACCCTCCATGCTTGGCACAGTGACTGAGAAAAAGAGGTCATTCAAGAAATTGCCGAGTGAATAATGAATGCATAAAGTTAGTCCAAGCAAACCCAGCCCCTTGGTCACCGTGTGGTGAGAATGTGAGATGGTTTGAGGATCTTTTATGGGCTCCTTGGCTCTGCTTTGCCGTCCTGAGCGCCATGTCTCTGAGGGACCATAGCAGAGAAGTGGGGAACGTCTCCTCTCAGGGACAAAGCTTACTGACTGTTTTATAGGTAAAAGTGTGGGACATGTGATCTTTGCCTAGCTCACTCTGTCCTTTAGACATCAGCTCATACTCTCCTCCCCCAGGATGGCGTTTCTGATCCCTAGGGTAGAAGCAAGCCCCATCACATACCTTCACCCAATGCTGTGTGTTTCCTGGCTCGTGTCAACAGTCGCTCTCAGATGGCTGTCTCTGGAATGACTGCTTACTGCCCGTCTCCCCTCGAGCCACACCTGCCGGGAGGGAAGGGTTGTGTCCCCCATGTCTCTGCTGTGTCCCCAGGGCCTCTGCAGTATTGGGCCTGGCACGTGGCAGGTGCTCAGTACATCCTTGGCGAACGAATGGAGTCAGGAGAGGCTGAGAGTGGCAAGAGTGGGTTATGGAAATTCAACTCAATATTCAAATTCACAGCGGCTCCTGATGAAGACCATGGCTAATGTCTTCAGGCCAGTATTCTGGGGGCTTGTGAGCCTCTCTGTACCTTGGAGCTTGGCATGGCTGATAAGTGACTCTTCTAGAAGGAATCTTGCTCAGTGGGCAGAGTCTTCTGTGGCTGGCATCATTCCAGACCCTCTTCCCTATTAGAGTGGTTCACAACTTACACTCTTGAGTCAGGACCACCTGGGGGCATTAAAAATACAGACGTTACCCGCTCCCTGGCCTTTACATCTATGTATACACCCACGCGTACCCTGAATCGGAATTTCTGTAGTGAAGCCCAGGAGGGCATGTGTATGACATGGTACATCATGGGATGATAACCACTGTTGACCTCTTTCAGGCCACTCAGTCGATTTCCAATGTCCTTAGTTTATAGGTAGGGAGTTCCTGACATACCTTACGTTTTAGGTGGAGAAACTGGATCAGGTACTGAAGGGCAAAGAAATGGATTTTTTTTCCTAGTACAAAACCACAGACTTTCTCTCTCTCCCTTTTATTCTCATCCATCTCTGTTCTCTTTCTTGTTGTCTTTGTTGACTCATTCTTACCTGAATCTTAAGAGATGGATGGAAATAGCCTGAAACAGACAAAGGTGAACTCAGGCCTCAGTTGTGACCAGAGGCTGCCGGGTGACTTGTGGCCTCCCAGCCCATGGCACACAAACAGGAGACTTGTGGCGTGCTGGGAACCCCTGGCGAGGGCTTATGACACAGCGGGGCCTCCCCAAAGCTAATTTACTGGATTATGGCCACACTTCCTCCTGCTCCCCTTTTTAAGCTTAAAAAAAGGACTCCGTCCAAGCAACAGGAGGCATCACAGATGTAAACCTTCAAGGCTTTCTGGGCATGCAAACCATTGCTTGGCTCTCAAGATGACTGAAAATGAGACTTTCCTTCACATCTGCCCATAAACCTCAGCTCCTCCTTCCCCCTTGGTGCTTCCAGGGAGGGGAGTTGGCCCGGGGAGGGACTCTGTCCCGCCCCTCCCCGAGTGGATGGACACACGGTGAAACATCTTCATCCACACTCAGGGTACAAGTGGCTTGCTCACGTAACTCTTAGTTCTACCACTGTAAGAACACTGAGGGTAGTGTTCTTTTATTTACGGGAACACTGATGAGGTCTGAAAGGGTCAGTGATTTGCAGGCCGGGAGCAGACACAGGCCCCGTGTCCGGGTCTGTATGTCAGGAGCCCCGTCACCACTTTCTCCCTCCGCACTGGCCTGGGTGGGAACACACCCGTAGCTCCAACACGGGTGCAGGGCGGCACCCGCCAGGTGGCTGGTTTGGCTCCGCGGGACTCTCAGCCCTTTCCTTTGGCCTCTGGTCTCTCTTGATGAATATCCCTGTCCTACCCTTGAGACAGAAGCCTGAAGCTGAGCCTGAATTAAACCTGAGTGGAGGCGCTTGGAATGAGAATGTGGTCTGAGATATTTGTTAAGGTCTATGAGGGAGGAATGGAACTTAACCTATTAGCCTTTCTTCTCTATTCGCCTCATTTCTATTCCACTTGATGTTGTGAAATTGCCCTTTATTAACTGCTCCATGAACACACACGTCTTTGCGGAGGGCTTGCTGCGCGCCGCGCGGTGGCATGGGGCTGGGGGTGTGACAGCGTGGACGGCTCCGGGTGGGAGTAGTGGGGACCCCTAGAGGGTAAGGGGACAGGTGTGGCGCTCTCGAGACAGGAGGAAGGCCCAGGGAAGGCTTCGGGACGTACTGGGGGGCGCCGGCTCCAAAGCCCTGGGGCGGGCGCGGGCTTGGAGCGGGGAAGCGGGGCAGCGAGGAGGGCGGCGTGGCTGGAGCAGACCAGGTGACAAGCACGAAGAGCCGAGCACAAAGGCCGGGGCTGGACTTTGGATTTAATTCTGAGTGTGATTGAAAGCCTCCGGGGGTACTGGAGCTCCGACTTGGGTTCCTTTTTTTTTTTATATAATTAAAAAAAATTATTATTATTTTTGGCTGCATTGGGACTTTGTTGCCGTGCGTGGGCTTTTCTCTAGTTGCGGCGAGCGGGGCTATTCTTCGTTGCGGTGCGCGGGCTTCTCATTGAGGTGGCTTCTCTTGTTGCAGAGCACAGCCTCTAGGTGTGCGGGCTTCCGTAGTTGTGGCTCGTGGGCTCCAGAGCGCATGCTCAGTAGTTGTGGCTCATGGGCTCCAGGGCGCATGCTCAGTAGTTGTGGCGCACGGCCTTAGTTGCTCAGCGGCTTGTAGGACCTTCCCGGTCCAGGGATTGAACCCGTGTTCTCTGCATTGGCAGGCGGATTCTTAACTACTGCGCCACCAGGGAAGTCCCCTGACTTGGGTTCTTGAAGCATCACTATCGGGAGACTGACAGCTCGGATTCAGGTGGGAGGGCAGGAACTGGGGAGGAGTGGTCGGGTTCAGCGTTTGTTCTGAAAGCAGAGCCAGTGGCATTTGCTGATGCGTTGCGTGTGGGGTAGAGGAAGGAATGAGTTGTTCGGATGCGTAATTGCGTGTGTAGATGTGCACACCTGAGAAGCTTCTGTGACCGTTGGCACTTGGGGAGATTCAAATCCAGGAGGCTCCTGGCAGGAGATGGGCCATCGGAATAAGGACCTTCTCTGGAGCTGCTGCAGCAGCTTCCTGGCTGGTCTCGACTTTTGATTCCTGGGTTGTGTTTCTAAACGAGGGTTGGCTACTTTCCACTTCCCCCAGATCAGCAGTATGTCTCATTGGCCTTTAGACCAAGTCCAGGCCAGGCCAGTGGCAGTCAAGGCCTCATCCTAGCGTCCCACCCCATCTCCAGCTATTTCCTTGCCTGCATTTACCGATGTTCCAGACACATCAAACTACTCCCCACCGGCTTCCCCGCCCATGATGTCACAATCACACCTGCTGCCTTACTTTATGCTCCTCATATGTCTCTACCTTTCAAGAGTCTTTGGAAGCATAGTAAAAATTCTGCCTTCTCCAAGTTCACATCCCATATTCTTCACGATGGAATTATTTCTCTAATAAAACTTGATTTGTACATTTAGTCTAGTCACCATTTAATTTTCCTCTATATTACAGTTGTATATCTTTAAATGTATGTTATATATATTTATATTGTATTTTTGTATATATTGTATATTTTGTGTTATAGTCATATAGCCCTATAATATTGCTTTTATTAACGTAAGGTTTCTGTTACTAGATTATGTACTTCTCACGGGTGAAACTGGGTCTTACTCTATATTCCAGTCTAACCTAGATTATTAGAACCTCAGTCAGTGATCTGAATCATATTGATTCAGTAAAGGTAGACAGGGGCTAAGAGAACAGTCTGAAGCATCAAATGCCCTCTGATTACAGCTCTTAATGGTACATGAGGGTGATAGTAAAGGGCTTGTAAAAACCTGGAAATTGGGTAGTTTTCTGTTTCAGATGCATCTAGCACTCTCCAAATAATCCAGTGGTCCACCATGTTTCCCAGCTTCCTTTGCAGTTGTATTGGCTACGTGACTAGCTCTGGTCAGTGAAATGTGAACGGGAAGTCAGGGGTCACTTTGGCTGAGGCTCTTGGGAGCCCGCGCTCTCCTCCATCTTTGTCTCCCTCTGCTGCAGTCAGCCTATAGCCATGTGTTAGTATGCAGAACACAGGGTGGATGGAACCTGGATCCAGACTCATCAGATGGAGAAGGGCCCTGCCATCTCACTTTAGACCTCGCAATGATATGAAATAAATGTTATGCTAAATCAGTGAGATTTTGATTTGCTTGTTACCTCAGCATAGCCTATCTTATCCTGACTACTGTATCTTTTCAAAGTAGAGCTAGTAAATTCTGCGTATGATGGACTTGATTAGCCGTCTGAGAAAGCAAAGTCAGAAATGGTCTGTCTGTAATTTGCAGGCATCAGACATCCCATTCAGGATGATTCAGAGAATGAGCTCATGGAGGCAGAAATAGAATATGACTGTAAACAAACACACAAACAAACAGCAGAAATCTAATCTGTTGTGATGTACTGTGTTTCAGAAGAGGGGTGTAGAAAGGGAGATGAAGAGCCAGAAGTTGGACATGTCCTTGAGAGAGGGTGTCTTGTGGAGGAACAGCATCTGGCCATTTGGAAGGTGTAACTATACTGTGGCGATGGGCGCACCAAGTTATTTGGGCCAGATGTCATTTCACATTCAGATTCTGTAACTTCCTGCTCCTGATGTGAAGCCATGCTTGTAGTATAACCTCCAGATAATACTGAACTTGCCATTAGTTTGTACAAAAGGAGAGAAGACCCTCATGCGCTATCATACATACTAGCTGGTTTCATTGACAGGTCATTCTCTAGCCAGTTAATTCTCTAGCAGTCTAGTTGTTTGTATCAGCCTCTGTAAGGCTACAGTAAGTTCATTCATGAGAGATGGAAATCAGACTCAATCTGTTGAGTCTGTGGAAATCAGACCCAATCCGCTGGCAAGCCACCTTGTGAGGTCTTTAGGCAGCCAGGTGGGCGGGCAGCCAGCCAGCCAGGTCTCAGACCCTCCCCAGGCTCCACCACTCAGCATTGCCCTGGGGGTAGTACTTGGTACAGCGCGTGTCCTTGACCTGCAACCTTCAGAGGCTCCCAGGAACGGAGCTGACTGGGAAACAGTCAGCTTTGTCTGTTTGATCTCACGAGCCTTTACATTAACATTGGAGGTCCCAGAACACCCCATTAGAGAAGCTTCTCCTTGAAAGTAAGGTTGATTGTTGCACTGAAAAATGTATAGACCCAACCATAAACAGAGCTGATTTTTGTTTACTTAAATGAATTTTAGGGAGCGGAGTCATGCAAACATACTCTAACTCTGCCATTTCCCCCAGAAATCTCAAAGACAGTTTTGGATCATCAGCAATATGTAGATCTGCAGCTGTGTGTTTGAAAGCTACCAGCAAATCCATTCTCAAATAAATAGTTGTCTCTCACACGAGCATCATGTTTTGGAGATTTTCAGTTCCCTTTGTTCTCCTTTCTGATTCCAGACTTGAAATATTGGTTATGTTCTCATATCCCAAACACCAAGCCCCAAACTAAAAATAGAACACAAATCTTTGTTAATGTTTTTTAATAGTAAAAATATTCATATAAATAAGAATTTCTAAAAGTGTAGAAATAATTAAAAAAATAGCAAGTAGGACCCTTCCTAGTTCCACCCCGTAGAAAAAGCCACTGTGAAAGTTTGGTGAATATCATTCCAGATCTTCTCCCTACACATATACAACCATATGTTTTATTATTTACAAAAATGGGATAATTTTATGCACGCTGTCTTACAGTACTCTTTTTTTCTCTCGGCGACATATCTTGGGCATGTTTTTCATGTCAACGTACGTTTGTATTTTTTGGTGGCTGCAGAATATTCCATTTTATATGTGTACTATAATTTATTTAGCCAATCTCCATCGCATTGCTCTCAATTTTTCACGTTTATAAACAATCCTGAAATGAATGTCCTTGATTACAGATCTTTGAGTACTACCTGGTCTTAATATAGTTACGTTTCTAGATGAGAAAGAAAGAATTCTGTATTTTAAATTTTAGGTCAAAAGAATTCTGTATTTTAAATTTTAATAGCTTCCGCCCAAAGGTCTGTACAGTTTACACATTCACCACCGCCATGCTGGCATCTTGGTTGGATTTGCATTTTGATAATCTTAGGTAAAAGAAATCTCAGGGCTAGAATCTACTGTGCAAGGTAGAGGTGTAATTTTTGAATTACTAAAATGCAAAAATTACCCCATACAATGCCATTTTGGTCGTAGTTTCATAAGCACAAAATGGTAACCATGACTCCTGAGTGAAAGCAGAAGTGCAGCCCATTCTGACATTCTCTGTCGAGTTCCCACCTCTCGGCTCCCTATCCTGACAAAGACAACCATACACATGTGAGGAGGTTTGCTGGGCTGGCTGGAGTAGGAAGTGCTTTGCTTTAAATCTGCCATTTACAGAGAAGTCAGTGGGCTGAAATGGAAAGGTCCTTAACTCCCACACTTGCTGGCTCTGCACCCTTGGTGCGTCACTAATTCTCTCTGAACTGATTTCTTTATCTGGCTAATGGCATTTTGTGAGAAGTAACTGAGAAATTAGACATAAGTCCCTAACCAGTGCCTGACATGTAGCATTTGCTTGTTTTCTCCATCAGCTGAGCATCCTTCCTCTGTGGAGAATAGAGCTTCTGTGCTAGGACCAAATTTCACCGTGACAAATGACTCCAGTTTTAAACCATCTCCTAGAGAAGGGTAAGTATTACTTGCAGGGATCCTCTATTCCTCTTGACCTGTTTTCAGTATATTGGACATTAAGGTACGTTGTTGAACAGGACACTTTTTTTGTTTGTTTTTTCAGAGCAAATTTCTCTAAGAGCCTTAACCATGTCCATTTGGTTTTGCCGAGCGCATTGTGAAATAAGTCATATTACTCTTTGGCCACATTATGTAGATATAGCTCATTAGTTTAAATCTGCCTATTGTTTCAAAGGTAGCTCTGTTGACGCTGGTTCCAATGGGGGTGACTGTAGCCAAATGAGACCAGAGTTGGGTCTGTGAGGCTTTTCACTCCGTGCACGTGTGAAATTGTTTCCTGGGTGAGCTGCTCTACCTGAGATTTGAAGAATCTGTCACTCGTGGTAATTTCCTTCTACCTGATGGTTTAGCCAGACTCTTGCTTTGCTTGTGCCCATTCAAACTACTCCAGGGTGTTCTAAACCACATGGCTGCCCATCTGGAGTATCCAAAAGGATCCTGGTGGATACGTGGGAAGCAGCTGCAGAGGGAGACCATTCCTGGAGAAATGCAAAGAGCCCAGTAAGCTGGTGGGGAAACAAGCCCTGGACAAGAGGGAGGCAGCACAACCTGATTCATTATCTTGCTTTTATTTAACCACCATCAAAGGAGGGGAGTGTAGTGAATAGTATCCTTAGTCTTCAGATGAAGAAATGGGAATTCACAGGTTTAATGATTAAGTCTAATGAGATTGGTAAAGCTCGAGCTTGAGCTCAAGACTTGTGGTCCAGTGCTGTCTCTACTGGGGAAGACTGCAATGGTGGTAGCGCCCCAAAACTGTCCCTGGGCTGCAGATGCAGGAGGCCCAGATTCAGCATGCACAGCAAAGTGTCAGGGTTCAGCCACATACATGAAACTCAGCGGGAGCACGACCTAGTGGGAAACTAGAGGGAAACTGAGGCAGACGCCCTGTTCTATGGAGTGTGTTGCTGAAACCAGAGATGGAAGGACCAAGGATGTCAAGGTGTTCACGGCTCAGCTCAGAGATACCAGTTGCTTCACCCAGTCCAAGATCCACCTGGGAGACGTTGGAGGCTCTTAACTTATCCTAGTTCATCAGGGTTCGTTAGGTACGAAGCATGGCAGAGCTCAGGAGAAATGAAGCCTCGTGACTTCAGGTCAGAGGGGCTGCAAACAGCAGAGACTGTATGTAGGTTTCACAATTTAGCCCACAGAATTGCCCTATTCCAGATGCTTCTTCTACCTTCCTTGCTTCACCTCTGCATTGTCGATTGAGTGCAGCAAGCAGTGCCAATGATGCCAGGCTATGATGGGCTCCGTGAAAGTGCTCTGAGCCCACTTGACTAGGTTCTCTCCTTTCCTGCTGGCATCAGTCAGCCCGTCATTGAAATGTGTGCTGTTCGTGTGGCAGACTTCTGTTGCTGATAAAGCTCTGAGTGAAGTTTAGGCTGCTGCATGACCTCGGTCCCCTTCAAATTTATACCTGTTCATAGTTCTGTTTAGTCTGCAAAGTCACTTGTAGATAATAGCAGCTTTTTTTCTGTTGTATTCTCCAAGAGTCCAGTTACACTAAGCCTCTTGATACAGGTTCATGAGCTCAGATCATGCTCATGACCAACTGATTGGGAGTTTTTCTACTCCCCTCCCTTCCCCCCTCCCAACCCTTCAGCCTCAGATTAATATCTAACATCTTTCTAGAAGGCTGATAACATAGTATCTTTGTAAAGAGCAAAGGCTTTCTTTTTTTTTTAAAGCTGAATTCTGGTTAACCAAGTTTATTTTCTGTTGAAGCAGAGAATAACTATAGAAGGCACAGACCTGGCTGCTCAGATTCTTTCTTTTAAAATGAATGTTTTCATTGCTGTAAATTAGAAGATGCTGAGGGTGATGGAGTGGGAAAGTCCAGGCAGGGCCTTCTGTTTAGCTACGATGTCCAGTTCTTGCAGTGATGTGGAGAAAAGCAAAGAAAGTGATGTGTTGAAAGGCAATAGTGCCTTTTTTCAGTCTTGAAATGCTGTGCCATTTTCAGTCTTGTTTATCTCCTGGTCCTTGTTTTTATTTTTAAGGAATTAAAGGTAAATAATTTGTACTGAAATACATAAGGATAAATATTGGGTGGGGTGTTTCTAGCCACTTTTCTGTCTGAAACTTTTTGATACTTTTGGGTAAGAAAATCAAATGTATTTCCTTTGTTATATAAACTCGAAGGGATTGAAAGCTAGGAGAGAAAATATAATCAGTAAAGCTTTGGCTTAATCAAGCTTCTAGACCCAGTGACCAATTTAGAGGAAAATAAGACACAGGAGCATGTTAAGAGACATCATGGGATGCAATTAGCAAAACTCAGATATAGGGAGTTCTAAAGAACAGATCATCTAATTTCTTCTTTTTCTTCTTCTTCAACAACAACAACAAGACATGGGAAAAATAAATGCGGGAACCCATAATTTAAAAGAGATTTAAGATATATAACTAATAGTAGTGTATGGACCTTACTTGGATCCCAGTTCAAATCCCTACCTAAAAGATTTATAATCTTGGGATAATTGGGGGACAGCCCAGTAGCAATGAGAACTGCTAACATTAGACTGTGGGCTCTAATATCACTTTCCCCTAAAAGAAACCGGGGTTCCTTAAAGAAGTGGCCACTTCCATGCATAATATACAGTGTGAATTCAGAAAGTCTTGTCATATCAGTTAGTGAGGAAAATGGCAAAGACTTCTAACATCATCTTAGAACTCAAGAGCTACCTTGGTCAAAGATGGGGAATATGGGCATCAATAAGAATAATTACTGCAGTGGATAGAAATAGTTCAAACATGCTTAAATTCATGAGTTCATAATGATACTTTAAAAAGTGCAAATGAATTGGTCATTATTGGAGGATGCCAAGGAGCCAGCTCATTATTTGAAACCTGGTAAACAAGAGGGAAAAATCAAGCATTTATTCTTCCTTTTAAATATGAACTGTGCCATGAGATAGTCAAAAGAAGACGGGAAGTTTCTCACTCTAGAAGTAATCCAACTAATAATTGAAGAAGAAATATTACCATTTTGTAACCATTAATTAATGGGTGAATCTAGGCATTGAGCATGAATGAATACTAATATCACAACACTACAAACAGATATTGTGCACCCCTGCAGTGGAAGAACATAGTACCCCTATAACATAGTCTTGACAAAAAATACTTGAAGATGCTTAAACCTGTAGATCCAACTACCAATTTATAGGAAATACAGATGACAGGGAAACATGTTAAACTGCACCATGGGGCTACAATCACCAAAATCCAGATTGTGGGGACTTTCACAGGACGAACAATCCAGTTTCTTCAACAAATATATTGCAAGGAAAAGAAGGGTTGGAAAAGGAACCTCTATGCTCAAAGGCAACTTAAAGGATGTAAATCAGTTATAATATGTGGATCTTCTTTAGAGCCTGTTTTTTAAAAGTATCCAAATTTTAACAAACTGTAGTAATGTTAATGACGTTCACGAGATCAGGATATTTGAACACTGTCTAAGGGATTATTATTTTGTTACATGTGATACTGGTATTGTGATTATGTTAGACTCTTTATCTTTTATAGGTATATACTGAAATATTTAAAGAAATGATATGAGGCCTGGGAGTTACTTCAAAAGCATAAGGTTAAGGGGAATCATCTCCTGGGGTGGAGGTGAGCCAGGCAGACCATGGGTTGATGGCTGTTGGAGCTAGGTAATGCACATAGAGGAGGTATTATTTTGCCTTTTTGGTGTATGTTCAAAATTCGACATAATAAAAAAAGATTTTTTTAAAGGATAGGTAAATGTGAACACTGGCTTGATGTCTAATTACGTTGAGGAGTTCATGTTATTTTTAAAGTTTGTGGTAATTTGGGGCTTCCCTGGTGGCGCAGTGGTTGCGCGTCCGCCTGCCGATGCGGGGGAACCGGGTTCGCGCCCCGGTCCGGGAGGATCCCACGTGCCGCGGAGCCGCTGCGCCCGTGGGCCATGGCCGCTGGGCCTGCGCGTCCGGAGCCTGTGCTCCGCGACGGGAGAGGCCGCAGCAGGGGGAGGCCCGCATACCACAAAAAAAAAAAAAAAAAAAAAAAAAGTTTGTGGTAATTTGGATTTACACCTTTAAAAAGATAAAATAGATTCTGGGATTTGCTTCAAATCATTGGTGCTTGTAGGGGTAAAAATGAAATAAAAGTGTCCACTGTTGTATAAGTTGGAAAATTTCCTAAATTATAGGTAACATACAAAAACTAGGCTAGGCTGTAATTAAAGGAAAAAAAAAAGGGGCTGCAGCATAGAACAGTTAATGTAAAAATGCCTTGTGTCTGTGACTGAATTGAATGAAAGCCAAATGTTCATTTTTATTTTTATTTTTCATGCTAAGCTTTTGGGTTAGCAAAAACAAAACCCAAACACAAATGCATTTAAAGCAAAGTGAATAGAAATATATAAACCTGTTGACCGTAAAGAATTCTTCTTTGTAGCTCGTATAAGAAAACAAGGAATTTCTCAGCCCCATTTCCTCCCCCTACATCATCTGAAGGTCAGTAATGCTATTGTGTGTAAGATTTCTAGTGTCATTTATATAAACTGCCCGCTAAATTAATTTCCTAAGTTAAACTTGAAATTTATCAGAGTTAGACCTTGAAATTCATACATGCGAGAAAAACAGGTAAAATCACATATTATAAAAGAGAAAAAGATAAGTACCCATTTATTTGAGCTTTAAAATGTACTGAAACGAGATAAGAAGGATGTTTTTATCAAAACGGTAAGAGCTACAAAAAAAAATGACGATTATATAAGGTCTTAGATTCTAGATGCTGAAGAGTAGATGGAGAGGGTGGCGGGAAGAAGACATTTGGCGAAGTCAGAGTCAGAATCTGTGGAGTTCAAAAGTCTCTGAAGCACAGGGGGCTGTGGATTGTTTGCTCAGCCTCCATTCCACTCTGCTTCTAGTGGGAGATGTTGGGACTCTAAAACTGATGCATGGCAGATTTCCTTGCAGCAAGGATTCTGAATGAGAATTAGATCTTGCTGATTATACATGCCTACGCTTTGGATTTGGAAGGCAGACGTGAGGTGGAGGCCATCTTACTTTCATTTCTGGGGAGGCTGTCCTGCAGCAGCACTGCAATTTGCTTTCTCCAGGTTCCAGGGTATTGAGAAGCAGTTGCAGAAGCAGAGCAGCTGTGGAGACTTCCAGACTCTGGCCTCCTTGTCCCTGGTTTACAGCTATGGGAGTGGGTCTGGAACCCATAGCTTCAGTATGAGCTTCAGACTGGTAGCTGGTCTCGTGGCTCCGTCTGCATTGTTCTGGGAGTCCCTGCTATAGGCTCATCCCAGAACTTGTCTGTCAGCCCTTCCAAAGACTTTGTAAGCACCCAGCTCCCTGTATTAAATCTCTTCCTGTTTAACACACCTAGCATGATATTGTTCATGATATTGCTGATGGAAACAAGCAGCATTTAAAAGCATTCAAGCTTTCACAAATGAATGTTAGGCCTGCCAAAATTCACCTTTCCTTCCCCACACACAATTACCAAGGCCTCACATGTCCAGCCCCATCATCCCCAAGTCCCAGTTTTCTTGGTTCCTTCGCTGTTTCTTGCCAGTGGTCCCAACATTCAAGGTATCTGCAGTCAGCGAAGGACCTAGGCTTCAGAGTAGCTGGCAGGGTGTCCCACACTCAGGTTCAGTTGCAGATTCAGCTGTCTTTGAACTGTGCCAACTTCTCCTCCCCCCACACCTATTGTCACAATAATTCTAACAAGTAGAGTTTTTAAAAAAATTTTATTTATTTTTGGCTGTGTTGGATCTTTGTCGCTGCATGCGGGCTTTCTCTAGCTGTGGCGAGCGGGGGCTACTCTTTGTTGCGGTGCGCGGGCTTCTCATTGCGGTGGCTTCTCTTGTTGCGGAGCATGGGCTATAGGTGCGTGGGCTTCAGTATTTGCAGCATGTGGGCTCAGTCGTTGCGGCCCGCGGCCATAGAGCACGTGGGTTTCCGTAGTTGTGGCTCGTGGGCTCTAGAGCGCAGGCTCCGTAGTTGTGGTGCACGGGCTTAGTTGCTCCGAGGCATGTGGGATCTTCCTGGACCGGGGGTCGAACCCATGTCGCCTGCATTGGCAGGCGGATTCTTAACCACTGCGCCACCAGGGAAGTCCCACATGTAGAGCTTTTATCCCTATTCAAAGACAAGGTGCCTGAAACTTAAGAGACATTAAATAACATGTCCAATATCCATGTTGAAGGGCAGATTTAGGATTTGATCTCAGTTTTGTCTATTGAATGAGCTTTTGAAAATACACTAATGTAGGTATATAGTAAGCATCATCGTTTAGTCCTGCAGTCCTGCCGATGACTGAGTGGAGGCTACACAAGAAACAGAATTTCTTTTCTTCTGTGCTGGTGAGAACAACCTTCCTGCCTTTTGGTTAGTTCATAGGAGACAGCCGAGGAAGAAGGCATGGGAAAAAAGTCATAAAATATGAGTGAGCAAAAGGAGCCAAAGGGTAGTGGAGACGAGCTGGTGGTATGGGTGCTGTCGGTGGTAGAGATGGGGGCATCGGCACGCTCGTGGTGCTAGCTGGGGCAGTGGCAGCCCTGCTGGGCTTCGTGGTGTGGTTTGTCTGCTGCTAGCGCCCAGAAGTAGGGCAGCAGATTGAAAGCTGCCTAAAGACTTGCCGTGTTACCTCACCCTAGCTTCCGCTCACTCTTTTCATTCTGTTGATAGAGCGAACCTCCCTCTGCGGTAAAGGAGGAGTCTTCTTTCTGGCCTAGCAAACCCCACGCGGCTCAGCCAGGCTGCAAGGCTCGGTTGAGGCCTGGACCCCTGTCTCTTCCCTGTGAGTAACTTGACCTCCAGCTACAGACTTGGACCTCCTATATTCTGTGCTGTCTCTAAAACGCCAGCATGTGACTCCATGGGTGCTGTGCCCTGCCCCTGCCGTGGGCCTGGGAACTGAAATACATGGCTCAGGATTCCAGTTCTGCAGCTTTCTGTCTGTGTGATTCTGGCCCAGTTCCTTAACCTCTTTGAACCTCTGTTTCCTCATCTCTGAAATGGGGGAAAATAAAACTACTTCACAAGGTTAGAATGTGGATAATGAAGTGAGTTAATTATCTAGAATATGGCAGGTGCTTTAATACATGGTGTCCCTTATATTAATTATACACACTCTGAATGGAGTCAATGCATCTCTCCACTGGGGGAAGCTGATGAGAAAACAGGTGAGTATCAAAGTGTATTTCTTCACTGACCAGACTAGATTTTCCATTAAGAAACTTCCTTTCAAATGCATGCAAAACCGTCCAGTTCCTCGCAAATGAAGTGTTGTTTTTTTGACTTGGCAAGGGCGTGGTGTACTCTGGGCCACTTACTGTCTTGTGTCATCAACAAAACAAAACAACAGTAAACAATTGGTGTTTGGCCTTCGTGACTCTGATCTCAGGTATCTGCCCACAGCCTGATCAAGCTCTGGAGGCACACTTCAAATAATCCTTAGATAAATATTATTTCCTCTTAAGAGGAACCCATCAACCTAATGAATCATATTAAAATAATTCCTGACTGTACATTTGCCTAGTGTTAAATGTTCATAAACTTTATTCTGAGCAACTCAGGTGCCGTTAGACTTAGAGGTGTTACAGGAATTTTATCGTCTCTCCTCTTTCATAAATGTTTGTGTTTATTTAAAAATAATTTACACAGAGTTGAGAGCTTAAATTTTATATTTTCTAAAAGGAAGAAGGGAATAATTAATTGTATATCTCCCCATTTCTATCTATAGACCATCTCACAAAATAGCTAGATCTGAAACTCTATGAGATTGATAATATGCAAAAATCTATGCTATCGGAAGTTGAAACGAACATGTTTAAATGAGATGTTTTTTATAAAGTGCTCGCACAATTCTTGACTCAAAGTTAACAGTTTATAAATATCAGTTCCTTTTGAATATTTACTAGTGCCTTCGTTTGATGATTCTAACTCATACTATGTCCAGAAATTGTGTCTTCTTCACTTTGAAAGTGGTTCATTTTTTTTCTTGCAATCCGCTGGATATTGAGATCATGTCATGATGTGACTTAAACGTGATGTAAGCTGGTGGGGGAAGGAATTATGTGACGTTGAGAAGGTCAGGTTGAATGAAGTGTTCCTGGTACCCTAAGGAAAGGAGATATTACCCTCTATTGGTTTACTAGTCATGTTTCAGATGTTTTCTTTGAGGTTAGGACTCAGATCATCCCTTTGCTATACACTTAGTAATTTGCTAATTCATTCCTCAGGCTTCTAAGTAGTATTCAGACAACCTTATTTGTCTCCAGTCCCCATCTATAAAGTGGATAGCATGCCTACCCTACAGGTGTGTCATGGCTAGCAAGGCATAAGTATTTACTGGGGGCTTATTTTAGCAAAAACTTAAGAAAGAAGTCATGGCCCTTAACCTTCATAGAATTGACTATTGAGCCTTAGAGACCAAAGTGAAAGAAAACATTGTGAAAAAATGTTTTCGTTGTTCCCTGAGAATTGAATACAGATACCAGGCCATGCAACCCCGGCTTCTGTCACTGCGTTGGGTGCACATCCGGCTCCCTGGATAGACTGGCCTTTCCCCCTCATAGCCCAGACCTCTTGAAGCTGCATGTTGGATTTGAGAAGACAACCTTTCCAGATAACGCAAGATCATTCTTTGTTATCAGTAGACACATGCCCTGCCCCCCGCCCACCCCCACCAGAAATTTCAAATAGCGCCCAAGGTCCATTAGTAGAAGACTGAGAAGTGAAATTGGATCGCCCGTTGAGGGTTGAGCTTTGGGTCTTGAGTCGTATTTAGTGATTAGTTTCTGAAAAGCCTTCTGCCCCTCAAGCTGCGGCACGCTTTGGTCTTCTCCTGGTCCCCTTAGGGTTATGGTCGCCAGTGAGGAAGCTCAGCTTCTAATAAGGAAGAAGCTTGAGGGTGGTTTTTTTTTTTTTGCAGGTAGTACATGGGGGTCAGGAAGCAGGAGCAGAGGATGTCCCCTTGACCTATGAGATAAGAAAACAAACAAACCCATGTGAGGCAGCAGTGACATTTGTTGCAATGCCTAATTTTAGAAGCAGAATGTGAGGAGATGAGTTGGAACACACATGGGCAGCTCCAATAGAAAGTTGAGATGGAATGTTCTTGCTCTTACTCTGCATGTGCTGTGGGACCGGCATGCACAGGGTTTTGCAAACTGATAATTGCTGATAGATTATAGTTTTTTACTGGAGGGTCTGAGACAATCTAGCTGGCTCTCTGTGAACAAGGAAATAGACTTGGTAGGAATTGAAGGATGAAAAGTAACTTTCCTACATTAACCATCTAGGAAGCAACTAGGAAGGGGAAGTAGAAACCCCCCAGAAGGATGACTCCCTTGAATGAATCTTCATGGTGCTTTGTAATTAGGGGCCCTAAAGGGGTGTCTGAACATTCAAAGGAAACTGGAAGACTAAAGGCTGTCTAGATGAGGGGTGGCAGATACATGGCATAAATGCCACCCTCTTCTTTTCCAGGCCATGGCAGATACCGCCAATTAATCATGGCACTTTTTGCTGCTAAGATCTTCAGTTCTTTTATGCTGAGATCTACAAAATTATGAGGACCACCTCTTCCTGTGTGAGTTCTCATTTTGTACTTTTGGTTGGAATAAATTAGAAATCACAAGACATCAAGAAACTGATATAAATCAAGAGGTTTCACTCTCCCTTTATTCCAATTTATTGTGGTGGTCATGAAGTCTCTTAAAGTGAAGTTGATCTTGGTGATTTATTCTGGTCGAGGGACTTGTCTTATTTATTTATTTTGCATAATGAGATTAATGTTAATTTTCAGAGACCGACTCATACTAACCAAGCTTTAGAAAACGAATGTTGTGGTATAATAAGAAATATACATGGTCTTTGCTCCCAGTTCTTGGTACAGAGCTCCTAAAACTTGGCATTTCTTGAGTGACAGGACTGTCTTTTGTTATTCATAAGAAGATCCTTTTCAGCACATCTGAGTTTATGCTAAAGAGGTGACTTAAGGTGTCCCCTGGATAGTCTGGGATGGGGCAGATTATCAGAAAGACCAAGTGATCAGAGGGTAGGAACTTTCAGCCCCCATCCACAGCCTCTAGGAAGGGCAGCGGGGAGGAAGCCTGGAGATTAACACTCTACAAAAACTCTTGAACAATGATATGTGATGCGCTTCCAGGTTGGTGAACACATAGAAGTGCTGGGAGGGTGGTGTGCCTGGAGGGAGCATGGCAGCTCCATGCCTCTTCCCCCTTGCCCTAAGTATCTCTTCCAGCTGGCTCTTCCTGAGTTGTATTCTTTTATAATAAATCAGTAAACATAAGTAAATGTTTCCCTGAGTTCTGTTAGCTATTCTAGCAAATTATTGAGCAAGGGGGGGGGGCGGTCAGGGGAACCTGATTTATAGCTGGTTGGTCAGAAGTGCAGGTGACAGCCTGGACTTGCAGTTGGCCTCTGAAGCGGGGGGTGGGAGGTAGAGGAAGGGTGGGTGTAGTGAGACTGAGCCCTTAACCTGTGGGATCTGCTGCAATCTCCAGGTAGATAGTGTCAGGATTGAATTTGTCGGGTACCAGTTTGTGTCTGCCCGAGATTGGGGAATTGCTTGGAGTAGGAAAAACCCACACATACTTTTAGCTTGCCCTGGGCCTTATCTACGTGAGAAGTAAAGTCATCACGAAAAAGTTTCTTGAGAATTATGGAACCAGAGCTAAAGGAATCAGTTGCCTGAATTCCTTTATTCATTTATTTTTTGATTATCCTACATTGAAGGCAGAGAGTCTGCTCTCTTAGGGCCTACATGGCAAGGAAGGGGGCAGAGGATCAACAAGGAAACAATGAATGAACAAAGTTATTTCCAATAGTATTACACGGTGTGAAGAGTATAAGACAGGATATTGTGGTAGTGAATCAAGCATTTGATTCATGCTTTATTAGCAGACTGGCCTTTCTGCAATTGGTAAATTCCTGACCCCAGAAGCGAATGACTCAGGCCTCGGGCAGGGACATGCCTTCTCCCCTGGACGGTGCTCTAACGGGGACTGCCAAAACATGCCTCAGCGTGTTCTTCTCATAGCCCCCTTCAGATCGATCAGCACATCCTCACGCTGGGGAGTGGAGGAGCACAGAGTCATGGTTAAGAGCAGGAGCCCTGCAGCTGGAACAGACCTGGAGACATACCCTGATTGTGCCACTTTTAGTCATTCAACAAATGTCCATTGAGTATATATTATGTACCAGGTGCTGTTCTGGTGCTGAAGACAGACAGTGAACAAATACATATGAAATATGATATTTATCTTTGGACACCCCTGTTCACAGCAGCATTATTCACAATAGCCAAAAGGTGGAAACAACCCAAGTGTCCACTGATGGATGAAGGGATAAACCAAAGGTGGCATAAACACACAATGGAATATTATTCAGCCTTAAAAAGGAAGGAAATTCTGACCCATGCTACAATGTGGATGAACCTTGAGAACACCATGCTAAGTGAAATCAGCCAGTCACAAAAGGACAAATACTGTGTGATTTCACTTATGTGAGGCACCTAGAGTACCTCACATCAGGTACATATAAATTCATAGAGACAGAAAGTAGAAGGCCGGTTGCTGGAATCGGGGGGAGAGATGGGGAGTTGGTGTTTAATGGGTACAGAATTTCAGTTTTGCAAGACGAAAGAGTTCTGTGGATGGATGGTGGTGATGGTCGCACAACATTGTGAATGGACTTAATGTCACTGAACTGTATGCTTAAAAATGGTTAAGATGGTACATTTTATATTACGTGTATTTTACTACTCTAAAAACAACATAAATCTAAAAGGGCTGATAAACACTGAGAAGAATGCAGCAGGTACAGAGGATAGAGAGTGGCCTGGGTAGTTGCTGTTTTGGGAAGGGTGGTTTAGGCATAGCCTCTCTTAGGACATGACAGAAGAGACCCAAAGGAAATGAGGGTACAGGCCGTGAGGACATTAGAGAGAACATTCCAGACAGAGGGAAGAGCAAGTGGAGGGAGCCTGAGCTGGGAGCAGGCTTGGTGTGTTTGAGGATCAGCCAGGAGGTCCTGGACTGGACTGGACTGGAGGGGGCGGGGGTGAGCAGACAGGAACCGAGGCCAGATCAGGTTGCATCCTGTCACCGCGGTAAGGACCTCAGGTCGTTCTCCAGGTCAACTGGGGAGTCAGTGGAGGGTTTCGATGGAGGGGCAACACGGTCTCAGTTACATGTTCAAAGGAATCATCCTGACTCCCTGGCAGAGGATAGACTTCAGGGGACCAAGAGTGGAGGCAAGATGACCAGTAAGGAAGCTGATGCAGCTAGAAAGCAAGTCAGGGTGAGGGACGAAGGTGGAGTGGACAAGGGTGGTATTGGTGGAGGCAGCAAGAGGCGGTCTGATCCTGCGTGTTAAATGTCGGAGGTGGCATACCAGTGTGACAGTAGTTAACAAGAGAACTTCTATGCAGCAGCCTGATGGCCGTCTCTTCCGGTCTAACAGTCTCCCCACTGAGGCCCCTTCGCTCCCACCCAAGGTCGGTGCCCACCCAGCTGCCTCGGCTCGCCCCTGCTTCTCGTCCCCGAGGCCCAGGGAACACTGGGTCCTTGATCAGCCGTGGAGACCCCGGGTGCTGCCTCCAAACGTCCCGCTACCTGCCTCCCCAGCCCCCTCTCTGCACCACTGCTCCCGCTGCAGGGGCAAAGGCCAGCTGCCATCAGGGTCCCCAGAAGCGAGCCCGTAGCTAACCTGATGCATCTCAAGCCCCGCCCCTTTGCGAGATGCGGGCCCTGGGGGTGTGGGCTTCGCAGCCTCTGGCCCCGAATTTCTACCTCTTCTTCATCTGCCTTCTCTCATTCATCCGGCAAGAAGCATCAGGGCTTCCCTTCTTCCTGGAGGGGACCTCCGTCCGGTGGGACTCCCTGAGCCGGTCTGCCAGCCTCGCTGCTTGAAATGTTAAAGGGGAGATAAGGGGATTTTGAAAACCCTTTTCTCTCTTGACAAAGCCTTTGCATGGCTTTGATAACCCTTTTATAGATGTTAGACGTTGAACTTGAATCTTTCTTTTTCTTGGCATCCTTACTTGAACATCCTAATGTTCTTCCCTGCAAGACTCCCCCTTTTATAGATGTTAGACGTTGAACTTGAATCTTTCTTTTTCTTGGCATCCTTACTTGAACATCCTAATGTTCTTCCCTGCAAGACTCCACCCCCGCCCCCCCCCCCGAGCTAGGACAAAGGTCATTTGCAGAGAAATGCCAAAAAGAAAAGCACAGTGATAGATTCCAAGATACTACACCTCTCACACAAGTGGACTTTAATAACGTGAAGCAGTTTCCATAAGTTTCCCAAGGCAGAGTTGCCTGTGCCCACGAGCTGTCTCCAGGGCCACAGGGAATGGCAGTGACTTGGTCTCCTCTGCCTGGTGCCGCATGGACCAGGCTCATCCTTTGCCCTGATTGTTTGGTTGAGGACATTTTTGGAAACTCTGCAGAGAAAAATGTTAAAACTAACCTGGGACAGATTGTCACTGGCATGGAGCAAAACAGGAGGTGTGGAATCGGGCAGCCGTTTGGAGGCTTGCAGTCAGATGCAGTCGGATGGAGGTTTCTTGAAAGTTCAAGGGAGCCATGGATACAAACGCAGTGTGTAAGGTCAGGACCTTGGGCGCAGGGTGGGGACACTGGACAGGAAGAGAAAGACCCTAGACTCTTGTTGGAACCAAATCAGTCCCCGTTTTCAGCGCTGGCCTGGCATGTGGTCCAGCGGGCTGGAAGTAAGTTCAGAGGGTGGTGAGTTGCGGAAGCTGTGGGCTGTGGGCTGTGGTCCAGGCACTGCCCCTCATGAGTTGTGTGGTTAATTCCCAAGACTCAGTTTCTTTATCAGTAAAATAGGAACAATACTGTAATCACCTCTGCCCAACCCATTTCACAGGCTTCCTGGCCACCTGGTATATCAAAGGGCTGCGTAAATCCCTAGGTTGGGACAGATGAGGGCTGGGAGGCGGAACTTATCCTCAAGGCAGAGATGTCGTGACTCGCGGTCTTCCGACACCCCTGCCTGGGAGCCCGGACCACTCGCCTGGGTCCGAGGGTTCAGTGGGCGTCTCGTCCCTTACCAGGAGTGGGGATATTTGGAGGCAACTAGGGAGCTCTGTGTGGTGCCCGCAGCGGGGTCGTCCGGGGCTGCTGACTGCTTTTACTTAGCAACAGGCATTTTAAGTGCACAACACGAGACTGTAGCCCCCAGGAATGCAGCATTTTTGAGCAGCAACGCGCAGCGCGCCGGCTGTAAAACATTGCCGTGTTCACACTAGTGCTCAAGACATGTGAAGAGAAGCGAATGCATTGCCGCTGGAGTATTTCTGTATTGAGAAGAACCTTGCCATTACCCTACAGAGCCTTCTGGAAGACATTAGGATCATTTTTAAGAGGCCTGCTTGAACACAGGGGAGCAGTCATTCCTTTTATTTTATTCCTTACACATTTACAATTGGAAAATTTCATTATTCTGGAATTATTAAGTAGTTGGGGGAAGGATTACTTTTTTTTTTTTTTTTTTTTTTTTTTGCGGTACGCGGGCCTCTCACTGCCGTGGCCTCTCCCGTCGCGGAGCGCAGGCTCCGGACGCGCAGGCTCAGCGGCCATGGCTCACGGGCCCAGCCGCTCCGCGGCACGCGGGATCCTCCCGGACCGGGGCGCGAACCCGCGTCCCCTGCATCGGCAGGCGGACCCTCAACCACCGCGCCACCAGGGAAGCCCAGGATTACTTATTTTTAAATTTATTTTTGAGAGCTCCTTTCTTTATTTCTTTTCATGTTAAAAAAATGTATTCTCTCAGAGGCGATTTTTTTTTTCTTTTTTCTTTTTTTGGCGTGTGTGTGTGTATGTGTGTGTGTTGAAAAAACCTTGGCCTAAGCTTGAGAGGCTGACCTTTAACTTCAGAGGAGGAAGTGCGGTGTCGGGCAGCCGGGGAGGGCTGAGTGAGTCAGAGGCCTGCAATGCCCTCCTCCTCCCAGGCAGGAGCCAGGCCCGTCCAGCCAATGCTATATGGGAAAAAGAGATCCTGTAGAAGTGACCGCTGTGGTGACGACAGCGTAAGTGGTTCCTCTTTTGAAGTCTTAATGCTCCCAGAGCTGCGGGAACCGCAGTCGGTGTTCGCCGTCCTCCCTCCACCGCTGACGGACCGTAAGGAACCGGCCGTTTTCCCTCCGAGATGGAGGAGAGGGGCTGTGACTGTGAAGAACCATTGACCTTTAGGAGCCGAGCCGGAGGCTGATGAACGGGCAGCATTTCAGGGTGGGCCCTGGGTTCACAGTGACCTTGAACCATGACTTCAGCTTTTGGCAGCTGCCTCTCCAGAAGAAGGGGGGCCCACTGCATTTACTATCTTGAGAACTGTGGGGTCCTGTATCTGAGTAGACCGGCCACGTCCATGGGGCAGCCCATGGTGAGCTCTCTGTACCAGTGGAAGGGGCTCTTGTCTGCCTGCCGCCTCTTCTGTGAAACTTTTCCTATGCGACTGAAACCGAGGTGTGAGCCTCCTGCTCCCACATTTCTGAAATCTCAAGTCACGTACCCACCATCTTTCTTTTTTTTTAAATCACTTTTTTTTTTTTTTTTTTTTTTTGGCCGCACAGCATGCGGGATCTTAGTTCCCCGACCAGGGATTGAACCTGCAGAGTCTTAACCATTGGACCACCAGGGAAGTCCCCAGCATCTTTCTTTTTCTGACTCCATGACAGTGATTTTGGGAATGGTCTCATCGTCCACAGCAATGGCAAGCCAGCAAATGAGCAGTTACTATGTATAAGCTTGGTCCTAGGAACAACAGATGGAGAGAGAGGGAGGGAGGGAGAGAGAATCTTCTTTAGGGTCTTACAAAGAACCTGAGGATGAGGACATGGATGCTTCCCTCAGCATGCCACTGAAACGCTTCTCACCCGGGTCATACGTGACCTCCTAACCATCAACTCCAGCAAACATTTCCCATCGCCTTCCCTGCCGTGGGAGAAACAACCTCCTATTTGCACATCCTCTCTTGAACTCCCAAGACAGCACTCAGCCTTGGTTCCCCTGCCCCCTTGCACACTGTGTCTTGAGGTCAGTTGTTCGCTACATCTGTCGCATGAATGTAGCTGCTGTTTCTCAGATTTCCACTTTTGGTCTTCTTCTCGCTCTTCCATTTAAAAAAATTTTTTTTTCCTCAGCAATTTCATCATATCCCAGAGCATTTGATTCTACATTTTAACAGTCTTCCCAGGTGTGCTGATTCCCAAGCAGTTTTGAGAATCTCTGGACTTCTCGATCCCTCTGGTCTTAGCTTCCCCACCTGTAACATGGGGATAATACTGGTACTTGCCTCATTGGACTGTTGTCAGGATGAAGTGTGTTCATGTATGTGAAGCACTTAGAGCAGTGCCTGGCTCATAGTCAGATTTACATACATGTCTGTTGTTGTTAAGTTTAGGCAGAGGCCTGATGGGAAATAGATCTTCAAAGGAACATTGAGGCCTTTTGCAGAGACATAGTCGTTCCCCCAAATCTAGTCTCCCCTTCCGGAATCCCCACATGGCCACGCAGAATCTCTTGCAGCTAGGTGTGCCTGTGTAACGAGGTTCTGGGAAACAAGGGCTAACTGGAAATGTCCTGTGGCAGTTTCTGGGAACTTCCCTACAAGCCAGCTTTGTCCTCTCTTCTTTCTGCCATTCTGCTGCCCAGAACTTGAGGTGGTGGCTGCCATCTTGAAACAGGAGCGTGAGGACCATTTATGAAGCTTGTCGGGATGCTGAGCTGCAAGCGCCTGAGCGCTCAGGAGTTCGTGTAGCACATCTCCTTACGCCCTGGACTGCTCACCTCTTGAGTTTTACATGAGAGGGAAATAAACTTCTGTCTTTTTTTTTTTTTTTTAAATAAATTTATTTATTTTTGGCTGCATCGGGTCTTCGTTGCTGCGCGCAGGCTTTCTCTAGTTGCGGCGAGCGGGGGCTACTCTTCGTTGCGGTGCGCGGGCTTACTGCGTTGGCTTCTCTTGTTGCGGCGCACTGGCTCTAGGCACGCGGGCTTCAGTAGTTGTGGCACGCGGGCTCAATTGTTGTGGCTCGTGGGCTCTAGAGTGCAACCTCAGTAGTTGTGGCGCACGGGCCTAGTTGCTTCGCAGCATGTGGGCTCTCTGTGAACCTGTGTCCCCTGCACTGTCAGGTGCACTTTTAACCACTGTGCCACCAGGGAAGTCCCTAAACTTATGTCTTTTTAAAGCCACTACTTTTTTGGGTCTACAAATTGAATTGTAGCCAACCTAACCTTAAGTGATACAGAATGCTGATACAGGCAGTACCTATTGAATTAGGTATCGAAGGCCAAATTATCTTTTATTTGGTGGTTAGTAGGAGAACCATTGAAGGTCTGGGGTCACACAATGGGGAATTCACTTTAGGAAGATTAATCTTCCAGTCATCTCCACCCATGTGAAGGTGGTGAGAGAGCCTAGAGGTGGGGAGAGTAATGAGGAGACTGATACGGAGTGGGCAGGACAGGAGGCAGTGACAGTCTCAGGTAGGAAACAGAGGTGGAAATGGAAAGGAGAGGCTGGGTGGCAGAATCTGTGTTAAAAGAGACCCAAGAGTACTTTGCAGCTGATAGGATGTCTTGGTGGAGACATGGGAGAGGGAAAAGGTGACTTTGAGGCTTTGGGGGAGAAATTTGGAGGGTGATTCAGTGGTTTCCTGGAACTGTCATGTACTGGTCTCTAATCAGACTGTGCAGTGGGTGACTTCATGTTGGTAGCTTGAAAGTGGCCATGGTGGGAATATGGAAACACTATGGAAATCAACAAATGCTACACATCAGGGCTCCTCCATCTCCCCACAAAGAGTCAGTTTATCAGCACACCACTGAATTCAAATGCCCCAAACATGAAAGTCAGGAGGAAGAGCTGGTTTGGGAGATACAATGAGCTTCACTTTACCCATGAAAATTTAAGGGGTTGGCCAGCCACAGTGTGGGTGAAAGCTAGTTTGGAGGCAAGCGCACAACAGTAGAAGTGCTGAAGCTGTAGGTGTCATAAATCATCAAGGGGAGATTGTGGACCAAAAGGAAAAGGGCAGAAAACAAAACCCTCAGGAATATGTCCTTTTAGGACTCAGAAGGAGGAAAAGAAACCAATGGAAACAGAAGAAACAATCGGAGAGACAGTAGGGAAATATAGGAAAGTTCTGTACTATGGAAAAGAGGAGGAGGAGAGAGAGAGAGAGAGAGAGGGGCCAGGAGCTATAGAGGAGCTGAAACAAGTGAGGTCTCAGAAAAGGCTGCTGAATTTGGGGATTAAGAAGCCATTGGAGGGCAATGTTTATAAAGGGATGGTTGCAGAAGCCAGATTCCTTCAAAGCCGGGACCCAAGAATATATGAAGCTAATTTGTACAGCATCCAGCAAAACTTCTAGTGCATTACAGGCTATACATAAATGCACTTTGATGCATTTTATAAATGCAAAGTACTTTGGAGATTACTTGACTGTGTCTAAAGAAATTGGGTCATTTACTGATCTTTAAAACTACATGGAGCCTGGAGCTACCTAATCACGAAAGGAAGAGTGATCTTGGGGGTGGTGGAGATTTTATGTGGGGTGAGCGTCTTGGCCCACGTGATTAAGCTGTCATCCAGTGACTAAGGAGATAAGCCTATCACTACGCAGGGGCTGTGGAGCTGACCCCATTGTATGTGCCTCAAGCTGCTCTTTGATTTGCAGCTGATGCTGCGACATTTTACTGTCCTTTGCTCCATGTCTCAGTCCTAGCCCTTTTCTGCAGGAATTGCTTTGTCTTTGTTATTCTGTCAATATGTTGGCCTCTATATGCTGTAACTGTGGTGATGTTTTTCTGTAGTTCAATAGCCTCAAGAGTTATACATGAAAGTTCCTCAAAATATTTCTCCATTTCATAGTTACCTGCCTCTTTTGGGGAAGCGGAGGGATGGGAGACTGGAGGGAGAAGGAGAAATCACACTTACAGAATGCCCACTGTTTTTTTTTTTTTTTTTTTTTGTGGTATGCGGGCCTCCCCCCGCTGCGGCCTCTCCCGCCGCGGAGGACAGGCTCCGGACGCGCAGGCCCAGCGGCCACGGCCCACGGGCCCAGCCGCCCCGCGGCATGCGGGATCCCCCCAGACCGGGGCGCGAACCCGGCTCCCCTGCATCGGCAGGCGGATGCGCAACCACTGCGCCACCAGGGAAGCCCCCCACTGTTTTTAGAATTCATTTAGCAACTATTTATTGGGCACCTCTAGTTTCCAGGTCTTTTGCATCTCATATCATTCTTCCAAGAACCTTTCTGGGAGGTTATCATCCTACCCATTTTACAGATGAGCACTTCTGTGCTCACTCATTCCCCTGCAGGTATTGGAAGGCAGATTGATTTCTAGAACTTTATGATGAGTAGGGTTTTTGTTTGTTTGTTTGTTTTTTAGTATCGTATATGTTTGATTCAGAGTTGACCTTCAAGACTCTGGATGTAACATCCTCAGCAAGTCCTGGAGTTCTGACTACTTGTGGGAGTGGGACCTCATCTAGAGTCTAACACTTAATCATGCTCATCTCCTTGTGGATTCGGCTTCCAGTCACAGGCTCCAATTATTTCTTGATGTAGAAATATAGGACTTGGAAGACTGGCTCAAGCTGTCATCCATTTTACATTCATTCATTCAACACAAATGTGATGAACTCTTACTCTGCTGAACACTGGGATTGCAGAATTAAATAATCCTTTGTCTCTGTTCTCAAGGAGCTTGTACGTTGCGTAGCAAGCCCAAGATCAGAAAGTAGGTCCTTCTCAGCCAAGTCAAAATCAATGATCAAATACCTAGTACTACTTTGTTGTGTAACCTGTGGTTTCTGTGCAGTTTTGTTCTGTGGTTATCCTTACGATATTTCCTCCGTGTATTTCACATGACATCAGCTCCCATGAGGAGTAAGTGCCTTGATATATGGCACTCTGTCTCATATGACTTTGTACCTGCACCAAATGGCACAATGTCTGGCACATAATCTGTGTTCATCAGATGTTCGTTGAATTAATAGATGAGTTACAAGGACTGTTTGTTAATTAATAGTAGTACTCTTATATATCAAATATGAGGCCCAAAGACTGACTTAGTAAATTCAGAACATGCTAGAATTCAGATTTCTGATATCTAAATGTTAGTGTTTTATACACTAATTTATTTAATTTTTGATTTTAGTGCACAGAGTTGAATTCAATATATTTTTTAAGTCATGATTCACCAAAATCATCATTCTGTGCAAAGCCCCTCTCTGTTATGGTTTGTTTTTTTGTTTGTTTGTTTTGTTTTGTTTTGTTTTTGCAGTACGTGGGCCTCTCACTGTTGTGGCCTCTCCCGTCGCGGAGCACGGGCTCCGGATGCACAGGCTCAGCGGCCATGGCTCACGGGCCCAGCCTCTCCGCGG
>NC_041226.1:15787610-15808967 GCF_002837175.3 Physeter macrocephalus | reverse complement strand
CTTCCCGGACCGGGGCACGAACCCGTGTCCCCTGCATCGGCAGGCGGACCCTCAACCACTGCGCCACCAGGGAAGCCCTGTTTTGTTTTTTTCCCCCTTACTTTTCTCATTTTCTGCTGCCTGCCGCCTGACACCCACTCTAGTTTGTTGTTTGAGTCCTTAGATATGCGTGTATTTTTGAAGAATAAATAGTGTTTGGATTATGTATGTGTGGTACTTAATTCCCAAGCAATTAGAGACTTTCTGGTTACCTTTCTGTTATTGATTAAAGAACATACACTGTAAGATTTCAGTCCTTTCAGGTTTACTGAGGTTTGCTTTTTGGACTAGGATGTCATCTATTTTGGTAAATATCCCATGCATATTTCAGAAGAGGATGTATTCTGCAGTTGTTGGGTGCAGTGTTTAATATTTCTCAATTAGGTCAAGTTTATTAATCACATGGTTCATATTTTTTATATTTTTATTGATTTTGTCTGCTTGGAGAAATGTGTTACAATCTCCTACAATGATTATGAATTTCTGTTTTTTTTGTTTTTTTAGTTTTTTTCTTTTACTTTATATATTTTGAGACTATAATGTTAGGTGCTTAGAAATTTAGAATTGCTGTATCTTCCTAGTAGACAGAAGCTTTTATGATTGCGAAGTGTCTTTCTCTAAGTGCTTCTTGCCTTAAAGTTTATATTTTCTCATGTTAATATAGCTACATTAGCTTTCTTGGGGTTAGTGTTTGCGTAGTACATCTTTTTTATCATTTTACTCTTAGCACTTCCATTTCTATGTATTTAAAGTGAGTCTTTTGTAAGCAGCATATAATTGGGTTTTGTTTTGATTTCTCAGTATTTCAGTTGAAGTGTTTAGTCAGCTTGCAGTTAATGTAATTACCATATACTTGAGATAAGAAATTTCATTTTCCTATTTGCTTTCAGTGTGTTTTACCTTTTCTGTGTTTCTTTTCTGCCCTTGTTTGCCTTCTCTTTCATGTAAGTTCTTTTTAAAAAAAAATTCCTTTCTTTCCTCTGTTAGTTTATACGTTCTTTTCCTATTGTTAGTGCTTACTCTAGAGATAACCACATGCATCCTTGACAATGTCACATCTAACCTAAATTTGTACTGTTACCATTCCCTAGACACAATGAACCTTAGAACATTTTAACTCCCATTGACCCCACTTTCAACTTATTTACTATCTTTTGTCCTTTATTTTAAATTTATATGTATTTTAAACCCCACAAGACCATTATGTGGTATTGTCAATGTTTATTTAGATAACTATGTTTGTTGTGATTTATGTAAATTATTTTTATTCAGATTTGCCATTAGTGCTACTCTTTATTCTTTCCTGCATTAAAAAAAATAAATTTATTTTTTTATTTTTGGCTGTGTTGGGTCTTCATTGCTGTGCGCTGGCTTTCCCTAGTTGCGGTGAGCGGGAGCTACTCTTCATTGCAGTGCGCGGGCTTCTCATTGCGGTGGCTTCTTTTGTTGCGGAGCACGGGCTCTAGGTGCGCGGGCTTCAGTAGTTGTGGCTCGCGGGCTCAGTAGTTGTGGCTTGTGGGCTCTAGAGCGCATGCTCAGTAGTTGTGGCGCACAGGCTTAGTTGCTCCACGGCATGTGGGATCTTCCCGGACCAGGGATTGAACCCAGGTACCCTGCATTGGCAGGCAGATTCTTAACCACTGTGCTACCAGGGAAGTCCTTTCCTGCGTTTCTGAACTTATGTCTAGGATCATTTTCCTTTGGTCTAAAGAAAATCTTTTAGTATTCCCATTAGATTTGATGTGCTGCTAATATTCTCAGTTTTTGTTTGAAAATATGTTTACTTAAGCTTAATTTTTGAGGATTCATTTTTTCTGAATATAATAGTCTAGATTGGCAGTTATGTTCTTTCAATACTTTAAAGATATTATTTCAAAGTCTTCTGGATTCCATTGTCTTCTGGATTCCATTGTTGCTACTGATAAGTATGGTGTCAACGAATCTGTTCTTTGCTTTTAATATATGTCTTTGGTCTTTAAGTAGTTTTTAAGTGTTTCTCACTATGTGCAAAGATATTATTTTCTTTAGTATTTGTTTTTGCTGTTTGTAGTACTTCCTGAGAGTGTAGCTTGATGTCTCTTGTCATTTTGGGGGAATTCTCAGCTATTCCCATCTTTCCTGGGATTCCCCCTACATTAGGCCATTTTCTTGTATTATACATGTTTCCTACACATCTAAACGTCCTTACATTCTTCTGTATTTTCTTCCTTTTGTCTTTCCTTGCTTCAGTTTGGATATTTTCTTCTAATATCATCTAGTCCACAAATTCTCTTTTGAGATAACTTCAGTTATTGCACTTTTTCACTTCTAGAATTCTCCTTTAATTCTTTTAAAAATGTAAGTTCCAAGTTTTCGGCTCAGCTCTTGGCCAAGATTCTCTCTCTTTTTTTAAATTCTAAAAACATATTAAGCATAGTTATTCTAAAGTCAGTGCTTGATAACTCCACTATCTGGATTTCCTCTTGGCCAGTTTCTGTTTTTCAGTTTAGCTCATTGGCAAGGTCTTGGTGTAGGTAGTGCTGGCCCAAGTAAGGTTGTTTCTGTGTAGATGAGAATTCTGCCATGTTCTTCATATGCACACAATGTTCTGGTCCAGATCAGACAGGGGTTGGTGAGCTGTTGAGAGGAACCCCAACTCTGTCAGATTAACAGCGTGTATGAAGAACTGGGAAGAGAAATGTAAGAATTCTAATTGAATGCTGTAGTTGGTGAGCATAGCTGCAAGTCAGCATAGAGTTGAGAGTGAAATGGTTTCGAGAAAGTATTTCAGGTCTCTAACAATAACAATAACAATAGCAATAATAATAACAAGTAATATTTATAAGACCTGGGTTTGTACCAAACAATGTGCCAAGTGTTTGTCTGGATTATCCCTTCAAGGCACACAAAAATCATGAGCTAGTTGTAGTTATTAATCCCATTAGACAGGTGCCACATCCGAGAATTGGAGAGACTGACTTGTCCTGGGTCACACAGAAGTAACTGGCTGAGCTGGTCCGACTGACTCAGGACTCCTGTGCTGAATGACTAGCCATACTACTGCTCAGAACTCAGGCCCTTTTGTTTGAAGAATGGGCTTTTAGTATTCTCCACGAGAAGACTTGCTCTTGTACCTTTTCTGAGTTGCTTATTTAGTAGCATGAGCATCTGGTTCTAGAGGATTTAGTGTTTAAAAAGCGGCAAAGGTAATATAGAGGCAGAGACATTTAACAGGCTTCCTTTCTTCTGCTGCCACTATTGGCATTTTGCTCCTGGGCTTGTTTCATTTTCCCTTGGCAATGAGCTAGAATACATCAGCAGGGATGGACACCACCAAAGTGCAGCTGCCCCGGTCAGTGGGTAAAATGGCCAGACCTTGGCAGCTGAGGGGGACAAACGAAGCCACAGGTGACCTTCAGAAATTCAGCTGCACGTATAGCTTCTCTGAGACCCCCGGTGTGAGCAAAGATGCAAGTTTCACTTAGATTTTCTTCTACCCTTTTGGTATTTGGTATTTTCCTCATCTGGGTCTGATGATCCTGGACTGGTGTTTTTGATGTGTTTTACTGATTCATGCTATTCCTTTCTGAAGTGGACGGAGTGCCGTGTTTCCAGCCAGGCACCTTTCCCATTTCTCTTAAGCCAGGTACGTTTATAGAGAGGTGGAATCATGTGCTTCTTGTTCCTGTTAGATTTACCCACGTAGACTCCCCTGGATATCTTGAGGAAGCCAGCAGAGCCATTCCATGCATTTTCTCTTTGAACCAAGAAGTTGTATTTAGTCCAGATGAGATGGAACAGTTGCTGGAGGCTGAGTGAGGCCAAAGGAGTGAATGGGGATTTTGTGAGATTTATTCTGTAAAGCTGGCCCTGAGCCTAAAGCAACCCCTCCTGGCTCCTGGCACTTACTTGGGAACGTTTGAAGGACACTCCTTTCAGGGCCTGAACCCAGGCATAAGGAACAGAGGAAAAGGCAAAGTAAATCCAGCTTTATCGCCTAAGACCTGGAACTCAGAAAAACTTTGACTGCAGTTTGGGATGAAGTCGGAATGGATTTTTTTGCTCGCTTCATCCTGAAAAATATCTGCACAACCTTCTCCTTTAAAGAAGATAGGGGAATAAGTTCATTTGTATCATTTTTTTAGATTCTGCATATAAGTGCTATCATATCTTGTCTTTCTCTGTCTGACTTACTTCATTTAGTATGATAATCTCCAGGTCCATCCATGTTGCTACAAATGGCGGTTAACCGGGGCGGGGGGAAGAGTCAGGGGGAGGGATAGATTGGAAGTTTGGGACTGACATGTACACACTGCTATATTTAAAATAGATAACCAACAAGGACCAATGTATAGCACACGGAACTCTGCTCAATATTCTGTGATAACATAAATGGGAAAAGAATTTGAAAAAGAATAGATACATGTATATATATAACTGAATCACTTTGCTGTACACCTGAAACTAGCACAACGTTACTAATCAACTATACTCCAATATAAAAGTTAAAGAAAAAATGAAAAAAAAAGAAGATAGGGGAAAAAAGAGCCTCAGTGATGTGATGTCATCTTGATTCCCTTTGCGACAAAAAATCTCGATCTTTTTTCATGAACCAGGTGCCAACCTATCAAAACTCTGGAAATGACACAGTGACATCTCCCCCTGGTTACAGGCATGAAGTTAGGGGAGATGTCTGTTCATAACTTTTGTCCTGATAGATTTTCAAGTCATGCATACCAGTAGGGGTAATAAAGATAGCACTTGAGGTCTGCTAGGCAGTTTTCTCGAAGTCGTTGGTTTTCAGGTTGTGCTGGCCGAGCTTCCCTGCAGGCCAAGGCTGGTTGATCGTCTTGCCGGCTCACAAAAGAGAAAGTAGGTGTCTCAGTGGGAGTGGAGTACAACCGTCATCTCCATGGGGCTGTGTGTGCAGGGGACGCGAATAGAAGTGGATTTCTGTGGAAACCTTATGATTGAGCTTTTTGCTTTTATTATTTGGTTTCCATGGTAAGTCCTTTCAAAAGACTAAGATAGCAGTGTCTTTACATACTCAGGAGAGGAGTACAAACAGGCATCAGCAGAGGCTTGAGGGTTTACAAAGCAAGCCCGTGGGCAGTGCCTCACTGGGTCCTCGCAAAAGCCCCGTGATATAGGTAAGGATTGTTATTCCCATTTTGCGGAAGAGGAAATTGAGGTCCAAGGAGGGTAACACAGCGGGAATGTAGCTACATCAGGGGTTGTCAGGCAACCGCACGGAAGCTTTCACAGGGTGTTCTGCAGCGCCCAGGTTCAGGGCCGCCACCTCAGGATCAACAGCAGCTCCCCGCCCTGCAGACCTAATTGTGCAGCCACAATTAGATGAATTCTCAAGCGGGATTGGTACCTGCAGAGGGCATTTGGGAAGGTGTGGGAGCTTTTTAGTTTCAATCACTTGGGGTGGAGGAAGCCATTGATATCTAGAGATGGGGGCCAGGAATGTTAAATATCCTACTCAGGACCATGCCACACAATGAAGACTTCTGCCCACATTTTCAGTAGCATCCCTGTCAAGAAACACAGATGAGCATCTTTTTCTTCTATTTAAAAAATACATGTGAGGTTTATACACGTGGTTGTATTTGAGGTGGAGAAGTTTCCCCTGCTGAAAGGACCCTTTGAACAGGACCGGGCTGGCTGTCCTTTGGGGCACCTCCAGCTCGAAACGCTCTCTACTCTTCGCATCCGTGTTTCTGGAATTCCCCGGAGCACCACAGAGAGGAGCGCTGGCCTGCTGTTGCTGGTCTAAAATCCCCGGGTGGAACCGTTTCAGCCTTTCCAGCTGAACGTCGTAAAATGGGTGGGTGGCTTGAGCCCCGTGCACAGGGACTGGCCCTCGCCGATCTGAACCACTCAGGTTGAGACCCTTAGGTCCTCCCCGCTCTCCTCGCTACCCTGCCGGGGAGACCTGGATCCCAGGAGTCCTCCATCTACTTGAGAGCAGCTCTTCCCATACAGCGTCAGATTTTCCCACTGAAAGTGTCAAGGTTGGGGGTGGCAGGGAAGAGGGTGTCGCAGGAACCCATCTGTCACAGCCATGAGCTGGTGCGAGCTGAGCTGTGACAGTTTATTCACAAACCCTGAGAGCGCTGCTGGCAGCTTCTCAACCCTTCCCTGATTGTCCTGGCCACAGGGTTTCCTCACATCTGCTGCCATCTGCCTCCCACAGGAACTGGGGGCCGCTGGAGAAGCCTGGCATTCTCTTACTAACTCTTATTTGCACTCCGTGACAGAAGGAGGCTTCAGTGTGGATGAGGGTAGAAAGAGAAAGCTCTTTGGGGCTGCCGTAAGAATCGAAACGGACACCACATGCCCTGCAGTAATGCTGGGCCCCTCACAAGAACCCTGAGGGGTGGGTATGGTTATTTCCACTTTACAGATGGGGAAACTGAGGCTTGGGATGAGGACATAAACCATCCAAGACCCCATAGCTTCTAGGCAGTACAACCAGATTCCTACCCACATCTGCCTGTGTTAAACAGCATCTTTGAGGTCGTTGCCTACCCGGCCTCTGGGAGCCTGGGGTTGCCATTTACTTCTGGGGTCCGGTTTCTTGCGTGAGGACTGCTGGGGTTCTGAGGGGCTAGTAGCCCAGACTCTTGGGTCTTTGCTCATTGTCATATCCTCTTGTCTAGCCTGATACCCGGCGTATAGGGAGTACTTAGCAACTCCTGTTGAATGAATGCGTTTGAAGTCTAGGCTTCCTTCACATATGTGTGCAGTAATCACGTTTTCTTATAAATTCAACCGCCCAGCTGCCTCGCAGATGAAGTAGCTTCTAGATCTGGGTGAGGAGTTTTAGGACAGAGGACGGGGGTCCTGGCGTGTACAATGCCTGGCGTTCAGAGTATGGATCTATACAGGGGACAGCTACTAGAAGTCACAGAAGCAGTTGTGGTCTATGTGAAGTGCTCCTTCGCAAGTACGGTGGCCGCAAAGTCTCCACCTGGCCTTGCTCCTCTCTGACACAGGGAGGGGACTGGGAGGAGGCAAGTGAGGCGTTTGCTCCGGTCACAGAGTTTAAGAGGGAACAAGATCTCAGTCGTCAAGATGAAGAAAGTTTTAATGAACTATTAAAAAAATCCAAATCAATGCAAAATAATCCATGATGAACAGCTCATCAGCATGTTAAACAAAGGGAGGACCAGTAGCCCCAGTGCCTGGACTGAGCTACGTTAGAGCCTGAGGCAAAAGGGACAGTCACTCCCACTGATCCTGTCTTTATTTAAAATGCTTATATTTTGTTTGTCATGACTTTTTTTGCATTAGTTTAGATTTTTAAAAACTACTGCATTAACAGGCAATTCATCTTGTATTTTATTTGTGGCGCCCCTTACTTTTGCACCCAAGGCGAGAGCCTCCTTGCCCTCACCCTGATCCGGCCCTGACCTGCCCTCGAGTCCTCCCACCTTCCCTCTTGCTCCTCCAGCCAGACTGTCCATCGTGCTCAGAACACCGCAGGTACCTTCCAGCCCCAGGGCCTTTGCTCAGGCCATTCTCTTTTCCTGGCCCTCCCTTTCCCCACAATTCTGGTTTTCTATCTCCAACCTCCTGTAGGTCTTTGCTCCTTTATATGCTGCTGATTATTCTTTGCTTTCTTCCTGTCCACTCTAGTGCCCCAGGAGGGCAGGTGTTTTCTTCTGTCATGGCCAGGCGTGTGGTTAGATGCTCGATAAGTATTTGACATACGAAAGAGTAAACAAAGATGATGAACAGGTCTCACTGTTGAGGAACTTAAAAGCCACAATGAGGAGTTTTAGTCTAAGGGACAATAGCCACTGTTGGTTTCTGGAAAAAGAAATAACTACCTAGCTACGATGCATATGTTGCAAGCACTGTTGTGTACTTTTTTTTTTTTTTTTTTTTTGGCACACGCAGGCCTGTCACTGTTGTGGCCTCTCACTGTTGTAGCCTCTCCCGTTGCGGAGCACAGCCTCCGGACGCGCAGGCTCAGCGGCCACGGCTCACGGGCCCAGCCGCTCCGCGGCACGTGGGATCTTCCCGGACCGGGGCACGAACCCGCGTCCCCTGCATCGGCAGGCGGACTCTCAACCACTGCGCCACCAGGGAAGCCCTGTTGTGTACTTTTTATAGGTATATTTAACTCCTTGAATCCTGCTGACCACCCCCGTCCCCATGTTTTACAAATGAAGAAAGTGAGACCTGGAGAAGTTAAGGGTCATGTCCAAGTGCAAGGGCCTTGGATTTACATATAGATCAGTCTGAGCTTCAGTGAGGACTCTTGATGTTTGTGGGATGTGTTGGATAAGGAAGTTAGAGACTAGAAGTCGGGGGGAAAAGCAGAGAAGGGATGTGTGAGGTGAGGGAGGAAAAGGTGATGCTGCAGAACACTCTGACTCCATCCACTGTCACGCCTCCACTCTGTCACCCCGTATCCCTATGCGCAGGACGCAAATCCAGGGAGGACCCGATGGGCTTATTGCCAATCAGTCGAAAGGAGGTTGGGACTAGGTTAGGAGTGGCTGGCGGACAAGTCATTCACTCAACTAGAATGAACTCTGTTGAAAAAAAAGGCGTTCAGGACTTGTTTTCAAATGAGATTTTAATCGGATTAGCAATGTCATCTTTTGTAGTCACAAACAAACCTGTACTTCTTTATGGCTCCAGCTTATTCATGAGGTCCTTGCTGGCAGCTCTCAGATCTGAGGGGGCCGCCTGGCCAATCTTTGGGAGCTCTTCAAGGGACAAGGGCACTGTTGAATAGAAAGAGAGACCTATTAGGAACCCAGGAAAACCTGGGCTGGCATCCTGGTTCTGCAGACTTCACCCTTCTGAGCCCATGTCTTCAGGGATATGGTGATAATAATCCCCTTCTCACAGGGTGCTGTAAGGGTTAAATGAGATAATTTATACAAAGCACCTAGTGTCTTACCTGGCACATAGGAGGTACACCGTGGATGTTCGTGTCCTTGACTCTTTTCGTCTTTTTTTTTTTTTTTTTTTTTGAGTTATAATCCCCTTCTCACAGGGTGCTGTAAGGGTTAAATGAGATAATTTATACAAAGCACCTAGTGTCTTACCTGGCACATAGGAGGTACACCGTGGATGTTCGTGTCCTTGACTCTTTTTGTCTTTTTTTTTTTTTTTTTTTTTTTTGAGTTCTATGTAGGCTGGTCAGTGGGAAAGTAGGAACAGGTAGAGGACAAGAGCTGGAAGTGGATGGCCATCTAGGAAACACTGACAAATAGGGCTATAAATAACCCTCAATATTGCCACATTACATAAGCACACACTGAAAAGTGATATATGATGATAAAACAGTATTTACAGAACACTATTTCTCTAAGGAATTCAAAGCACTTTTACACACATGATCTTATCAACCCTGGCAGAATCCCTCAGCAGGTGCTGTTGTCTCCATTTTCAAGAGGGGACAGGGACCCTGGAAGGACCAAAGACCAGTCTGGTCTCCATACTTTCTCTGCTCTCTGCTCAGCCAGCAAGGGTGGAAAGTCAGTGACACCTTCAGAGTGCCCTGCATCCCCAAATCCCCGTAATCTTAAGCACCTTAATAAAGCAATTCTTTCTTATGGGGAAGGTAGAGCTTTCCAGGAAAGTTTTCTGGAGATGAATTACTGGAACAGCAACTTCATCTTATTAGAATTAGCGTGCTCCGGTAAAGCCCATGAGGGGATTTGCTTCATTCAGAGTTCTGAGGGAGCAAGTTGAGACATGACTGGTCAGTGTTAATGGTTTTGTGATTAATCCACGGAATCAAAATTATCCTGAGCCATTGCTTTTCTCTCCTCCTCCTTTTTTTTTTTTTTTCTTTCTTTCTGGGGGCAAACTGTTGATCCAGGGCCATTAAAAAGGGACAACTCTTGGGAATGAGTTTGTTTAAGAAGAGGAACTGCAGGCACAAAGTTAGAGCACAGACTTTCTGCAAACTGCAGCTGAAGAGGTAGACTTTACTGTCTCCATGATGAAGAGACGGCGGCTCGCTATTTGTTTTAACACTGACCCTAATCTCAGACAACAGCCATCAGGCGGCCTCAGTGTACCTTCTCCTCAAGCCGTTGGTTAGGCACAGGTGACCTTCATTCCGGAGGGTGCTGGGGAGGCAGGACCAATGCTGTGTGCCGAGATGGGTTTGGCTTGACCACATCAGCCTATCGTCCTAAAAACCGGAAGCAACAACCATAACGAGGCGGACACTGATATGTGATCTCCATTGCATTGGATGGGCCACACTTCCTGCAGCCACTCAAAAGTCCTTCAATTTTAACGGAAACATTCAGCAAGCAGTTAAATAACAACCATGTCATGGAGTTTTACATTCATTCACTCAAAAAGCCTTCCTGTACCAGGCACTGTAAGAGATGCAAGTGATATAAGGATGAGCGCAGCACAGAGCATGTTCACAGACTTCTCTCTGACTTAATCCTCACAGCAATCTTATGACGATGAGCATATATTGCTCCCACTTTGCAGGCGAGGTGACCAAAGCTCAGGGAGATGACTAACATTTACTCGAAAATCTCATGTACAGGCAATACACAGGAACCAAACTCATGTCTTCTGAAAACAAACCATTATAATCACTAATGTTATTGAACATTTACTATGTGCAAAGGCACATAGTTGTTTTATATGTACAGGATTGCATCTAATTCTTAAAATAATCCTAGGAAGTAGGTACTATTTTTATGGTGCCCAATTCACAGAAAAAAAATTCGATTTGCTCAAATAGAGGCACAGAAAGTTAAGTGACTTACCAGAGGAAGGAAGAGATGGAGCAAGGATCATACCCAGCCCGCTTGGCTGAGCCCTTGCTCACGTCCCACCGTGCTACCAGCTACAGAGGGGATCTTGCTGCCCTCTGTGAGTGGGGCACGCGTCTGAGTTTCCTCTTGGGAGGAATGTATCAGCCGTTATCCATTAGAAGTCTCCTTTCCAGCATTTAACGAGAACCCACCATGTTCCGGGCACACTGTGTGCCTGTGCACAGAAGTGGTCCTTTTCGGGCTGTGATCAGTGCCCCGCCTGTGGAAGAGGACTAACACTGAAGGGGAGGGGGTGCCGTGTGGCGCGTCACCCTGCGGGGCTGTGGCTTTCTCATGAATATTCAGTCCCAGCGGCTCTCCCACGGGACTGCCCGCTCTGCCTGGAGCCCCTGCCTGCTCCTGATGACCTTGGGCGGAGGTTGACCAGGGGTTTGGATGATGCTGCCAGGGAGACCCCTGTGCTGGCCGGGGGAGGATGAGAGAGGGCAGGGGAACACGTGGAAGAGGGTTGCCTGAGTCTGTCTCCAAGTGAGTAACTCGGTTTACATATGACACCGTAATTAGACCATTCTTCTCGTTTTATTCACTCAAAGATAGATATTATTCGGGGGCTTGGGGGAAAAGGCAGGAAGAGATGCAGAAGACTCATTTATCTGAAGCTAGAAGGGCAAGCTTAATGTTTTGAATTTATTAGACCTTAGGCTGTAGGGTTGATGGGTCACCCTGAGTGGTCTGTACATCTGTTAGTTTGCCTGGTCTGGAATAATCGAGCACTGAAGACTGGGGGGCTTAATAAACAACAGAGCTTTATTTTCTCCAGTTCTGGAGGCTAAGACTCCAAGATGAAGCTGTTGACAGGGTTGATTTCTCCTGAGGCCTCTCTCCTTGATGTTCAGACGGTCTTCTCCCAGCATCTTTACAGGGTCTTCCCTCCGTGTGAGTTCGTGTCCAAATTTTCTCTTTTTACAAGGACACAAGTATTATTGGATTAGGCCTTGCCCCAAAGACCTCATTTTACCTGTATTTCTACTTTTTAGGCCTAAAAAAACCCCAAAATGACATCTTATTGTGCTATGGTGTTGGTGTTTTGGGTACAATTTCCCCTCTGTACTCCAAATTTTCGGTAATGTAGTTATATCTTAAAAAAATTTTTTTTTCCCTGATTACTTCTATCCCCCAAAACAGTCACACTGGGAGGTTCTGGGGGTTAGGACTTCAACATGTGAATTTTGGGGGGATGGAATTCAGCCCAGAGCAATAGTGGAGCAGCAGTGTTCTTGGCCAGGAGGCAGTTTTGTTTTCTCTGAGTCCTGATGAAATGAGGTGGGAGAGAACGACAGGCAGTGGATGTGGCTCACTGACAGGTGGGGAGGTCTGGCCAAACCCCTTCCCAGCTCTGGCCAACCTGGAGACATGCTGCCCAGCTAAGGCTTCAGAACTGACGGCCGGATCCTCATCGTCCTTGGCCCCTCCAACGTGTACTGCTCGGTGCTACCTGCTTTCATCCTCCTGCAGGGCCGAATGGGACAGAAGGAGATGGGGCTAGCCTTGGGGGGGCTGGTGCCGAGACAGCGGGGCTGCCCCACTCCTGTCTCTACTCAGCGGCCGGTTCAAGGCTGGGCCATTGCAGCCTTTGTCTGGGGCCCGAGGGGATTGTTGGTTTCGTGGGCAAAGATGGGGCAGCAACAGAGAAAGTTCCCTTTCTTCATTTTGATGGGGCAAGAACTGGCAGAACACACTCTCCCTGGGGAGGGAGTGGAGGGATCCGGGGCAGAGGTGGTTAGAGGTGCCAAGTCAGTGGGAGGGGAGCTTGAGCTAGAGGGACAGGGGAGAGGGTAAGAGGCAGAGGAGCCATTCCAGCCCTGGCCACCAACCATCAAGATGGGGAAGGCCTTCAAGGGGCCTCTTCTAGACTTTGTTCTGTAGAGTACTAGGAAGCTTGTCTCACGGGGCACATCACTGGGGCATATGATACAACTTAGGAAACACCAGGGGAGTTCAACAGGTTTGGTTTCCAAAATGGAGACAGTCTTGCTTTTGAACAATGGGTTTAAGACTCACCCATGGACTTGAAGCTCCAGGCTGGACTTTTCTTATTAGCTCATCCTTTACCTATTTCCAAGTTATTTGAAACATACATATAGATAATGATAGCATTAAAGAGATATTTGGATTGTTTTTTTCTGATTGTAAAAAAATACATATTGTAGAAAATGTGAAATGTATAGATATTCAGAGTCACCGAGGAGAAAATGTAAAATCACTCATGAATTCAGAGGTAATAATTTTAAAAGAGTTCTGGCATTTAGCTCTCTAGTATTATCCTTTTGCAGTTGTATGAATACATATAAATAAATATAAACTATATATAAGTTAAACTATATATAAATTATTTTTACAAAAGGGATCATTCAATACATACTTTTCAGTTGATGTATTTTGAACATTGCTGACAAATTTCTATATCATGATTTTTAAAAAGCTTTTTAGTAGTCCATTGGATGGATTTACCACAATTTCTTCAATTCTCTATTGTGGAGCATTTTTTTCTCTATTATAAACAAGGCTTAACTGAACATCTCTGTAGAAACCTTTCCATGTCCTGTTTTATAACAGGTACAAACTTCAGTCTTGGACTCCTTTGATTTTCTGAATCGTATCTGTGAAGGAATGTGAATTTGGGGGCTTAGCTGGCCGATGGGAATCAGGGTGGGATCCTGGAGCCCACAGGTTGGTGTGGCTATGTCCCAAATTAATCCAGTTTTAATCAGGATGAATAGAAACAGTGTCCAAAGCAAAAAGCATCCAGCCATATCTGGGGAGCTGTGCAAAAGTCTGATGTTATGTGTAATAGGGGAAATGGCAAATGGGAGTTTGTTTAGAGGAGACCTCAGAGTGTGGGGTTCTTTAACACAGCGGTCCCCAACCCTTTTGGCACCAGGAACTGGTTTCGTGGAAGACGGTTTTTCCATGGGGGGGTGGGGGAGCGTTTAGGTGGTAATGTGAGTGATGGGGAGGGATGGCGAGCGGCAGATGAAGCGTCAATAGCTCACCAGCCGCTCACCTCCTGCTGTGCGGCCTGGGGGGTGGCAGGGGTGGGTGGCGTTGGGGACCCTGCCTTAACAGATCCCTCAAAGCAGTTATAGGTTTATAGAATGAGGGCTGCTCTTTTGGTCATAGAATGTGTGGACTTGAGTTTTTTCGGTCTTAATGGGCCAAAACATGGGAGAAGGAATGCCATGGGGCTTACGTCCAGTGACTTTATATAAAAGAAGTCCAGATGGCAGGTACGGTGGCTCCACCTTCATTACACGCCTAGATTCTGTCTTGTCTATCATCCTTAGTGTCTGGTTTCCATCTTGAAGATTACATCATGGTCCTGAATGACAATTGGAGATCCAACCTTTCATCTTTATTTCAGGCAGGGCTGATATTTACTCAGAAGGCATAGGTATGACCAATTCATTGTTAAAATATCAATGTATTTCTGAATGAGTGGGAAAGTAGCCACTGCCTCTCGGTATCTCTGGATCGTCCAGCAACTAAAGGGTTAACACAGCTGCAGCAGAATCCTGCAGGACTCTGCTCAGCAGTAAGCCTGATGTCCATTGGATTGGTTGAACGTGTTCAAAATGACCCCCAATTCCAGGTAGGAAGAAGGGAGGGCCAAGAAAAAGGGTTCACTTCCCAGGTAAGCTGGCCTCCTTTACAGAATGTTTCTCACAAGCCCCACCCATCAACTTCTACTTACAGCTCATTGGCCACCTCTTCCTGCAATGCAGACTGGGAAATGTAGTTCTATAGCCATCAAGATGTCATCCTTCCAACAATATAAAGTTCTCTTTCTAAGGAAGCAGGAGTGTTAGTTAGGCAACGCTACTGAAAAAACAAACTCTTTGGTGGCCACAGTGAAGGAGGCTCAGTCTTTTTACACCTTAGTGTGAATTATGTTCCAAATCAAGTCAGCAACCTTTTGGAGGGAGATAATTCTTTTCTATTATTGTTGCTTACCGTGTGTGTGTGTGTGTGTGTGTGTGTGTGTGTGTGTGTGTGTGTGTGTGTGATGTGGGGAGGACAGGGATGAAAGGTAAGAGGAGGGGGGCTTATCTAGCTGGGATGTTGGATCTCCAGGAAAAAAAAAAAAAAAAGGAACAGCATTTGTAGCTGTTTCTATTTTCAGGGAAAAACATGATACTTCCCTCTGCCTAGACCAACTGCCTAAGAAAACCCCTCCTACGGTTTTTGAAAACGAAAACAAATAAATAAAACAAAAACAAACCTCCCCCCAAAGCTGGTAGGGGTGTAAATTAGACGGCAATTTGGCAGTATTTAGCAAAACAGAAAATTCACACACCATTTGACCCAGCAAATCCACTGCCTGGAATCTCATCTAAGAACTATTCATCTGCCTGTGTGTAGATGTCTGCACAAAGATGCTGATTGTGGTGCGGCCTTCAAAGGGGGAAGATTGGAAACCGCATGCACATCTATCAATAGGGGACTTGTTAAACCAGATTAGGGTATATCTATTCTGAAGGATTAAAATAAGAAGTAAACTTACTGTATCATCAGAGAAAAATCTCCATAATATATTTGGAGAGGAATAAGTAAATTGCATAACAATTTGAATGCAAGTCTAGTATGATAATACTTCTGGAAAAAAAATTGTATACATACATGTCTGTATAAAATGGAACTGCCCACACTGCTGACAGGGGAAGTGGGGTGGGGGGGTGAGTGTTGAGGGGTGTCTACGTTTTGTTCTGTCTACAGGCAAACCTCGGAGGTACTTCGGGTTTGGTTCCAGACCACCACAATAAAGCTAATCTCACAGTAAAGATAAAGCGAGTCACACAAATTTTTTGGTTTCCCAGTGCATATAAAAGATATGTTCACACTAAAGTATAGTCTGTTAAGTGTGCAATGGCATTATATCTCAAGAAACAATGTACATACTTTAACTAAAAATATACTTTATTGCTAAAAAATACTAACCATCATCTGAACCTTCAGGGAGTTGTAATCCTTTTGCAATAGTAACACCAAAGATCACTGATCAGAGAGCACCGTAACAAATATAATAATAGTGAAAATGTTAGAAATACTGAGGGAATTACTAAAATGTGATACAGAGACATAAAATGAGCAAAGTTGTTGGAAAAATGGTGCAGATAGACTTGCTCGATGCAATGCGGCTGAAACAGAGTTGTAGAGAGAGTTGGCTGGCTGCTTCCCTAACCCACAGCCTGAGAGAAGGGCACAGTGGGCCGGGACAAGGAAGCCGGGAGTGAACTCCTGCTGCCATGCCTCTGCTCCTGCCTCTGCAGCCACCCTGGCCCTGGGCCTTTTTCTAAAACATAAACCTCATCCTTTGGCTTGTTGTTTCCTCTAACTAAACGTCTTTCCCTCAGCTCCCTTAGGTCTTTACTCCACTGTTCCAGAGAGGCCTTCTGTGCCACCCTCTAAAATCACACCCAGTCCCTGTGCCACTTAGCACTTGCCGTTGGCCAACATAGGAAATGCTTTACTTCTTCCTCTGGGTTCTGGAGCACTGGAGCATGAGCACTGGAGCATAAGCACTGGATGATGCACTGGAGCATAAGCACTGGATGATGCACTGGAACATGAACACGGGGGCATGAGCACTGGAGCATGAGCACTGGATGATCTATTGGAGCATGAGCACTGGGGCATGAGCACTGGAGCATGAGCATTGGATGATGTATTGGAGCATGAGCACTGGATGATGTACTGGAACATGAGCACTGGATGATGCACTGGAACATGAGCACTGGGGCATGAGCACTGGGGCATGAGCACTGGATGATGTATTGGAGCATGAGCACCGGATGATGTACTGGAGCATAAGCACTGGATGATGTACTGGAGCACGAGCACTGGATGATGCACTGGAGCATGAGCACTGGATGATGCACTGGAACATGAGCACTGGGGCATGAGCACTGGAGCATGAGCACTGGATGATGTATTGGAGCATGAGCACTGGAGCATGAGCACTGGATGATGTATTGGAGCATGAGCACTGGATGATGTACTGGAGCATGAGCACTGGATGATGCACTGGAGCATGAGCACTGGATGATGCACTGGAGCATGAGCACTGGGGCATGAGCACTGGAGCATGAGCACTGGATGATGTATTGGAGCATGAGCACTGGGTAATGCACTGGAGCATGAGCACTGGATGATGTACTGGAGCATAAGCACTGGATGATGTACTGGAACATGAGCACTGGATGATGCACTGGGGCATGAGCACTGGATGATCTATTGGAGCATGAGCACTGGGGCATGAGCACTGGAGCATGAGCACTGGATGATGTATTGGAGCATGAGCACTGGAGCATGAGCACTGGATGATGTATTGGAGCATGAGCACTGGATGATGTACTAGAGCATAAGCACTGGATGATGCACTGGAGCATGAGCACTGGATGATGCACTGGAGCATGAGCACTGGGGCATGAGCACTGGAGCATGAGCACTGGAGCATGAGCACTGGATGATGTACTGGAGCATAAGCACTGGATGATGTACTGGAGCATGAGCACTGGATGATGCACTGGAGCATGATCGCTGGATGATGCACTGGAGCATGAGCACTGGAGCAAGAGCACTGGAACATGCACTGGGGCACAAGCACTGGGGCCAAGGCAGCACATGTTCACTGCCCTATCCCTGGCACCACATGACTCTGCCACATGGTTGGAGGACTGAGTGAGAGGGCAGATGGGAAGGACGGCCTGGGAGGGGTGAGGAGGAGGAGAGCCTCACGGTGGAGGCGCTAGAGGCAGGGCTGAAGGGAGTGGGAGGAATGCCTCCACACAAATGTGTTCTAAATATGTTTCTATTGAAGGCCTGTGACCCCTGGCCCTTGCCCCTGGTCCTGCCCGCTGACGGGCAGGCAGCCTTGCTGGCCTCTGTGGAGAGTGGCCGGGTGTCCGGGTAGCCCAGGGTCCCCTCTCTGTGGGAAAGGGCCGGGCAGCCAGTGGGAGCCGCGGAGCCCCAGAGCAGGGAGTGGGCTCCAGGCCAGCTCCCCACGGTCTGGCCCCGGGGCCCAGGGAAGGCTGGGCGCACAGCGAGCTCTCTGTCGCTCGGCGTGTGGGTTGTGGTTGTCCCCTCTGGCAGGAGAGGGTGATTGGCATTTCCTGCTCCCATGGCGCCCTTGGCTCTCTGGGGTCCTGCTCCGCTCTCTGACCCCCGAGACCGGAACATCCTGTCCCATCGGGGCCCCAGAGACCCTATAGCTTCAGGTCACCACATGTTCCCTTGCCTTCTTTAACTGTTGATCATCTCCCCTTCCTGGCCCCAGGGTGTCCGGTGCCTTAGAAATTCACCCAGAGCTGCCCTTTGTCGCATAACTCAGCCAGGCCCTGTGCCTACTACCTCTGCCAACCCTCAGACTCCCTTGTGAGGCTGCTACTATTGTTGCCCCCATTTTACAGATTGATATGAATGATCTGCATCATTTATTGAGAGTTTTCTGAGTGCCGGGCGATGTCCCAAGCTCTTCACCTTTGGGACGGATTCTGCTCTTGTTCCCGAGTGCTTGCTGCCCCTCCCCGTGGGGTGACACACTGGACTAGTTTGGCCAGTGGAAGTGACAGACTTCAGCACCGAAGCTCTGAGAGCCATAGTGGGTTCTGCCTTTCTTCCCTCCACACCAGCCCTGCCCGGCCCAGAAGGGGCGGATCCCGACCGTCTGGTTCCCAGAATGAAGACATGTGGCCAAACCACAAAGAACATGTAACAGGAGCAAGAAACAAACCTTTGTTGTTGTAAGCCGCTGAGATCTGGGGTTGTTTGCAGCGTAATCTAGCGAAAGCCGGTGGATGCAACGTGCAAGACCACATTTAACCCTAAGAATAGCCCTCGGGGGTAGGTATTCACAGACCCCTTTTCATCATTAATACTACAACCCCACTAAGTCCCGGAGAAGGAGTCTGTACCGCTCCGTCTCCACGTAGAGTCAACTTTAAAGAAACACGGGATGAGAGCCAAACTAATTAAAAGGGAATTTTATTTTTGTGTCTTTAGGAAAAAACTTTAAAAAGGAGGTCCACGTGAGACTCTTCGTTGAATTCCTTCTCCTCTCCTACCCTCTTTCCTTGCCCTCCCCAGATGCCTGTCATGTGTTTCCCAGGTTCTCTCCCATCCCGAGCTCCCCATCTTTCTTCTCCAACGTTCTCCTCCCTCCCTTTCTCCCCACCAAAGCAGAGTCATTTTTTTTTTCCCCACTAAGAAAAGATCTTGGAACCCCCTTGTGTGGGGAACTTGCCATCTTCTCTTTTTCAGGACGGACACTCTTTGCACACCCTGGAGATGATTGATCAAGGAGGCTTCCTTCCACATCCACTGGCCCAGCGCCATCACCCAGGAGAGGCTGGGTGACTTGTTTAGCTCCAACTGCAGAGAATGAGCTTCCTTTCTTGCAAAAAGGAGAAAGAAGGGGGAAGACGGACAGAATTCTCTTTGATGGGCAGGGGGGAGGGGCAAAAGCTGTGACCATCCGAAGTTAATAATATTTGCCCTGTTACATTCATAGTAATAGTCATAACAGCAGCCCATATTTATTAAGCATTTACTACATCCCAAACGCTGTGCTAAGTATTGTATATACACTCATCTCATTCATTCCTTTCTGCAACCCTGTAAGGTAATGAAACCCTCATTTTATGGCAGAGAACCGAAAGCCCGGAGCCGTCAAGAAAGTTGCCCAAGGACATAAGCTAAAAAGTGATAGAACGGAGGTTCAGAACCGGTTCCGAATCCACAGCCTGTTGTGTGACCCTGTGCCATGCCGTGCTGATGAGGTTGGCTCACTGCTTCCAGACCTGGGGACTTCCGGGCCCTTGGACACAAGCCCAGCCCTGCGCGTGCCCAGGAGGTCCTGCACCCCTGTCCCTGCTTCCTTCTCCAGCTTCGTCCCCCGTCATCTTCCTTGTCTTGGCCCTCGTTGCATCTTTCCGGTTTCACTGCGTCCCTGGGGCACAGCCCAGGCCTGGGATGGAGTGTGTGCTCGGTAAATATTTGTTTAATGAATGGATGATTGATGTTTGTTTATTCAGTTTACATGAAGCGGATGGTTTGGTTGCTCTTACTGTTTGGTGAAGGTTCCAGGCCACATCTGGATTTGATATCTGTCGTCCTGTGGCCTGAAAGCCCTCAATGAGCAACATCTGCCTTCCTGCCCGGGACTCGACTTTTTCATATTTGCCACATGACATGTTTCACCTTTGCCACTTCCAGAGCAGACCAATTTTTTTTTCCCATTAAAAAAAAAAAATCTTGGCGATCCTTTGTCTGGAGGACTCAGTTTTTTTTTGTTGTCAGGATGGACCCTTTCCACACACTCTGAGATGATTTGTCAAGGAGCTGTCCATTCACAGCCCGGGACCCAAGGTCCAGACCCCCGTCACGTCCTAGGAGTAATGGGAAGAGTCCACAGGGCAGAGATTGACTGGCATCACAGATTTGTCACGTAACATTTTTCCGGACGTCAGGCCTCCATGACAGCAACAGGGATATCGTTCTCACCAAGGGGTAAGAGAAAATTCTTTCACAACTTGCAGCCGAAGAAAACCAGCCAACTTAGCAGCAAAAAGTGGCCAGCCTCAGAGGCCTCGCCTGAGGACCTTTCAGGCTTCCAGCACAAGGAAGGAAAAGGCAGGCAGGCATAGAGCTTCCCACGGCACCTTGGAATCTTCACATTTGCTGCACGAGAGGTGCAGGAGGTATTATTCTGCGTGTCTCTCCAGGGCCAGGAGACTCTCCAGGGTCTCACACTCGGCATAGAGAGTGATTGGTGGGCTTGGGGGCAGAGTGAGCAGGCTCTGGACTGCTACTCCTTTAGGTCACTTTCATTCACGCCGATATATGCTTACTCATAGTTCAGACCTGCCTGCGCCTCAGCTGACGTGTACCAAGTACAGATTGACAAGGGGGCATGCACAGTTCTACGCCTGAGAGTGTGGACTCTCCCTGGGCCCCAGCAATATGCTTGGTTGATGTATTGATATTAGGCTCCAAATCAATAATCTCTCAGAAAGTCAGAGTCAAGGGTAAATTAACATTTATTGTGTGCCAGGCACTGTGGTAGAGGCCTTAAATCGGTGATTCTCAAACGGCCTCAGAATCACCAGGGGGGCTTGTTAAAACACAGAGTGTGAGACCCCATGCCTAGAGTTTCTGATTCAGTCATTCTGGGGTAGAGGCCAAGAACGTGCATTTCCAGCAGGTTCCCAGGCGAGACTGCTGCTCTTGATCCAGGGAGCACACGCTGAGAACCTCTGCCTAAGTGTGCATTCTTTTCCTGTTAAAACACAGAGTGTGAGACCCCATCCCTAGAGTTTCTGATTCAGTCATTCTGGGGTAGAGGCCAAGAACGTGCATTTCCAGCAGGTTCCCAGGCGAGACTGCTGCTCTTGATCCAGGGAGCACACGCTGAGAACCTCTGCCTAAGTGTGCATTCTTTTTGTTTTTTTTTTTTAACCTCTTTATTGGAGTATAATTGCTTTACAATGGTGTGTTAGCTTCTGCT
>NC_041226.1:15781594-15784539 GCF_002837175.3 Physeter macrocephalus | reverse complement strand
TTTTTTTTTTTTTTAACCTCTTTATTGGAGTATAATTGCTTTACAATGGTGTGTTAGCTTCTGCTGTATAACAAAGTGAATCAGTTATACGTATACGCATGTTCCCATATCTCTTCCCTCCTGCCTCTCCGTCCCACCCCTCTAGGTGGTCACAGAGCACTGAGCTGATCTCCCCGTGCATTCTTATTCTATCCTCCCAAGACTTGAAGCACATGAAGGTGAAGCGTCTAATTCAAGGTGACATCGCCAATAACCTGCAGAGTGGGGCTTCTAGCCCATCCCCAGCTCTTTCCAGAGCCTGTTCTCTTTTCCGTGGCCCTTCCATCTTTCCATCACACTCATTTGCCCTGGGAACTTTGACAAACTAAGACAAACGAACAAACCACAGAAGAAAATCCCAGACACTTAAAGAGAGCATTCCTCATGTAGCTCGCTGCTCTTTTATTTCCGTGATAGTGACAAGCTTATGAGACTTAGAGGTACAGCAAGCAAGTAACAATCCATGGCCACGAATCAAATGCATGATGGAGTCCGGGCTTGAGAATCTGATTTCTGCCTGGTGGGGAAGTCCCAAGGCCACAGCATATTTTAATCGATGTGCAAAATGATCAGGGATGTAGTTTTGAAGCAGTCTTGGGTTGCGGGGGGGCGGTGGCAGCCTTCTGTATTGTTTCAGCGCTCCAGTAACCATCTCTCAGAATGGCAGGGAATAGACGCACAGCCCTTGCTCTGGAGTGACCTTGAGAATGGCCTTATAGGAAGCTCTGGCATCCTGGAACCTTGCTTAAAATCTGCTGAAATTGTAAACAAGCAGAATGACAGCTGCCAGACAGCTAGGAAGCTCCAGCTCCAACCCAATGGGCCAGCGGTGAGAGATGTGGAGAGTGGACTTTTCTTTTGTAACTTCACAAGCCCGAGAGAATAGCGTGCAACGTTTGGCCTTGCAGATGGTTTCTACACAATACAGACATCATACCGAGAAAAGTCTATGGACACACATCTATCTTTTGGAGTCACCATGGAACCCATGGGCGCACACTCCATCAATCACATCCTCTTCCATTTCTGGAGCAAGGGTTGTTACATCAGTACTGTGCTTGCTGCTTGTGACACAGCATCCAGCATGAGGACAGGGGATGAGTACACTCGCTCCTCAATGCTTTGAGCACCTTTATTTACAAAAAAAGATAAAATTATTCCTAAAGCACAAGAGGTCTCCTTACCTAGAGACAACAAGAACAACAAATTATCAGAGGGGTTCGGTTCACTTTTTTAAGTGATCAAGAGAGTTTTATGATGTTTCTTGATTTCCCTTGCAAAGATTTTCTTCTCAAAAAATGACAGTAAGAGTAAAAATGATAATAACCAAAAAGACAAGCTAAACTCAATGAAGGAACAAAACTAGCATCTTGGTCAGACATTAAAAATGAAAAATAATCATGAAACATTCTCAAGTCTTTCAAAGATTGTAGACTGCATAAAAGCTTGAAGAACTCTTGGGAGAAACTCCTCCAAACAGGTTTAAGAGCTGTGCTGAGTTGAGTGACAGGAGGGCACACACATATATATATGTTTTTTCATTGGGAGGAGAAAAACATACCACTATTCTGGGTTCCAACAGAAACCCTTTTCCTTTGCTGGCAGCTACCATTTTCCCTGGGCCTCCCAAGACCTTCTTTTCCTTGAGGCTTCTCTGGGGTGAGCCCTGACAGTTCAGAAATACCGGCTTTTGCTTTTATAAAGCCAATAATGAATTACAGGCAGGAGGACAAAATTACATATGTGTAGATTCAGCATATCTCCTTCATGAGGCCCATGGAGGGGACCAAGAGTTCTATCACCATCAGCTTAGATAATCAGGAGTTCATCACACGCCCCACTATGTTGTTCCAGACAAGCATTGTCAAATTGCTAGTTTATTTCTTTAAGTACAGAAACGTTTTCTCTCATTCCTATTGGATGGAAATTGTTCTAAGAGACCACATTACTATCTGCTTTCTGCTCTGTTCCTTATGAGCGGAAATTGTTTATAGTTCACAGAGACCTTCCAGGGTTACCCTAAAAAGCCCTGGCTCGTTGGTCAATCTTTGTGGGTTTGTTTGATTTTTGCCTACTTTACTGCTGTGACTTTTTCCTAAAGGGGGGAACGTCTTACCTGTCTTCCCTGTTGGCTGGGAGGAGGGCGTACGGGTGTGGAGGTGATATGGTAATTTCAGGGCTAGAGTTTATTTGCCAGCTCATTTGATGATTAGTCAACCATCGCGGTGAAGAAATAACTCAAAAGACTCATTGTTTTTGAGGGCTAGCACTTCTAAAAATAATTTTGTTTAGGAATGTGAGGGGGGGGGGAAAAGCCCCTTTGTGTTTTCTATCCTTAAATGTATTTGGTCCATCAGATCGTCACAGAAGAGGAAGGTGTCAGGAGTGGAGCAGGGGAGGACTTTCAGAGCTGAGTGTCTGCACTCACTTTTTATTCACCTGGAGTCGGGGCCTCTAGAGGTGGTCTCAGAGGCAGCTGGCCTTAGTTTCTGAACTGAGAATGAGGGGTAGGTGGTGGTGGACCTGCCCTGGGCCCCGAGAGTTGAGAAGGCGGCCATCACGCCTCTCCATGTCTTCATGGTCAATTCCTTTCCCTACACTTCCTCAGAAGCCATGGTTTCCTGACCCTCCCTCCAGTTGTTTGCCAACTCAGGATTTTCAGCCTTCAGTGGCTCAAACCTGAGTTTTCACAACAGCTCTCTCAGGTGCTTCTTCCCCAGTGTTATTCTTCCTTCCTTGACAGCGATGGTCATTTAAAACCATTTTCTGGAAGAACCTAGGGGCAGGACAGGAATAAAGATGCAGATGTAGAGGATGGACTTGAGGACACGGGGAGGGGGAAGGGTAAGCTGGGACGAAGGGAGAGAGTGGCGTGGACATATATACACTACCAAACGTAAAACAGA
>NC_041226.1:15776848-15781575 GCF_002837175.3 Physeter macrocephalus | reverse complement strand
TGGGAGGGAGACACAAGAGGGAGGGGATATGGGGATATATGTATACATATAGCTGATTCACTTTGTTATAAAGCAGAAACTAACACACCACTGCAAAGCAATTATACTCCAATAAAGATGTTAAAAAAAAAATAAAGCCATTTTCTAACTTCATACGTGTTCCTAGTAGCCTCTTGTGCTGCCTGACAGGTAACTTCAAAGTGGTCTCTAGAGATCCCATGAGTTCATCTTCAGAATGGAGCGATGGAGGTGTGTGTGGTTTATTCATACAGCAGGCTTCCAGGGACAGGGGAGGGGGACATTTTCGCAAAGTATTACAGTCAGTGGAAGATGAGCGATCTGAATTCAAATGACTCGACTGAGAATCACAGAATTTCAGACCATAAAAAGCCTGTAGAAAACCTTTGTTTTACAGATGAGGTCACAGAGGTCCGGAGAGAGAAATTGATTTGCCTGGTGCCACATGGCCTGTGGGTGGCCAGGGTTAGGGATGTAAGCTGGCTCTTCTGATCCCAAGTTTACAGCTCTTCCTGCTACCTCCCTGTCTAATTTCCCTTTGATCCCTGGGGTACTTTCCATTTCCAGTGGAATAATTTCTTAACTACTGTGGCCTACCAATTTGGGAGGAATGAAAAACATACCAGCATGAACATCAAGGGCAGGCGCGTTTTAAAAAATATAAAACATAATGAAAGGTCCTGCAGTAGTCTTGATTTTTCACTTCCCATCCCACTGCTATGCAAAGCTTATTAAAGACTTGAAAATTTTGAAAGAACTACTTAACTTTTCACCATGGAAACCATTTGGCAGTTCCAAAATGTGATATATATATTTTTTAACTTCAGAGAGTATTATAAATCAGAGAAAAAGCATTTTACCTGTTCTCAAGTTAGAGCGAATAAAAAGAATGAAAGCAAATGTGTGTTGGGGGTTGGTTATCCTATACTGAGCAGCAGGAAATTCAGGGTCAGTGTTTCTTTATTGTGAAAGAGCAAGTTTGAACCTTGAGCCCAGATTACTGGATGAACCTTGGCCCCGGATCTTAATAGCTAATTTTCCTAAGTTAACTTTTCCTCCATTTATTCCTCTAGTACTTTGCAACATACAGATTATGGCAGGGATTTCTCCAGGCATATAGGGACATTCTAACCCCTTAGCATTCAGAGAAAAGCTCAGGTTTAATTTGATCCCTGTGATTGGTCTGGTTTCATTAATTTCCCGTAGCACTCACAATTTTATTAATTCACCTGACTAGTGATAAGTTTATTTCTGATCAGTTTATCTTTTCCTAACATAAAGCTTACTAAGGATATTAAATTAAAACAGTCATGCTTTGTAGTTAAGGTTGTCAAATAATGCATGGGATATATTTATACTTAAAAATTATTTCTTCTTGGCTTCCCTGGTGGCACAGTGGTTGAGAGTCCGCCTGCCGATGCAGGGGACGCGGGTTCGTGCCCCGGTCCGGGAAGATCCCACTGTAATGAATACAAATCAGGACCCGGAAGAAAATGGACCTAATTTGTTAACCTCATTATGACATAGATCATAAGAAGTATATGCACATACACAGCTTCTGATCTCTGTAGTTCTGGCTAAAAAAAAAAAAAAAAAAATTATTTCTTCTTGATCTGAAATTCAGACTTAACTGAGTATCCTGTATTTTAATTTGCTAAACCTGGTAATCCTATTTGGACTATATAATAGATACCCTCCTGAAATCTTGCATTTGGATAGTTTTTTCTTTTAATAAAATCATACATTTAAATATTTTAGGGAGCTAAATGTCTATCTTTTGATAAAGACATGCATAATAAATCTGGATTGTTATGTATCTGGCTTGCTTTCGGTGTGATATACCCATATGTGTTTTATAAATTCAGTTTTAAAAAATGTTCATTTTGTATATCAACCACCGCTCACCTTCCCTCCCCCGGGCACACGTTACACTCTCTCAAAATTTGCAGACTCTAAGGCACAGTTTAGAAGTATATCATTTTCCACTTGTTTAGGTGTCTACATTTCATGGTTTTTGAGATCTGTTTCAGGAAACAGATTAGCCTGTTGTGAATTTTGTGAGATTTTTTTTTGAGCTCTGAGCCATTAACCCAAAAGAGTTCCACCAAGGACTTTGGTATCCACAGTAAAAACATTTATTAAATGTCTGCTGTATGCCAGGCCATATGTGTGCTTTTTGTATGCATTATTTCATCCCATTTGAATGACCCTATGAGCTAGGTACTATAAATATCTCCATTTTACAAATGAAGAAACAAAAAAGTCCCAGTCATTTGCCTCTGGTTTCACAACCAGTAAGCTTAAAGTGTCAGGACTCAAACCCAGGTCTGATTCCAACATGCTTTTAACTCTTACCTAAAACAGAATGTTTCCCACTGGAAACGTTTCTGTGGGTCTTGTGAAATATGGAAAGTGCAGAGACTTACTGAGAAGAGGGAGGATCCAGGAAGGTTTACTGCGGTCAGCTGGCAACGTCCGGCTCCGTAGCAGCCGACAAAGAGTGGAGATGGTTGTCTCTGCTCTCTTAAGAGATGGGTTTGCAATCCAAAGCCCAGAATTTGAAGCCTTATCAGAAGGAAAATCACAAATTATTTACAAATGCTTTGAAATTAGGATATCTATCGCATTCGTGTGTATAAGAATCACCAGGAGAACTTGTATAAAGATTCCCGAGCCCACTCTTAGAGATTCTGATTATGTTCGAATATGGTGGCTCTGCATAGAATCCAAAACCTCAACTTGCTGCCTGATGTTTTGCAGCAACCTTCCAGGACCCGGGTGTTCCAGGTGGGTGCCAATGGGTATGCACTTTGAGGAACGCTGCTTGAGCTTGTGAGTTCCTGGAGGGCAGGAATGTGTCTCACCTACCTTTGTATCCTCAAACCTAGAACAGAGCCGGATGCAAATCCGATACACGTGAGGAAGGTATCACAGGGAATGCTGAAAGGGAAGGGTTTCCATTGACATTTTGGGCTGCTGAAAATAACCAATTTTAATTCTAATCATGGTGAAAGAGTTTTATTTCAGCTTTTATAAGTGCGAAGTGTTGACTTTGATCTCCAGGGTCTATATTTCAAGGGGGTTGGGGGGGAGATGGTGGTGATGAGCATATATTTATGTACAGCAAAATCCGAATTATGCTTTATCAGTGAAGCCGGAGCACACGCTTCTTTGTATGTGAATATGCATCTGTGTCTTCCTCCCTTCCACAGCTGACACTGGAGATTAGACTCAATCTTTAAGCTTGTAAAAAGCCTTTGAGGGAAACCCTTAATGAGGAACTGATCCTCTTAAACTCAAGTCTAATTACTTTTACAGCAACATTTCTATTTTGGACGCTTCCCATGAATAAAGTCTCTCTGATGCCATTGATGGCAGGCTAGCCCCTCAGTTGCATCAGAAAGAACACCCAGCACACGGTCTGACAGACAGACCCCAATGAGAAAGCCAGTGACTCTTTTCTGCTTGAGCAGCTGGCTGGATTTCAAAGGCCACCAGGAGAGAAAATCTTGGATCCCATGTTTACAAGCCCTTGAAAATGTTTCTCTCTTTTCTCTGCTATTTAGCCATTTGCTTCCTCTACTCATGGCGAGTGACCGGCATCCTGAGGTCGTGAGCCTTTTGGCATGGTCTCCTGTGGGACCAAAGAAAATTGGAGGGGTTATTGTGGTCATTTTAGTCACATGGACACTTTCTTTTCAGTGTCCAATATTTGATGGAAGCCATACGGGGGCACCCTGGCAATTGCACTTTTACAAATGGGGTTTGGGCTCGTCACTCTAAGGAGATCCTTGGCAGATGGTCCCCTCACCATAGTGTAAAAAGACTGGTATAGGAGAAATTAGGTCTGAATTTGTCTCTACTAAGACCCCCCAACCTGGCAACACAGTTTAATCTAATTTAATTTTTTCCTGCAGACAGCTCATTTTTGACTAGAGATAGCAAGGCAAAACGGGAAGAGTACTAGATTAGGAATTAGGAGGCTTTCACTAATTCACCAAGCTCACCTGAGCTTCGTACTGAAAACACCTCCATGACCTACAAAACCTTTTATGAATGTAAGGTGTTAAACTCATGGCGTCCACCCACCAAATAAGTGTGAGTGTAAGAGTGTAAGGCTGAGGTTATGGGTGGGTAGATGTGGCAGGCATGAATCCCTATATCCTGGGAAGTGGGCCCCCTGCACTCCCACCAGGCCCCTGGGGTAGACGAGGAGTGTTGCCCTTGACCACCCTTTGTATTGGGTTCTGGAGAAAATGTGGCCAGAACCCTTTGGCTAATCAGGTGAGCATGGGGAAGGAGCACAGGCCTGAGCAAAGATGGGGGCCCCAATAAAACAGACACCACATCTGCCACGTGTGGGTGTGTGACTGTGGGCAAGTCAGTGAATCTCTCTGAATTCCCATTTCCTCATCTGCAAGTGCCATCCTGCAGGGCACCTGATGCTAGGAAGCACCTTTTACATTGTAGGTGCCCATCAAATCAGAGTTGTTATAAATTACTAGGTGTGGTTCTTTGGGTTTGGGCTTTGGCTTGGGGTTCTAGCTGCCACAATCTTTGTCCAGTAAGTCCGGCAATTGTTTAGTTACATTAAGTCAAGCTCTTTTTTTTTTTTTTTTTTTTTTTTTTTTTGCGGTACGCGGGCCTCTCACTGTTGCGGCCTCTCCCGCTGCGGAGCACAGGCTCCGGACACGCAGGCTCGGCGGCCG
>NC_041226.1:15775452-15776689 GCF_002837175.3 Physeter macrocephalus | reverse complement strand
TGGGATCTTCCCGGACCAGGGCACGAACCCGTGTCCCCTGCATCGGCAGGCGGATTCTCAACCACTGCGCCACCAGGGAAGCCAAGTCAAGCTCTTTTTAATGCCCTTCCCTTAGCTCTTCCACGCTGTGAACATGGTCTATTTGGAAGCTAAGATCTTCCTCCCATTATTAGCCTTAGGATGGTCCTCATCAGTGTTGGTGAACAGTTACTAAGGTGGTTGAAGAGAAATGGGAGAAAGGCCAATAAGAGCATTAAAACCTTAAAAGTTAAGGAACCAGTAACTCTGGTGTCAGACTGCCCAAATGTTGGTACCATCAGTTACTTGCTAGGTGACCCTTTAAGATGTACTCATTCATGGGACTTCCCTGGCGGTCCAGTGGTTAAGACTTTGCCCTCCAATGCAGGAGTTGCGGGTTCGATCCCTGGTCGGGGAGCTAAGATGCCACATGCCTCGTGGCCAAAAAACCAAAACATAAAACAGAAGCAATATTGTAACAAATTCAATGAAGAGTTTAAAAGTGGTCCACATTAAAAAAAAAAAACTTAAAAAAAAATGTACTCATTCATAAAATGGACATAATAATGTTTGCAGAGTATAGGAGATACTCATAGAGTGATTATAAGAATTAAATGAAAACATCTGTACAAAGTGCTTATTAGCATACTGCTTGGAATATGGCTATCCTTTGATAAATGTGAGCCTCTATGAGAAAAGTGTAAAAAAAGCTGGAGATAAAAGCTTAAAAGCAGCTCAGAGACTATCTTCAAGTATTGGGCTGGCCAAAAAGTTTGTTTGGGTTTTTCCGTAACATGTTATAAAAACCTGAACGAACTTTTTGGCCAACCCAATATATTATACAGCATGTAGAGTGTGATAGAAAATGAGACAAAATTGTAGCAAGAAATATTTAGATCATCATTAAGAATACCATGACTCTAAGGGTGATTAAACATTTGGATAGAACGGAGCACAGGCTCCGGACGCGCAGGCTCAGCGGCCATGGCTCACGGGCCTAGCCGCTCCGCGGCATGTGGGATCTTCCCAGACTGGGACACGAACCCGTGTCCCCTGCACTGGCAGGCAGACCCTCAACCGCTGCGCCACCAGGGAAGCCCCCGTCCGATTTCTTAAGACTTCTCTCCTTTTGGTTCTTAGCTCTCCTGGAGCTGCATATTAATAGAATAGCAACCAAAACAAAGGATTTAAAAATATAGTTAGAGGGCTTCCCTGGTGG
>NC_041226.1:15762725-15775318 GCF_002837175.3 Physeter macrocephalus | reverse complement strand
AAAAAAAAAAAAAAAAAAAAAAAAAAAAAAAAAAAAAAAAAAAAAAATATAGTTAGAGACATTTGCTCCAAATACAACTCATAGCAAATAAAATTATAGTCAATAGTACTATAATCACAGAATTTAAAAGTGCTCCTACAGCTCAGACTAGCTTCTGAAGATTTCACAGGGGATGGCTGGATTTAGGACCAGGATTTAGCATCAGTGGTTGACATCAAAGACAAAGCACACCTGCTATGTGTGTACAGAGATATAAGCCAAGAAGAACAATCAAACTGGGGAGGGCATATCAAGTAGGCAGGGAAGACGGGAACACTGGTTATGTACCTAGTAATTTGCAGAGAGTGTACTGGGCTCTTTATATTTGTTGTTCGTTTATTCTTCATAATAAGTTTATTATTGCCAGGAAACCGAAGTTCAGAGGCTAAGTTAAATAACTTACCCCACTTCCAGAGTTAAATAGTGGTAGAGGCAGTGTTCACATTCAGGTCTTTCTGATGCCATGGGTTTTTCCTGACGCCGTGTGGCCATGCACATATGGTGTACGTATATATTGCTACATGAGGTGCAAGGTTATAAATGGTACCCAAACGAGGGATGGAGGAGCTCTGTGAGCGATCTGAGAGGGGCTTCATGGAGGAGCTGGGAGCTGGGTAGGGTTCTGATACTGGGATGTCCGTCAGGCTCTTTGGGGGCAAGAGAAACCTACTTGGGCCTCCTTAATTCATTAATTGGAAAGATACTAGTGGCTCATGAAACTGAAGAAAAAGCTGAGGAGACAGAGGGCTAAGGCAGAGATTCTTAGTGGGAAGTGAGGGAGTTAGGGAATAGAAGGTGACCACCCTCCCTGTCAGCTATATTATCAGTTCCATAGTTTTAGTTCTCAACTGTCCTGATTGAAAAGTCCTGATAACAGAGTCATTCCAACGTTTCTCTCATGTTGTCTTAGGCCAGCCTTGTAACCCTTTTTCCAGTCAAACCTGAGGTCTCCTGGGTTACCTACTGCCTAATTTTAAACATGGACTGTGAGCTTCTCCTGACTGGAGTATAAGGTGAGGCAGTAGGCGGTGAGGCTGGGGCCAAAGGTGGGGCTGGGGGGTGGTAAGTGAGAGGAAGAAGAGGCCCTTAGGAGGGTAGGTTTGAGGCAGGAAGGACTGTGGGGCTACGGACAATTGAGTTCATTGGATTTGGGGTGAAGAGGTCATCCTCAGTCTTGATAAGGAGCATTTTCTGTGGAGGGATGCAGGTGCTGGGGATGGATCCTTCGAGCTCTGGCCTCTCTCCTGCTTCCTGCTGATTTAGGAGAATGGTAGCTCATCTATCTGGTCAACCAGGCTCATGGGGCTGTGAGGACACAGCTTCAGCTGGGAGAGTGGGTGACCAGTGTGGTTACTGACAGCACCTGTTCCACTCAGTGCTGAATGAGAGTAAGCCAGGTGCAAGCAGGAGGCGCTCCCCCAGTCTCAGGGCGATCGGGGTGGTGCGGGGAGTGGGATGGGGGAGTAGATAACAAACCTTGCGTTTGGACAATAGCGAGAGCCCCTGGGTTGGGCTCTCAGGACCCTGTGTGCAGTTGTACTGCTCTCTTCTAGGCTAGAGCAGCAGGGAGAGGTGCTAGCGAGGCTGTGCTGGGGGGAAGGATGCTTCTAGGTGAGGAGCCCTGGTGACCCCCTTTCGTGATGGGTGGGCATGCATGTGAGGGCAGCTGGCAGTGTGCCTCTAGAGGTTACAGTCTTTGATCTGCTGCCATATTGCTGGAACCGCCACCATGGTTTATGTTTGGAGGACATTCATGGGTTACTATCTCCACCAGTGGTTCTCAGACTTGAGCCTGCAGCAGAATCACCTGGAGGGCTTGTTAAAACACAGGTTCCTGGGCCCCATCCCCAGGCTCTCTGATTTAGTGGGTCTAGGGTCGGGCCTGAGAATTTGTATTTCTAACTAGGTCCCAGATGGTGTTGACACTGCTGATCCACTGACCACATTTTGAGCATGACTGTTCCAGACCTGGATTTCTCAGGTGCCTAGGGAGCATTCTGGGGTGTTCTTGGGTCAAAGGAGACATTGAACCCGATGAGAAAGCCAGAAGACAAATCCTATTAAAGGTCCCAAAGTAAATTCACTGAGGGATGCCGGGGAAATGGGGGACAGGGTAAGATTTTAGGCCTGCAACTTGCCTGGGGCAGAATATATAACATTTGTTAGTCTTATTCAAGCTGCCTGCCCTCTGGTACGGTGTGACAAGGTGATTTCTCTGCTGTACGTCATGTGGCGAGATTGCCCCTGGTTTCTGGGAGAGACCTTGCACTAAGAAAAGAAGCTATGACGGCAAAGAAATCTGTGCCTTTCATACCCACCCCACCTACTACTTTGAGACAAGTATTTTTAGAAAAGGAGGGGATATTTGTAGACCATCTACTAGGTGCTGGGCATCGTGGTAGGTACTTTACACACAGCACCTCCTGCGTTTTAAAAAAATCTGCAAGGTCCGTATTATTTTTCACTTTATAAACGAGGAGACTGGGGCTCAGTTGCATTAGAACGTACCCAAATCACAAAGTTAGTAATGGGGCAGAGCAGGACTTGAAAATATGTGTCATTCGTATTCCAACTCTGTGTTCTTTTGATTTATCATTGGAAATGCAGAGATCTTTATAAAACTGTGCAGTTTTTAAAATGAAATGTTGCTTCTTAATTTAAAAACAAGATTATATATTCAGGACGAAAAAGATACAGACATGAAGGAGTGGGGGTTATAGATAAAGGGATAAAGAACATAAAACATGAGAAACCAGGACCCCTGGAGATATTTACATTGATCCAAGAGGTTATTTGAAAGCTTCTTCCCTCTCTGCCCACTTCGTGGCCCTCCTTGAGTAAGTAAGAGTTCAGAAAAACTGCAGTAAGATGCAGACGGCAGATCTGGTGAGTCTTAGATGCAGAGTGTTTAGAGCAGTGCCTGGCACGTAGGCAACGCTCAGAAAGTGTTAGCTGTTCTCCTCCTCCTCATCTTCGCCTGCACCATTGTCACCCGCCTGCAGGTGTGCACGTGTGCCCACCTGCAGGGAGAGTGAGGGTGAGAGTTAGGTGGGCGCCAGCAGCAGTGGGTGGAATCCACGAAGAAGATACGCTGCAAAGGACAGATTGCTTGAGTTATGGCAGCTTCCTGAAAATTCTGGGTTCTGATTTAGAAGGCAACTATGATTTTGCCGAAGAAGGGAACTGGAGGAATTAGCGTCGGGGGAGAAGGTAAGGAGAGGATGTCTGAGAGAAGAAAGTGAATCAGTCGGTGAGGATCACTGTCAGGAGGGTAATTTGAAATTTGGGTTCATCTTGCTGAGATATAAACGACCTGATTAGAAAGCTCCCCCTCTATTCGTCAGAAATCCTGGCGGAGCGTGTGCGCTGGGGACTTCGGTAGCCCTTGGGAAGGCAGGCTTGGCAGGGAAGCTAGATGAAGACAAAGCGGCTAGGTGAGCAAGAAGCTAGGTGATTGCACCTGGGCATAAACTGGGGCGCTGAACACACCTGTGGGCTTTTCAGAGCATGAGTTTAGAAGGTAAAGGAGACCGCAGGACCTTTGTGCAAAGAAAGGGAGCCAGGAGGGGCCCCTGGGAGATAAAGGCAGAGAAGAGGTGGCAGGCTGGGTAGATGGAAAGAGTTGGGACAAAAACAGATGTGGCTGCACATGTGGGGACACCCAGGAGAGGCAGAGCGGACGGCAGGAGGGGCCCTTTCAGCAGCCCAAGCCAGGCTGTTTCAAATTGATTTCCACGTGGCATAAGGGAGAAGTGCCGGGTGGCAGGCTGGACTCCTCTCTGTAGGAGGCTGGAGGATGCCGAGGACAGAGAACTGCCGACTGGGAAGCAGCCGGGGAGGTAAACAACCGGCCAGATGTTTTAGGGACAACCCGTGTGGCCGCCGGAACATATGCCAGTTATCAAGACCGATGAATAAGCAGGAGCTAGCGGGGCATCACGCTGCTGTTTATGAACTCGTGGGCCCTCTGCGCCGTGCGTGCCAACGTGTGGGACATGAGATACGCCAGAGATGCACCCGAAAGTGATTCTCGTTTCCGTAGAGCTAATTGGGAGCCTGGTAACAAAACAGGAGCCTGGCAGAGAGGTGAGAGAGGGAGTTTGCAGGAACCAGTCAGAGCCCCAAGCTCGCGGTTCCGTGCCGTGCTGGATGAATGGTGGCTCGGGGGGGGCAGCCATTTGAGAACGGCCTGTTCCTGTCGGCTCTGAAAGCAGAAGGCATTAACAGCCTGGTGATGTGGCCTCGGCTTAACTCTTTTGTAAGGCTGGCTTTGCGGCCTGTTTAAGCATTCTGCGACCGTGGGGCCTGGAGTTCCTGGCACAGTCCACAGAGGTCCTCCTTGCTAACAGCCTCTCCTTGTCTACGACTCCAAGGGAGTTCTCCGCGGCAGCTTTCAGCCTTCAGATCTGCCTGTCTCTGAGGGTAATTGCTGGGAAAGAACCTAGCTGCAGCCCGGAGCCTGGTGCCCACGGCAGGCTGGGGATTAAGTGCCTTCTGTCCAGCAGCGGCAGGTTCGAGGCCCCCTTTGGCCACCCCCATGGCTCTACCCGACCTCCACTGAGTAAACTCTTTTAATGTGAGTAAACACGGGAGGGAAGTGAAAAAGAGCTAGCAAGTTAACAAACAAAAGTTTAGCCAACGAAACTCAAGACGAGCAGACACTTGGGTGGTGCGAGACGCCCCAGATCACTCGCCTGTACAGCTGTCGCTGAGAGTGTTTCTAGAACAGGCATTAGTAACGGAAGAAGAGGAGATGAGAGTGGGAGACGGAAAAGCCAGCAGAGTGGAGGGCTGCCGAAGTGGAAAGGGAGAGTCAGGGTGCAGGAGGCGAGGAGGAGAGGGCTCCTGACCCCAGCAAGCTCCGGGGCCGCCCGATGACAAAGGAGGCCAGCGCCCCAGGGCCGGGCTCGGCGGGAGAGTGAGACCTGGGGGCCGAGCGGAGGCTGGCTGCGGCTTAGAGCACGGGGATGCTGTGTGGATGTGGATTATTAACGGGGACCCGGAGCATCTGCTGGGGGGTTGGGGGAGAGCTGCACTTTCCTTGGGAATTGGGAAAGAGGCAGGGCATGGAGGGCTTAGCAGAGCTGCTGGGACATTTAAGAGGACTGCAGAGATCTTGCTGAAATAAAACTCTGAGGTCCCCATCTAGACCTTCTTGCCGAATGATTAGAAAATATAGCTTGGGAGGCCTTTGCCTTGAGAGAAACTGCCTTGACAATTTCTCTCTCTCCCTCTTTTTCTTTTTCCTCCTCATTTTGTTTTCTCAGCTGAGAAATTGCTTTGCCAGCCAGTCTGGTACATTCCGGATCCTTCGGCTCCATATAACAACGTTCCCTTATGAGTAACTGCCAGCATCTAGTGAACACGCTCCGTGACTGGGAATCATGGGTGTCCTGCTGCCTTTCCTCCCTGAGGTGCTCAGCAACTACCCCTCTTGTCTGTATTGGGTGCATCTCCTGAATCTTTGAGTAGCATGGAGACCGGGGGCCGTTTGCAATGCCCTTGGGTCAGTGTTTATCAGTTTTAGGCAAAGGTTCTGGGTCAGCCATCCCGGTGGGTTGGAGGAGAAGCAAAGGATGGGGGTCTCGTAGACTCATTCGATGAATTCATTTTCTGCTCCTTTTACCTTCTTCCCAACTACATGCTTGTTGCACAGATATTCTCTGAGCTTCGGTTCTGTGCTCTCGGAGCTACAGAGGTGAAAGCAGCCTTGGAAGCCTCGTTCTTCTTTCTCTCTGCAGTAGGGTTTCCAGGAAGCATTCAGGGAGCTTAACATGTAGTACTGGACAATAAGGCATTTTCCTGAATAATCATAGCGTAAAATAGAACGTGATAGGTACACTGAGAGGTGTCTAGATTTAAATAGGAGTTTAAAGGAGGGGAGATTTACTTTAGGAGTTCAAAGGAGGAGAGATTTACTACGCATGTCGGAATTGTACTCAAGTACAGGTTGTACCGGGAGAAGATAAATAACCTATTCACATCATATTAATATAATAAATAAAATATTATTGACATGGCTGGGAAGACAGCTGATACCATTCGGGCATTGCGAAAAAGTCTGATGTATGAATAACCATGGGTTCATAGAACCACAGAATCTAGAATGTGAGCAGCGCTGCAAGTGAGCTTGGAAGACATCCAGTTCAACCTCCTCATTTTGCAAATTTACAGATAGACGTCCAAAGAGGTTCAGTCAATTGCCCGAGATGGTCTGTGGCCGGGGCAGGGGCCGCTTACTCACTGTTTGCCCTGGAGTGGTGACATCAGCCCCCCTCCCGCCTCTGCTCAACAGCTGGGGCATTTATATTCCTATCCCAACTTTCTTACCAGAATACCAGCATAACATTTTTTGTCTCCTTGGAGCATGAAGTGTGGGGGACAACTCTTTACAGAGGACTCAGATGGCCTGGGAACAGCACAGAACAAGGAAAACAAAGATGGCGGGCTGGAGTATGTATTGATTTTATAATTATATAAAAGAAAATGTTGAGCAGTTTGAAGGAAAGAGCTGACTGCCTTGGCCCCCTCTCCCAACGTCTGGTCTCTCCTCTGCGCTGTGCCCAGCTCGTACCCCACCTTCTCGGGGATCCGCTCCCCAGCCCAGCAGCCGTGTGTCCACCACAGCACGTGACCCAAGAAGGGAAAGTCAGCCAGTCGGATTTGTTCTGTCTCTGTCAGTCCCTCTGTCTCTGTTGGCCAGTCTGTCCATTACTCCCTCTCTAGCTGCTGGCCAGGCTCTCCTTCCATCTGTCTTCCTGCCTGTCCTTCTCTCTCACCCTTAAGGACCGCACGGTTTCTCTCCCATCACAGTTTTCCTTCTCTCCTAGCTTAATTTCCAGCGTTAACTCTCCTTACAAAAGTCAGCCATGGCCCCAACGCTGCATCCTGACTTCCTTTCGGTCTGTCTCCAAGCTTCTGGCTCAGTCTTGCCGAAGACCCCTACTCCCATTACCTGCCCCCTACCCCGCCACCGCATCCAGTCCTTCTCTTCTCCCCCTGCTGGACAATGGGTTGTTGCCTTGGTCAAGTGTCTCCTCTGGACCAATTGTCAGTGGCCGTTCTCAGTTGTCCTTGAGATCTGAGTTATGAGGGCTGAGCATGGTTTGGTGTCTCCGGCGTCCACTCAGTCACTGAGTCGGAACCCTGTCTAGTAAATTGCTCCCTGTCCCCTGATACCAGCCGTGAGTGGTGGCCCCCTGAGCCCATCGGCTGTGGAGTTCCTGTGGCACTTCTGCAGCTGTGCCTTGGGCCATAGAGGGGCCTCTGCCACCCCCTTTCTGGCACTAGAATGGAAGCTACAGCAGGAGAGGAGCCCTAGCGGGGGCGTTTTCATCATGCTTAGCACACTGTCTTGCCCGGGGACACTGCTCGGAATAAGAGAGAGGTTCTGAAGTTGCTTCCACTGGACTCATCTGACACACTTGCAGGGCTCCTCAGGGAGGAAAAATCTACTCGGGGGAAGAGGGCGTGGATACACGAAAAAGACATCTTCATGAAATTATATAGTAGCAAAGTGACACCACTAGCATTGCCATCATTTATAGAACCTTTCCTCCAGGCATGTTCTAAAAGCACTTTGTGTACTTCCCCTCATTTATTCCTAACAACAGCCAGGCAACTATAAGTACTATTATCTCCTTTTTACAGATAAGGAAACTGAGCCTCAGGGAGATTTAGAAACTCACCCAAGTTCACAGAGCTAAAAAGTGAAAGAGCTTTCCAGCCCAAGCCTCTCTAGTGCCAAATCTAGTATAAATTGTGGCACACATCGGAGGCATGATGGGCTAATCTTCCAAACACCTTATTTAGTCAACATAGAAGAGCTCAAGGTTTCTCTTGCAGCCATTTTGTTTCTAAATACATATGAGCCCCATCCCTCGCCTTGGTCCACGCGATGGTCTTACCACACAGCTGGTAGTGCTCATGTTTGTTTTCTTCTTCCAGATTTGCCTTCCAAAACAAATTTATTAATTGCCCTGCTTCTAGAGCTTATGTCATACTCTTTGATTCCTGGCATCTAAATTGTCATTAAAACGTCTCTTGGAACTGTTCCCTGTGACATTACAGACCGGGTTCCTGCAGCATAATTCCACTGGCTGATTTTTTTCCCCTTGTGTTGCATTCAGATGATGAATGGTCCCCCGATGCTCCTAGAATCTGCCTTCCTGCCCTCAGAGACTGATAGCATGGGTCCTCTTTTCCCTTCTAATGGCCCTGCTTGCCTTCTGGAATTGTCGGGGCTCAGAAGTACTTGCACGCGATGCACCTTTGGGCATTCCAGTCTGCCTGCGTCTCGTTGTTCTTTCTTCTTCTTCTTATTACTATGACTATTATTATTTTCGGCCATGCAGTATGCGGGCTCTTAGTTCCCCAACCAGGGATTGAACCCGTGCCCCCTGCAGTGGAAGCGTAGAGTCCTAACCACTGGACCGCCAGGGGCGTCCCTCATTGCTCTTTCTTTGTTTCCTTTTTCTCCACTCTGGCGCCTCCAGTCTTCACTCTGGCTTTTTCGTGCTCCCTCCAAGCTCCACCTGTGCACAACTGTCCCCATCCTTCAGCTTATCCTTGGGACTGGCGACACAGCACCCAGTCTCTCTTCCTTACTTTTGAGGCTTCTTCGGAAATTTCCGTTACTTGACCCCTCTCCTCGCCTCTTGTTATGGCGAGGTCCTTCCTCACGTCTGTTCCTCAGTCCCATGAAAAAGCAGCTGTCCTGCCCCTCATGCTTTCCTTCAACATGCATTTGTGTAGCCTCTTCTATATGCCAAGCTGTGTGGTTACAGAGATGGATAACATAGTCTTAGGAATTTTAAAAATTTAAATAAACTTTTTTTTAGAGTAATTTTAGGCTCACAGCAAAATTGAGCGCAAAGTACAGAAATTTCCAATAAGCCCCCCGTCCCCACATGTGCACAGCCTCTCCACTGTCAGCATCCCCCCATCAGAGTGGTACCTTTGTTACAGCCGCTGAGCCTGCAGTGGACACATCATGGTCACCCAAAGTCCACGGTTTCCATTCGGGTTCACTCTTGGTGGTGTACGTTCTACGAGTTTGGACAAACGTATAATGACATGTATCCACCATCGGACTGTCATACAGAATAATTTCACTGCCTTAAAAACCCTCTGTCTCTCAGGAATTTTTAAAGCCTAGTAAAAGAGGCTGGAAAATAAATAATCACCATACAATTGAAACCATGTTGAAGTAGAGTTAAGAACGAAAGAACGCAAAAAAGAGATTCCTTAGTGGGAAGGCATGGAAGTTTGGGGGTTCAGGTAAAATATTTGAATTCTATATATTTGCAAAGGATAAGGGTGTCGGGAGGCATGTGAGGCCAAGGGACCAACCTAAGCAGGGCCACACAGGCATGAGTACCCGGGCATGTTTGAGGGAATGCAGAATGTGTGCCAGTGGTGATCAAGGGTGAGACTTCTGCAATCTCATGGGTGGGAATTGGAATCTGACCTCTGCGTCGTACTTGCTGTGTGATCTCGGCCCATGGATGAATCTCTGTAAGCCTCGGTCTCCTCATCTGGAAAACGGGGATGATGATAACACTTGCTTGCAGAGATGCTCCGAGGGTTAAAGGGATGCACTCCTCTCTGCTTGGCCTCTGGTGAGGATTATATCTTATTTCCTTTGCCCAGCCAGCCCTGTCCCAGTTCCTGTGGCTGCAAGAAACTGTCTCCACCCCTTATATGAGGGCCTCCATGCCTTTTCATAGCCAGGGCTAGTTTTCTGATCTACCCAGCTGGATTATCACCAGGTTTACAAAGAAAACCCTCTCCCTTCCTCAGCTCTTCATCTTTTTAATTTTTTATTGACGTATAGTTGAATTACAATGTCGTGTTAATTACTGCTGTACAGCAAAGTGACTCAGTTATGCATCTATATGCATTCTTTTTCATATTCTTTTCCATTATGGTTTGTCACAGGATATTGAATATGGTTCCCCTCCTCGTCTCTTCTGAAAGAGAAGCCTGAGGGTTAATTGAGGTCCATAGGCCCCTGGTCACAGAGAGCTGTTGGTGAATCCTGCGTTAGGAGTCCCTGCTCTGATTTCCAGTTTATTCTTAAATGCCCTGAACCAGCCAGGCCTTCCTCATTTTTAAATACAAAGCTTTGAGTGCTTGAGTGAGAAGGACCTCTCTTTTTGACTTTTTGGCTTTTGGTGGCTGAGATATTTGAGAGCAAACTTGTCGATTTGGTCTCTCTCTTCCCCCTCCCTGCAAGCGCCTTTCAGCGGGAGTGAAATCCCTTGTTAAGTGGGCATCACGGAGCCCAGAAAGGACCGGCTGCATTGGCCCCAAGTCCCAAACAGAGCTTGTAAATGAAGGGCTGGAGCAACTGGGAAGGCCGTGGCCTCAGAGAGCCCTTGACACTGAGCCTGGGGCTGACATAGGCCCTTGTTGGGGCCAGTCACCGTGGCCAGACTTTAAGCTTTCTGGATGTTCAAGGCTTTGGAGAAATGACACATCGAGTTTCCCAATGCCACTGGGGCAACAAAGGCGTAGGCCCAGCTGTTTGTGCAGCTTTCCAGAGAGATCTGGGACAGCAGGGGGCCTGGAGGGCTGTGGAATCGTCTCCTCTCTGTTAACTTTGACAGTGGCTGGACCGTCCCAGGAGCCGCGGGACCCTCCCATACTTCACTCCCCGCTGCCACTGCTTTCTAGCTCTTAGACTGACATTAAATAAAAGCAACCTGGGGCTGTATATACATTATCTCAAATCAGGACCAGCTGGGGAGCTGGCCCCCCTCCCCATTTTACATACAAAGGCTAAATGACTGACACAGGGCAACTGCACAGCTGGGGTCCACCCCCAGGATGGCACGAGGCCCACCCTGGTGATCCTTCACCCAGGGTCCCACGTTGTGTTGCCTACCCTGGAATGAGTCAGATCATTATCCGGGGTGACAGGGAGGTTGCTTAGTAACCAAAACCAATTGAAAAGCATGAACTGTGGCTTGACAGATTACTCAGGATAAATTGGTCCCAGTCCTGGCCGTGTGTAGTTCTGGACATTCCCAGAACTCAGGGAATTACTTGGAAAGGAGGCAGTAAGAGGGAATTAGAGCCAAAAGAGAGATAAAGTGCTGGAACTATATGTTGACAAGAGTTTGTCTGCTTAAATATGTAGGTTTTAAATTACACTTGCCTCGTGATTTCCACTTCTTCTGTGGCTGCGGCCTGAGGTTTCAGCCCCAGCAGTCCAGCTTCCCCAGCTGTTCACATGCCAGGAGGGGCAGTGCTCGGCGGGGGGTGGGGGGGCGCGGGAGGATGCTCCCCAGGGGCCAGGGAACCTGGGACTAGAACGAGTTTACCTTCCATCGTCTAGCAAGTGGGATTTATATTCACCACTATTATTATTATAGCTTAAGTGGTTTTGATTCGTAATTTTTGTTGTTGTTTGGTTTTTACGATGTGACCTTTATTAAACACTTGGACAGTCTTAAATACATTCAAGGCATTTAAAATATTAACTTTTCCATGCTTAGTACGGCTCCTAAAAAACGCATTAACTAAGATTCAGATATTTCTTCAGAACAAAAATGTTGCAGATTTCTCCCACCAGATCTGGTTTTGTCCCACTAAATCTCTACGGCATGGAGGATGAATCTAGAAAACCCAGTGTTGACTTCCAATGAAACATAAGCCAAATACTCGACCTCTTAACCCACAGAAGAATGTAATTTACTGCGTAAATTTCCAGTACTCCTCTTGGGCCCTGGGTAGGCCATTATTGGCTCACAGCCCTTTTAGCCACCAGGTAAGGCATCCCCCATACTTCTTAAGCCTTGGAAATCTAGCACCATGATTTGACTTGTATTTTGATAGATGACTTTAGTTGCGATTCCAGGAGCTCCCCAGTGGTGCATCTCCCTCAGGTCTTAAAGTACGCACTCCACGCCATCCACACTTGCATGTGATGAAGCAGTGGACGCTGATTAGATCTGCTGTCCTCAAACCCGAAGTGCAGCAGGATCACTGGGAGAACGAACAAACCCCAAACCAGCAATGAACAGACAGAGTCTAAAGTACTTACCAAGCCTGGAGATTGATCTGGTAGGGAAATTATATTTTGAAAACCACCCAGGTAATGATTCTGGCATACAGCCAGATTTGCGAAGTCTTGAATGAACTGTCTTGGGCAAACAAAGAAATTCTAGTTTTTGATTTGCCAACTTTTGAAAGTTCCCCAGTTTTGAAACAAAAAGGTTGTATTAACCAATTTCCTAGGGTCAAGGTGATAGCAAAACAGCATCAAGTTCTGGTTGGAACCTTGGGGAGAACAAGTGAGGTATTTGCATAATCCCGATATCTTGTGGATCGGAAATAGAAGGTCTCAGTGATGATAATAAATAGCCGCTGGGAACATGGGTGAATTACCTCACTTTTTGGTACTCCACGTTCCCCATCCACAAAATGAAGGACTTGTTCTGTGTGATTTCTGAGTTCCCTGATGGGTCTAAAATTCTGTGATGGGAATCTCAGCTCTCTGGAATATCCTTTCATGCCGAGTGATTTAAATCATATTATCAAATATTTAT
>NC_041226.1:15751473-15762225 GCF_002837175.3 Physeter macrocephalus | reverse complement strand
AAAAAAAAAAAATCAACTGGCCATCTACGTGTGTGTCTCTGTTTCTGGAGTCCATATCTGTTCCATCCATAACTATCCTTACACCAATACCACATTACCTTGAATAGTTCAATTTTTTAGTAAATCTTAGAATCAGGCTGTACAAGTCCTTCAGTTTTTTTGTATTGAAATTTGTTTGTCTTTCAATAGATCATGCATGATCATGAAGGGGTTTCAGGGAGAAATGTCTTCCTCCTATCTCTAGCTCCTAGGCTGCCATTTCTCCTCCCCAGAAAAGGCCACTTTTAGACATTTCTTTTTTTTTTTTTCTTTTTCAGAGATTGTAACTGATTTTTTTAAAATCGAGTCAGACTGGGCTTCCCTGGTGGCGCAGTGGTTGAGAGTCCGCCTGCCGATGCAGGGGACACGGGTTCGTACCCCGGTCCGGGAGGATCCCACATGCCGCGGAGCGGCTGGGCCCGTGAGCCATGACCGCTGAGCCTGCGCGTCCGGAGCCTGCGCGTCCGGAGCCTGCGCTCCGCAACGGGAGAGGCCCGCGTACTGCAAAGAAAAAAAAAAAAAAAAATCGAGTCAGACTTTAAATGTACTATTCAAAAAATGTTATTTCCAGACAAATTTTAAAGGGAAATAAATAATGCCCTAATTTTATTTTCATATCAATCCAAATTTCCAGTAAGTGTGCTTGCCTTCAGTGAAGCCAGTCAATATTGGAAAGATTCAGCCTTTGTAACGATGCACTTAATTTTCTCCACCAAGAAAAGAGGAACGGGGAAATTTGTGTGCATCGCCCACTCGCCTTAATTCTGTTCGAGATATTGAAATATGCTGCTTATTTTTAGTTTAATTGCAGCATAATTATATAACACCAAGTAATCAGAGCTTGGTGATACTAACAAATTGATCTTTAAGACAGTCTGAGAAGCCTAGTTAAGAATCAGCTGAGTGTGTGACTCAGAGGTCACCCACCCTGAAGATCAAGATATTTGCAAGGCTGCAACCGCAGAGATAAAATTCAATTCAACAACCATTTATGAGTTGTCGCATGAGTATAGAATCTTACACTAGGAAACGTGGCAGGAAACAGAGATAAAGCAAACCCTGCCCATGCCTCTAGAAATTCACAATCTAGGAGAGGAGGCAGGCACAGGCAGACGCATCCCTGGTGCAGTGAAAAGTTCTAGAACGGATGTTTTAAGAGACTATGGAATCATGGAGGGAGGCACCTTCTGGAAACTAGATGATGACACCGTTGAAACCCTTCCTGAATTCAAACCACTCAGACATTCTCATTTTAGGATGACATCTAAGCAGTGCAGAGTTGTCCAGATTTGTATTTCATTCTTACTGTATTTCATTCTTATTAAGAGGAATTACTTTATCTCTAAATTAGGTCTGTGGTTCTTCAGAATATAAGTATATAAAAAGAGAAGACTGTGTTAGGCCCTAAACTAATTCCTAAGCTTGCCGTGTTGATCACATTTAATTACTCTTCTGGGAACACCAAACAAAAGTAATAACGTTCTCCTCCCTCTGGCAAAATACAAAATGGATTTGGTGCCTTACTTTCCTTAGAGGGAGAGAGACAAAGAGTGACTGTTGCCCAGACCAAGAAAACATGGAGGAGAAGAGTATTTCTTGCTTCCCCTAAACTTGGCATTTCCTCTAGATTCTCCGGAAACCATGAAAGCTAAATACAAAAGAGTACTGTACCTCTGAAGTCCCATGTCTGATTCAGAAAAAACAACGTATTATCGGTTGAGGGTCAAGTGTGCAGGTTTATGGACTTTAATCACCCAGAATTTCTTGTTGTTTGTATGTTTTACTAATACTCAATGACTGATATATGTATTATAAAGTATTTCCCATTAAAAGTTCCTATAACTTAGGGTTTTTAAACTTAGTGCTTTTCCTATAGTAAAGGTATTCTTGGGAGCCCTGAGAAAAAAAAAGAACATGTGTTCTTAAACAAACTACCCTGAGGAAATGAGTGAGAAAGTGTTCAATGAAAATGCTATATTTCTGTGTATCTTGGTGGCATCCTTAATTACTGGATAATGCACTAACCACCACACTAGGATCTCAGAGTCAGATTTGTGAAGCCAGATTCACTGTTTCATAGATATGCTTGCTGATTAAGTAAATAGAAGAATGGTGGTCTCACAGCTGAAAGTGGAAGTCAGAAATCACCCTCCTGGTGTTACCATTCTTTGGCTATTATACAACATCTGTATCCGTTAAGAATGCTTTCAGCTTCAAATAACAGAAAACCCAACTAATGGTGGCAGAAACAAATAGGGATTCATTTTTCTCACAGAGCAAAGGAATCCAAAGACTGATTACAACTGATGTTGGCTCAACTGCTCAATTAAACCATCAAGGACCTAAGCTCATTCTATCTTTTCCTCCAACCATCTCAAGCATCCTTAGCATGTTGACTTTTCATCTTCATAATTATCACGAGTCACAAAATGGCTGAAGAAGCTCCAGGCATCTTATCTGCATATAAGATAGGAAAAAGGAGAGAAAAGGTGGCACCAGCCCAAATGGCCCCTTTAACAGGAAAAGCAGAAAGGTTTCCCAAAAGCCAGTAGGACGAATATCTCATTGGCTAGAACTGGGTAACACGGCCACCCTAGCTGCAAATGCAGCTGGGAAAGTGAATGTATGGCTCCCTCTCTATTGTGAGGGCAGAAAGGAGAAAGAAGATTGAGCTTGGCTGTGAAGTTTGCCCGTCAGTGGTTTCCGCCACAGTATATAATCAAACCATCACACTTCGTTAGGCTTTAATTTTCACAACACCAAAACGCAATGTCAAAGGTCATTGTGATGATAACAAAATCAAAATAAGGAGAAGTTTGCAGATGCCTGGGTACATAAATACACTGGACTGATAAGCTCTATCTTTGACTTAGTTGGAAATTTAGCCCTTTCTGTCCGTAAAGATAACCTGGGGTAAGTCAGAGCACCAGGGGGTCTTGTTTGCTTTGCAGCTGGAAATCAAAAGCCTGAAATAATAGTAGCCACATAAAAATAGTAGCCAAATAAAATAGTAGCCACACAGAGGGGTGAGCTTGCTCCCATCCCCACACCACAACTCTACTTCAAAGCCTCATTTAGAGGGCGGGAAGCCTTTGAAGCCTTTTGGTCCAAAACTGAAACATCTCCTAGCAAGTCCCTGGTTTTCACGTGTTCAAGGTATGATACGTTGGTATGTATCCAGCCCTAGGAGAAGACAGTGACCTTTGGGGTTTGCAGACTTCTCTGGCTGGTGGTTGTGGTGTGTTTGTTGTTGTTGTTTAACCCCGTATTTTGGGAAATCACTACAAAAGGTACCAAGTGCAGTGGAATTCATTTCCCACTGTTCTACACCTCCTGGGCTCTTCAATCTCACAACATGTAACCTTTGTAACAGGAATGCTGGAATAAGCAAACAGTGGATATAACTATGAAAGATAAGTAGTCTGTATACTTTTGCTCTTCTATTTAGGACAATTACCGTGACTATTTAGGGAAGCAGGTATAGGTTAAAGATTAGTGAGAAAAACACAACACAGGCAAGACAGACTTGGTGGCACCACAGGAGAGCCCAGCCCATAGACTACAAATAAAACCTGGAGGCTCGATAGTTAGATAGATAGATCGATAGATAGATAGATAGACAGATGAATAGACAGATGGATGAACAGACACAGAGATACATAAACAGACAGATAAAGAGAGGGAAGGAGGGAGGGAGGAAAGAGAAAAAAGAGGGAAGAAGCAAAAAAGCAAGATAGAATGGAAGAAAGAATCTGGACTTATACCGTGGTTTGGCAAGAAGACAGAACAAATGGCAGGTACAATCATTCAACCTTAGGAAACTCAAGCTTAAAAATCCTAAGATGAATATGTTTTATTCCCCCTTATTTTCACTCCCTTCCAGCCTTAGTAATACCATCTGGGTATAAGGGGATTTTGAATTATATAGTCTTCTTTAACATCTTCTCAAAACTATTGTCTTTACCCTGAGGGTGATTACAAGTAAGAAAATAAGTGACCAGTTTTTAAAAATCCAGTGAGGTTCACATTGCTTTACCACGACAGAGATGAACACTGCATAGGGAAAATGAGAAAAATTATTATTTTCGTCCCCATTTAAATTTCCCATCAGCTTAAATGAGACCACGATTGTATTACAGTTACTACTATGTAAAAATATTGGTACGTCCAGGAGTGATTCTTTCCAAAGTAAGATCTCTGAGATTTAGGTATACTTGACAATGCAAGTTATTCACTGGCAGGCTCTAATGACTATAAAAGAAGAACTGTAATAATTAATAAAGTCAAGAGCAGAAACTCAGCTGAGACCATGAGACCATAAATACTAACTTGCTGCATCAGTCTGCCTCGCCAGGAACATTACATTCTGCTTGGTTTTTCATGCACCAGCACTAGAGTTATTATGATAATAACTGTGTGATGGTGGAGTGGAAAGAATACAAACTTTGGTGTCAGAAAGACCAATGCAGGACTCACCACGTCCCATCTGTGACCCTGGGTAAATTATTTAACTTCCTGTGACTCACTCTCTTCATTCGAAAAGCAGAAATGATAACATACCTCAGAGGATAACTGTCCTTAATGAAATGAGGGACAACATATAAAATACCTGGCACACAGCAGACACTCAAATACATGGTCGTGCTCTTTCCTGCTGATGGGAAGACAACAGGACTCGTCTGCGCTAGAAAGACCGTGCTTTTCAAGTGGGCAGTGTTAGTGGCAGTTCTGAATTCTACGATCCACAATCTGCATGGCCACATGTTTTGTCCTTCTGCTTTGATCAGTTCTCCCATGGTGACAATGCACTTCTAAGGCTCCCGAACAGGGTTAGAAAATTTAGTATTGCAGCTAAGCTGACAAATAGAGATCCAAAGGGGGTCTTGATAATGGCTTCATTAGCACCATACTATAAGCCAGAGGTTGGGAAACATCCTGCTGGCCAAATCAATTTCTGTAAATAAAGTTTTATTGGTACACAGTTGCCCTCATTTGTCTACACAGTGCCTATGGCTGCTTTCCCACTACAACAGTGGAGTTGACTCATGGTCATCAGGCCCGCAAGCCACAAATATTTACTCTCTCTGGCCCTTTATGGAAAAAGTTGGCTGAGCCCTGCTCTAAGCAACCAAACTACAACCATATTCACCTATGTAAGTCAACTTCTTTGTGGAGCACGTTTTACAGCCCCGGCATCGTGGTGAGTTTGGTATCGTTGACAGATAATAGGAGACCAGTCCCTGAGAAGAGGCTCACGGTTTTACAAGAAGAGGAGTACGCAAAGAAAGCCAAGCCAGCAAATAATTGTAACAAATTATAAAATGTCCAATTACATAATAGAGGCTACAGCTGGGAAACCAGGAGAGGAGAAGTCAAGATATGCTGGGGTCTCGAGAAAATCCTTTCCGGTTCCTTTGTAACTGAAAGTTAGTAATTTTCCCCCAACACGACAAAGCTTTAATTATAGGAAATAAATTACTTTATAATAATTAGCTTTAGACAAATGAAGTGCATTGCTTTTCCACTGAGAAGGGGTATGCAGACAGGGAGGGTCTCCCTGCTGTCCAGTGCGTTCTGGCTTATTTACTTCCCTGTAAGACACTTAGAAGGTATTTTAGAAATTTGTGCGTGTAGGTATTTTTTTGTCTCATTGATGCAGTGGGCACTCCCACCCTATAACGTGTGAGGGCCAGAAATTCTGAACATCCTACAGTGTGGAGATGGCCCTACACCACGAGGACTGTGCTACCTCCTGTGTGACTTTCTAACTCTCCACTGGACACTCCTGTAGGTGAAACGCCTATTTATAAGTAACGGAGCCTAGTGCCTAACTCCATTTTACATGTAAACACTTTTTTTTTTGCACTATGATGGTACACACTGAATTTTCCAAGAATGTAAGTATATCGAAAATCAAAAGACAATTGTGATGTTTTGCTTCGAACTTTACCGAGAGCCATCTACCATTTTGGACGCTCATTTAGAAGATTATGTCACCGAAAGCGTTGCCACTTGTGCTGTTAGGTATCCTGTTGGTCACCAGTACAAAAATATCTTGATCAGTCTGCATTTTCAGCTAGCCCACTCAAAGGTATTCCACTTTAACTTACACTTTTTATGTAGCCCTTATTCCAAAATGAAATTTAAAGAAAAAGTGTAAGCACAATTCAGTCTTACCGCTCTGAAAACCAGATTTATTCTTTATAAGCAAGTGCAAGCATCTGACCCCTTCATTACGTTCTTTAGTGTAATTGTACAGAACACATGAAATTGTATTATAATTACTTTCCATTTATTTTTTACTATTACAGGCAAACCTCATTTTATTGCACTTCATAGATATTGCATTTTTTACAAATTGAATGTTTGCGGCAACCCTGCATCGAGCAAGTCTATTGGCACCATTTTTCCAACATCATTTGCCCACTTCATGTCTCTGGGTCACATTTTGGTACTTCTCACAATATTTAAAACGTTTTCACTAAGATTATATTTGTATGATGATGATCTGTGATCAGTGATCTCTGATATTACTTGTAAGAAGATTACAACTCACTGAAGGCTCAGACGACGATTAGCATTTTTTAGCAATAAGATATCTTTTAATGACGGTATGTAAATGGTTTTAGACATAATGCTATTATTGCACACTTAACAGACTACAATAGTATAAACAAAACTTTTATATTCACTTGACTGCAGTGGTCTGGAACTGAACCCGCAATGTCTCCGAGGAATGTCAGTACAGATATTATGTATATATAAAATTATCTATGAATTTTTTCTCATGGCAAGCTTAAGGTTCAGAGAGGTAATAGGGCTCACCCAAGTCAACCAGCAATTTAGTGGCCAAATCACAGAAGATGATCCTTTTACTGAGTTCCTCCCATAAGCCAGGCTCTGCACTAGTCACTTTCAATACCCTTCGATTCATAATAAGCACTTAATGTCCACCAATGCTTAGTCTTGTACAGGAGCTGATGGTGCCAAGCTGGGCATGTAGAGTCCCTGCCCTCAAGAGAAGGCAGACCAGAAAATCCATGGACCATAAATGCATAAATAGATGAAGCGGTCATAGTACAGAAAGCGGGAATCTAACTCAGCCTGGTTCAAGAACTCTTCCAAGAGGAGGAGACGCTTGAACTGACCCCTGAATGGTGGTTAGGAGTTCGCCAGACACATGGGGAGTGCAGAGCATTTTGGGCAGAGAGAACAGATCATCGTGGAGGACAGTCAGAGAGAGCTTGGCGCTCCTGCAGGACGTAAAGTACTTCAGCTTGGTGTCAGCTTAGGGTGAGAACCAAGAAGTGGCGAGGGGTGGAGCTAGGGAGAATGAGGGACACAGCTCACAGAGGGCCTGTTTCCCCAGGTCAGGAAAATTGAACTTGCCCTTGAACTTTAGGAAGGAAATGAGGAGGTTTTAAATAGATGTGTGACACCAGGTAATTCACCCTGGTGGTAGGTATTGCAGGAACCCAGACAAGAAACGGTGAGGAACAGGATTAAGAGTGGCCTTGGGTGGAGAGGATATACGATGAGACAGGAGAAGCAGAATTATCAAGGTTTGGTGACTGATGGAATTTTCCAGATAGAGGCGGAGAGAAGACTTGAGAGTGACTCCAGGTGTCTGGCGTGAACGATGGAGAAACTGTCCATTCACTGAAATGAAAATGCAGGAGGAAGTGGGTAGTTTGGTCTGGAAGGCCAGGGAGAGAAAGGAGGGGCACAGACTGGGACTGGCCGGGTACAAAGTACTGCTGAGCATTCGGGTGGGACTAGGGCTCTGATATTCAGTAGACAGGTCTGGACTCGAGATACTGAGATACCAATCAGGGAACCATCAGCACATAAATTACCTCATTTTATCCCCACAACCACCTTAGGAGGCAGTGGCTAATAGGCTCATTTGATGGACAAGAAAACCAAAGATTGCCTAGTCACGTAGTTGGAGAGCTAAGATTTGTTCCTTGGTGTGTCCAACTCCAAAGCCCATGTTTTCTCTTCTACACCATGTTATCCTCCAACTAAGGAGGCTCCCAGCTAGGCATTTTTCTACTGCTCCAACCTGTTCTTCTCTGTACATAAGATGTTCAATACAATCAGAATGATTGCATGGAGAAGTACATCTTTCCAGAAATCACTATAAGCAAATTCCAAATTTCTCAAGAAACTGGTTTCAGAATCAAGGTGATATCTTGATATGTGCAGTAAAAAGACAGCAGGAGGGCTTCCCTGGTGGCGCAGTGGTTGAGAGTCCGCCTGCCGATGCAGGGGACGCGGGTTCGTGCCCCGCTCCGGGAAGATCCCACATGCCACGGAGCGGCTGGGCCCGTGAGCCATGGCCGCTGGGCCTGCGCGTCCGGAGCCTGTGCTCCGCAACGGGAGAGGCCACAGCAGTGAGAGGCCCGCGTACTGCAAAAAAAAAAAAAAAAAAAAGACAGCAGGAGAGCAGCCTTCCCAAGCCCACAGAGAAGCCTCTGTTACTATATCCTCTGAGTTCATATTCCTAAGCCACAGCTCTAGACAGAAAGTGACAAAGAGGATCCCAGAGACCTCATTGAAGGCCTCCAGGATTCAGTACCCTCATTATTAAAAACAAAAACAGAAACGAAAACAAAACCCTCGTCTAATGGGTCAAATCCACTTCAGATAATAAACTGCTACATTTATTTGATATCTAAGTAGATTTGTTTCAAAGATACTAAATGAAAGGGTGAAATAACCATTCATCTTCTGAATTTCACATCAGGGAGAGAAAGGAGGAGGAAAGTAGGTGGGCAATTGTAAGGGAGCCTGCTTGAAGTCACAGCTGGGCTTGATGACAACATGGAAACGAGCAGCCCACAGGCCTCTGCTCCCCCAGGTGCTGGGCAGAGAGAGCATCAGGCTGGCTCTTTGCGCAGCCCTCACCCCAAGGCGGTATAAGATTGATGGCAACAGCAGATCCGAATGCCTATCGCGTGCCGAAGTGAAGGCGTCTACATGTGATTTAAACCATCTTCCTGTCAACGTGAGACAGCCGTCTGAACTGTAAGCTAAAACCTCGGCCTGCCCCATCTCAGCCCCATCCACCCATGCTCGCTGTGCACAGAGAGCTCACGCAAGAGTTCCCCGCCCAGCTCCATCCAATCCAGGCCTAAACCAACCACGAGCATCTTGGAAGCCACAAGGCCTGCATCCCGAGCTCTCAGCTGACTCATGACACCTGCCAGAGCCATCACCAACAGCTCTGTGCTGACTCTCAGATGGCCAAGCCCTTCCAGGACCAACCAACTGGTCGAGACAGCAAGGCCATCTCTCTGTCTGGACGGGCCAGTCATTTGATGAAAGTCAAAGAATGTGATGGCTGTAGTCATCACCCAGTGCCGCTGCCATCATCATGTTCCCAGATTCTTTGGATCTGGCTGTGCAAACAGACTGGACAAGGCCCAGCTGCTGTTTTGCTATTCACAGACACCATTCCAAAGCCTACCCCTGTAGTCCAAGTTCTTCTAGAAGGTGAGACGGCTGGTTAAGCAAAAGTCAAGAATGCATGGATGGTTTAAAAATTCTTCCTTCGGGACTTCCCTGGGGGTCCAGTGGTTAAGACTCCGTGCTTCCACTGCAGGGGACGCAGGTTTGATCCCTGGTCAGGGAACTAAGATCCCACATGTCGCGAAGTGCAGCCAAAATAAAAAGAATAATAATTTTAAAATTCTTCCTTCCCTCCTCGTCTGATGTGTACGAGTTGTTACCACCACCCCCCCGGATCCTTCCTTGCAACATCACTGACCCACTCCCACCAGGCCACCCTCCCACCTAGAAGACAGACGCATGGCCCGCGAAGGGACCAAGGGGCAAGTTTCGCAGTGTGAAACCACGTTTGGTTGGATGCTGACAAAGAGCCCTGCACTTGGGGAATCTGTGTGTTGTTCCAGCTGAGCCCTGAATCCATGCCTCCACAGGGACGGGAAACTTGAGTTCCTCAACTATGAAATCAGGACCTTACTTGTCACACAACCTGTCCTGCTAACCTCTTGTGAGTGATGTAAGGAGAAAACGAAAGCAGGGATGTCAATATGGATTACCAAAGTATAACACGGCGTTATTATTACTAAGTGCTGATCAATGCCTCTGGACCACATACCACACCCAAACAGGATTACATTTTGTAACATACCTAGTTTTGATCACTCTGAGCATCAGGATTTTGGTTCCAGTCAACAGTACCTGAAGGGAGTCCGAGGATTTTATGAAATTAACAGTAAGACATAATAAGGAGTGACTGGCTCATATTCTATAATGAGAACTGGGTATTAGTATTTCATTAGATATTCTTTTTTTGTTTGTTTGTTTAACATCTTTATTGGAGTATACTTGCTTTACAACGCTGTGTTAGTTTCTGCCATATAACAAAGTGAATCAGCTATACGTATACGTATACATATACCACCATATCCCCTAGCTCTTGCATCTCCCTCCCACCCTCCCTATCCCACCCCTCTAAGTGGTCACAAAGCACCGAGCTGACCTCCCTGTGCTATGTGGCTGCTTCCCACTAGCTATCTATTTTACATTTGGTAGTGCATGTATATGTCCATGCTACTCTCTCACTTCGTCCCAGCTTACCCTTCTCCCTCGCTGTGTGCTCAAGTCCATTCTCTATGTCTGCATCTTTATTCCTGTCCTGTCCCTAGGTTCTTCAGAACCGTTTTTTTTTTTTTTTTAGGATCC
>NC_041226.1:15749888-15751279 GCF_002837175.3 Physeter macrocephalus | reverse complement strand
TAGTTTTTTAAGGAACCTCCATACTGTTCTCCATAGTGGCTGTATCAATTTACATTCCCACCAACAGTGCAAGAGGGTTTCCTTTTCTCCACACCCTCTCCAGCATTTATTGTTTCTAGATTTTTTTGATAATGGCCATTCTTACCGGTGTGAGGTGATACCTCATTGTAGTTTTGATTTGCATTTCTCTAATGATTAGTGATGTTGAGCATCCTTTCATGTGTTTGTTGGCAATCTGTATATCTTCTTTGGAGAAATGTCTATTTAGGTCTTCTGCCCATTTTTGGATTGGGTTGTTTGTTTCTTTGGTATTGAACTGCATGAGCTGCTTGTATATTTTGGAGATTAATCCTTTGTCAGTTGCTTCGTTTCCAAATATTTTCTCCTATTCTGCGGGTTGTCTTTTCATCGTTTATGGTTTCCTTTGCTGTGCAAAAGCTTTTAAGTTTCATTAGGTCCCATGTTTATTTTTGGTTTTATTTCCCTTTCTCTAGAAGGTGGGTCAAAAAGGATCTTGTTGTGATTTATGTCATAAGACTGTTCTGCCTATGTTTTCCTCTAAGAGTTTTATAGTGTCTGGCCTTACATTTAGGTCTTTAATCAATTTGAGTTTATTTTTGTGTATGGTGTTAGGGAGTGTTCTAATTTCATTCTTTTAAATGTAGCTGTCCAGTTTTCCCAGCACCACTTATTGAAGGGGCTGTCTTTTCTCCATTGTATATTCTTGCCTCCTTTATCAAAGATAAGGTGACCATATGTGTGTAGGTTTATCTCTAGGCTTTCTATCCTGCTCCATTGATCTATATTTCTGTTTTTGTGCCAGTACCATAATGTCTTGACTACTGTAGCTTTGTAGTACAGTCTGAAGTCAGGGAGCCTGATTCCTCCAGCTCTGTTTTTCTTTCTCAAGATTGCTTTGGCTGTTAAGGGTCTTTTGTGTTTCCATACAAATGGTGAAATTTTTTGCTCTAATTCTGTGAAAAATGCCATTGGTAGTTTGATAGGGATTGCACTGAATCTGTAGATTGCTTTCGGTAGTATAGTCATTTTCACAATGTTGATTCTTCCAATCCAAGAACATGGTATACCTCTCCATCTGTTTGTATCGTCTTTAATTTCTTTCATCAGTGTCTTATAGTTTTCTGCATACAGGTCTTTTGTCTCCTTAGGTTTATTACTAGGTGTTTTATTCTTTTTGTTGCAGTGGTAAATGGGAGTGTTTCCTTAATTTCTCTTTCAGATTTTTCATCATTAGTGTATAGGAATGCAAGAGATTGCTATGCATTAATTTTGTATCCTGCTACTTTACCAAATTCATTGATTAGCTCTACTAGTTTTCTGGTAGCATCTTTAGGATTCTCGATGTATAGTATCATGTCATCTGCAAACAG
>NC_041226.1:15749279-15749522 GCF_002837175.3 Physeter macrocephalus | reverse complement strand
AGAGGAAATGCTTTCAGTTTTTCACCATTTAGCATGAGGTTGGCTGTGGGTTTGTCATATATGGCCTTTATTATGCTGAGGGAAGTTCCCTCTATGCCTACTTTCTGGAGAGTTTTTACCATAAATGGGTGTTTAATTTTGTCAAAAGCTTTTTCTGCATCTATTGAGATGATCATATGGTTTTTATCCTTCAATTTGTTAATATGGTGTATCACATTGATTGATTTGCATATATTGAAGAAT
>NC_041226.1:15746167-15748360 GCF_002837175.3 Physeter macrocephalus | reverse complement strand
CTTGAGGTAGGATTGCATTGCTATAAACTTCCCTCTTAGAACTGCCTTTGCTGCATCCCATAGGTTTTGTGTCACTGTGTTTTCATTGCCATTTGTTTCTAAGTATTTTCTGATTTCCTCTTTGATTTCTTCAGTGATCTCTTGGTTATTAAGTAGTGTATTGTTTAGCCTCCCCTTTGCTGCATCCCATAGGTTTTGTGTCACTGTGTTTTCATTGCCATTTGTTTCTAAGTATTTTCTGATTTCCTCTTTGATTTCTTCAGTGATCTCTTGATTATTTAGTAGCATGTTGTTTAGCCTCCATGTGTTTGTATTTTTTACAGTTTTTTTTCCTGTAATTGATATCTAGTCTCATAGTGTTGCAATTGGAAAAGATACTTGATATGATTTCAATTTTCTTAAATTTACCAAGGCTTGATTTGTGACCCAAGATATGGTCTATCCTGGAGAATGTTCCATGAGCACTTGAGAAGAAAGTGTATTCTGTTGTTTTGGGATGGAATGTGCCATAAATATCAATTAAGTCCATCATGTTTAATGTGTCATTTAAAGCTTGTGTTTCCTTATTTTTTTCCTTTTGGATGATCTGTCCATTGGTGAAAGTGGGATGTTAAAGTCCCCTACTATGATTGTGTTACTGTCGATTTCCCCTTTTATGGCTGTTAGCACTTGCCTTATCTATTGAGGTGCTCCTACGTTGGGTGCATAAATATTTACAATCGTTATATCTTCTTCTTGGATTGATCCCTTGATCATTATGTAGTGTCCTTCTTTGTTTCTTGTAATAGTCTTTATTTTATTTTATTTTTATTTATTTATTTATTTTGTGGTATGCGGGCCTCCCTCTGTTGTGGCCTCTCCCGTTGCGGAGCACAGGCTCCGGACGCGCTCTTTTGGTTGGAGCATTTAATCCATTTACATTTAAGGTAATTATTGATATGTATGTTCCTGTTACCATTTTCTTAATTGTTTTGGGTTTGTTATTGTAGGTCTTTACCATCTCTTGTGTTTCCTGCCTGGAGATGTTCCTCTGGCATTTGTTGTAAAGCTGGTTTGGTGGTGCTGAATTCTCTTAGCTTTTGCTTGTCTGTAAAGGTTTTAATTTCTCCGTCAAATCTGAATGAGATCTTTGCTGGGTAGAGTAATCTTGGTTGTAGGTTTTTCCCTTTCATCACTTTAAATATGTCTTGCCACTCCCTTCTGGTTTGCAGAGTTTCTGCCGAAAGATCAACTGTTAACCTTATGGGGGGATTCCCTCGTATGTTACTTGTTTTCCCTTGCTGCTTTTAATATTTGTTCTTTGTATTTAATTTTTGATAGTTTGATTAATATGTGCCTTGGTGTGTTTCTCCTTGGATTTATCCTGTATGGGACTCTCTGCGCTTCCTGGACTGGATTGACTATTTCCTTTCCTATGTTAGGGAAGTTTTCACCTATAATCTCTTCAAATATTTTCTCAGTCCCTGTCTTTTTCTCTTCTTCTGGGACCCCAATAATTCGAATGTTGGTGTGTTTAATGTTGTCCCAGAGGTCTCTGAGACTGTCTTCAATTCTTTTCATTCTTTTTTCTTTATTCTGCTCTGCGGTAGTTATTTCCACTATTTTATCTTCCAGGTCACTTATCCGTTCTTCTGCCTCAATTATTCTGCTATTGATTCCTTCTAGAGAATTTTTAATTTCATTTATTGTGTTGTTCATCATTGTTTGTTTGCTCTTTAGCTCTTCTAGGTCCTTGGTAAATGTTTCTTGTACTTTCTCCATTCTATTTCCAAGATTTTGGATCACCTTTATTATCATTCCTCTGAATGGTTTTTCAGGTAGACTTCCTATTTCCTCTTTATTTGTTAGGTCTGGTGGGTTTTTACTTTGCTCCTTCACCTGCTGAGTATTTCTCTGTCTTCTCATTTTGCTTAACTTACCGTGTTTGGGGTCTCCTTTTCGCAGGCTGCAGGTTCACAGTTCCCATTGTTTTTGTTTTCTGCCCCCAGTGAGTAAGGTTGGTTCAGTGGGTTTTGTAGGCTCCCTGGTGGAGGGGACTGGTGTCTGTGTTCTGGTGGATGAGGCTGGATCTTGTCTTTCTGGTGGGCAGGACCACGTCTGGTGGTGTGTTCTGGGGTGTCTGTGAACTTATTATGATTTTAGGCAGCCTTTCTGCTAATGGGCTGGGTTGTGTTCATGTCTTGCTAGTTGTTT
>NC_041226.1:15706834-15745667 GCF_002837175.3 Physeter macrocephalus | reverse complement strand
TCTCTTAATAACACCTTGTGGGGAAATTATGACACATTTTCTTATTTTCTATTAGGATTATACTTGTTCTTTGGATGAAAGGAACTCCCCATGTAAACGCAATTATTATTCTCGGAATTTCTTCTGTGCAGTTGGAGCACCAGAATCTCCTGGGCTGTTTGAACAGGATTCAGGCCTGAATTTTAACGGTGAATATCAGCTAAGAGAAGCAATAAAATCCATGAAAAATGAACGTTGCTGAAGAGGACCCTGGGGGTTCAGCTCTGAGGGTCACCAGTAAGTGGTCATGATTTAATGAAGTGCGGCCTCTGATTAGTGAGAAACAGGCCTGGCATCTTCCACAGCATAAATACCCTGTTTCTGAGTCTGCCAAGCAAATGCTTTCATAGGCTGAATTTTCTCCCTGCTCTAGGGAGCTGGCAGTGGACAGCAGAAGACATTCCACTGAAATCAGGCCATCGGGAGCCGAAGACAAAGGCAGCTGATTCAAGTGCACCAAATTGGAGTTTCTCTAATCAAATATATTAAATTCACCATCATTCTTGATTGTTTTAATGGGAAGAAAGGGCAGCTGTGCCCTTCGTTTTCTAAGCATTTTATTTAGTGCCCAGGGGAGCGGGGGAGGGGAGGGGAGGGAAAGCAGGATGGGAAGGGAAGAGAAGTTGAGATGGCCAAGAAAGCTACGGGAAGCTAATGTCTTTTGTCTTAAAAGTAAAATGATTTTGCATGCTGTTCAGATCCACAATGAGAGTTCCCAGAGCCGTCACTCACCGAGAAGAACCCAAGATAACCAGTTTATAAAGCATGTTTACTTAGGAGTGGAAGAACAGCCAGCAAACAGACAGGGGGGTCAGGGAGGTAGGGAGCAGGGGCTTGGAATATTCGGGCAAAGAGAGACACGGGCGACTAGTGTTAGACAGATTTGCTCCACTGGTTTCATGAAAGCCTACTCAGTTGAGCATTTCTTACCCCCTGCATACTCATGCTTTGTACAAAAAGAAGATTTAAATTTCAAGACACTCGGGGAGACGGATCTCCTCTCCTCTGTCGCCTTCCTGGCTAAGAGCAGAATTCACAGAAGGCCTTTTTCACCATTCGCGTGACGGGATTGAAAATTCTGGTTCAGAAGCTGATGGCTCGACCTATTGTTTTCTAAGACAGTTTCACGTAAAGTCCAAGCGTGATGCTTCCTGCCCGGAGTGCTGTGCTACAGACAAGGTCTTGGTTTGGACCCCCAGCTTCAAAGGAGAACTTGGGCGCGTGATGTCACTTCCTCTGTCTGCTGAGTTGATAACAGGATGAACCTGAACGTGATATGAGCCAGACATTCCACTGTGTGATTCTTTATTTCACTCCACTGTAGGGCAGGGTACTTAAGCAGACATTGTTTTCGTACTAAGAGCTATGCACCCACAAATGTGCTTCGTAAAGGAAACAAAGGTCTAGGAATTGCAGGATGGGGCTCACAGGCTCACACAGGCTAACGTGAGTCATCCGGAGAAAGGGCTTTGGAAGCTGGTGCCTGTTACAGCCTGAAGCCAGCCTGTTTCTGAGCTGGAATGTGAAAGGCAGCTGGCTGTGTCAAAGGGGCAGAGAATAAAGCCACAGTGTAAAATGAAGACACAATTCAGCAAGGAGGAGATGCTATTAAAATGGATTCTACTCCTCAGGCAGCCTCTTTTGGAGGGCCCCCTTTTGGAAACAAATGGTTCTATTCCTCTTAGAGAAAAAAAAAAGGAGGTGGAGGTTCCTTTCAGAAAAATGTTATCGGCCTCTTTTTAAATGCCCCTATTTGAAGAGAATCAAAGGGAATGTGATAAGGCAGCGTCTATATACACGGGGGCATTGTATCGAGTGACACAATGCAGGCTAAATGGAGCTCCTCATCCCTCAGAGGATATCTAATAACTCAGTCAATCAGCTCGGGTCTCCTGTCACGTACGGTGGGCATCCAGCCCCTTTATGGTGGTTCCTTCCTTTTCCAGGAGACAGCTGGGTGAGGCAAGATCAGAAAGAGGAAGAAATTGCTAGTGCATTCCTCCCCACAGCTCCCTCTCTCTCTCACACACACAATGCCCTTTTGTCCCTGCGGCCCCCCCCACCCCGTCCCTCAGGGCGTGGCCTGAGCTGGGTGGAGGCCGTTGCTAGGGGGCCTCTTAGCTCCCGGCATCTTCCTCCTGTGTGGCTGTGTGGAGTGAGCCTCGTGGGCCGGCTTGGAGTAGCATCCAGAGCTGCCAGGCTCCGAGGTGGAGTCCAGGCTTCTCAGGGTGCGTCTGGGTGGCACTGAAGGGGTCTGTCTTTCCCCCCGCCCCCCCCCCCGCCCCCCCCCCCCGGTGGCTAGGGCCTGGGCGCAGGGAAGGAGCGCGCAGGGGTGCTCGTGAAAGCATTGGGGCTGCAGAGAGAGCTCAGGGCCTGGAGTCAGCCTCGGCGTAGCTTGGTCTCTCTGTGAAATTAGAGGCCGCAGGAGATGACGTCCCAGCTCTCTTTCAGGTACAATGGCGTGTACCTCTCAGTAATAACTGAGGACACGGGAGAGGCCTTCTGGGTGGATGGGCCTCGATTTGAAACCTGACTTCACCACTTTGTGGTTTTGCTCAGGTTATAAAGCTTCTGTTTCTCTTTTGGAAGAAAAAAAAAAGGAGAGAGAAAAAAAAGTTGGGTTAAAATCACCTCTACCATACCAAGATGTTGTGTGAGTTTAATGACCCCAATTGCAAGAAAGAGTCTGGTATGATTCCTGGCACATGGTGTGTCCTTCTAAACGTCAGCCCTCCTTTGCGACTATATGACGTTGACTGTCAAAAGAAAAAAGTATGTGATGAAAATCTGCATTCGTGCGAGAGGCTTGAAATTTACAGAGAAATTATGTACCATTTCCATGTTGTAGGTTAACAGTTCCTAGATATTTCAATTTCAGAGATAAGTGAAGCTGGGGAAAAAAAAGTAATGAGGATTGGTTGCAAAGTAGAATTGTCAACTTTTAAATTTTGGTCAAATAAGTTGGTTAAAAAACAATTCTCATTTACCCTCACCCTCATTTCAAAAAAATGAAGGCCATGATAAACAGTCCTGATTGGGAAAGGACACTTGTCCTTGTTAAACTAACATATATGTGTCACACATGTATCTTTTTGAAAAGTCAGTTTATTTCTTTTTCTATCCGTATCTTATTTATTTATTTTTTGGCTCTGTCGGGTCTTAGTTGCGGCGTGAAGGATCTTTCGTTGTGGCGCGGACGGACTTCTCTCTGGTTGTGATGCACGTGCTCCAGAGTGTGTGGGCTCAGTGGTTGCAGCGCGCGGGCTTAGTTGCCCCGCGGCATGTGGGATCTTAGTTCTCGGGCCAGGGATCGAACCCGCGTCCCCTGCATTGGAAGGCGGTTTCTTAACGACTGGACCACGAGGGAAGTCCCACGTGTATTTTTATTATACATGAAACGTATATGAACATCATCCTACCTTTTCCTTCTACTTTTGATTTACTATGGATGAGTGACGGTTTGTCCTATTCTGCCACCATTATGGGGCTGGTCTTGAGAAACCACTGGCTTAGGGAATAAATTTAGCTTATTCGTGTACTGTCACGTGTTTATGTAAACTAATCTGTGCTACTTTCCTTATTTTCCTTTTTTACTCTTCATTCTGATCGCCCTATCCCTGTGTACACAAACACAAACACAAACATTTCATTTATGTTGCTTTAGCCCACCCCAGTCCATCCTGAAATTTCCAGAAGGGGGCAAAAGGCTTACAAAGGGTCATATATTTCAATTCTGTATGTGCCCTCCCTCCCTCTCACTTGAAGCGACCAGCCTTAGTGGCACACTGAGCGCACATATGGGGAAAAAGCCCACCGCAGCCGAGGGGGCCCCTCCTTTCATGGGCCTCCACTGCATTTCGGGGCTGTGTGGCTGCACCGCTTGCTCTGAGCAGGGTGCGGTGTACAAAGAAAGCAAGGGAGACCCTGGCCTCTCCCCGCTCAGTGGACCCGCTTTGCATGGGACATCTTCGGGGCTTCCGACCCTCTCTGGTCTCAGCCACGACTTGTTCCGGCTCGTTCCTCTGTTCTGGCTCAGCTCCCAGGAAGGAAGGGCCTTTGAGTCAGGCTACTGGTACTCTGTCCCCTCTTGATAGAAGGCAGGAGACCTCTGGGCTTAGCGAAGATTTCCCTCAAAGCAGGCGCCTGGGTTGCTTCTCATCAGCTGGGAACCTGGGCCGTCATCCCCAGCGTAGAGTCCCCGGCTGGCGCTGATGGAGCAGAACCTGGATGGCTCTCCACCTCCTACTGGTTCGGGTTCTCCCAGTGTGGCTTCATGTGTTGCGAATTACAGAAATGCCAAACACGCCCACAGTTCACCAGGAGCAGCAAAACGCTCTCGAATGCAAAGCGTAAGTGACTCTGAAATGTGCTCTCAGTTTGCGCTGGTTGTACGTGGCTTGCTTCCATTAGCGCCAACACAATGGAGCTCGTGCTAGCCTGCTCCCCACGGGCTGGGCTTGCTTTGTTTCTGGTGCTTTCCTTTAACTCTTCGCCACCGGGAACTGCAGTGGCGCTGGGATCATATTTCCCCTGCGAGGGGCGTGAGCCTTCTTCTAGACATATTTGGTCTTCCCGGGAGGTCTCTCCATGGTCAGAAAGGAACACACAGAAAATCCATTAGGCCCAACATCAAATCTCTTTCTGGGGCAATAGATGTCAGTGCTGCTCGCTGAGATCTGGGTCGGAAATCTGCGGCCCTGTGGAGCCGAGTGTAGCGGAGTCCAGTGGTCCAGCGGGCCGGCCAAACAGACGTCAAGCGCGGGGCCGCCTCCCGGCTCACCATCTGGGTCCAGCTCCTGCAACTTGCAAATGGCGGTGGCGCACAGAGGGCAGCCAGGGTCTCCCCTCTCTCCTGCTCCTTCCTCCCCAGCCCCTCCCCCCTGCTTAGTGGGGCCTGGTTCCTGCAATGCGGTGAAAGATGCTCGCAAGGAAGTGAGGTGGGTGCACATCTAAGCTGAGCTTTATCTTTCTGGGCTCGTGAATCTCTTTTGAGTGATTTAGACCATAAAGAACAACGGTACTTGTTTTTCATTCCGGAGGCTTCAGTTCTACCAAGAAGCTTCTTAAGTGTTAAGAGGCTCCCTGAGGTTGGTGCTCTCTCCCTTCATGTGGTTCGCCGTTCTCATGTTTTACTTGTTTTTGATGTGGTGACTGTAGCCAATGAAAGCGAGTCCCCCTCCTCCCCTCCCCCAGCCCCGGCTCAAAGTTATAAACCAAGAGTTCTTGGTTCCTGTCTCAACATTTCCTCTTTTCGACGTCTCTGTGGGGTTAAGAATGTCATTTTCTCAGTCACTGCCAGGAGCTTCAGCTTGTTATGTCCTTTGTTGGCTCACAGGGCCGGTGGGATGCATGGGAGGGAGCTGGGCTCCGGGCCATGGGGCCACCTCCTGAGAGCAGCCCAGGTGCCAGGCACCTTGTTAGAAACCGAGGATGCGAAGACCAGCCCAGCACAGACCCCCTCGTGGGTGCTCCAGCTTTCCTGGGGACAGAGGGTGGATACCCGCCATGCTCTCATGAAGGTTACCAACACCGTTTTAACTGCCAAATCCAAGGATCCTTTTCAGTTCCCACACTTCTTTCCCCCCTCCCGTTCAGGCCCTGTGGCTCTCCCCTCCTTTACTCATTATTTTATCCAACAGATACTTATTATGGGACTGATTCCGATGCCGTGGGAAGTGGTACAGCATGGTCGTTAAGAACAGGTTCTGGGTTGTAACATCTGTATTCACATCCAGTCAGTCCTGACTTGTCTTAGATGTGTGGCCCCGGTAAGTTACGCAGCCTTGCAGGGACTCAGTTTCCTCACCTATTAAATGGGATTAATAATATTACCTACTCCACAAGGCTTTGTGATGATGAGATAAGATAATACAAGGAGTGTGCTTAGAACAAGGCCCTGGCACATTGTAGGTGCTCAATAAACACTGGCTACTGTTATAATAATAATAATAATTATTATTATTATTATTATTAGACACTGTGCTAAGCACTAGGAATACAGCTGGGAACCCAGTAGCCATGGTTTCTTCCCTCAAGAAGCTTACAGGCCAACAAAACAAAACAAAATAATTGTAGGAGTGACTAATAATTGGAAATTTAAAATATGGATACAATTATGCCACATTGGATGCAATTAGAAGGCTTAAGTCTAAGGTCAATCTGATAGTAATTAGCTTATTAACTTTGACAAGCCATTCAAGCTCTCTGGACTGCAGCTTCTTCATCAAATAATCAATGATTTGGATTTGATTACCTTTATAATGCTATAAAATATATTTCTGAGCTATGTGACTATTTGTATAATCAGTTAGGTGGACTTTTTATAAAACAGGTATTGTGTTCATCTCATTCACTCCTATATCAACCAATACCTAGAAATCCATCAACAGAAGTAGGCTTCCAATAAATATTAATATAAAAATGGAAAAAAAAAGAAGCTTACAGGCCAGTATGGGAGACAGCCATTCAACAGGGGCTGCCGATGTGTTAAAATAAAAACAGCAAGTACAGAGCTGTGCTTCCCACAACCCAGGCCACTGTACTCTTCTGTTTCCCAGATTCTCCAACCTTTCCTTCTCCAGCTCCATCCCTGACTTGTCTTTCTCTTTTCTTTCACAAAGCAATGACTCCGCCAGGCTCTGTGGTTGTTTCCTCCCCTTTTACCTTCACCCCAGCTCTCCAATCGAGGCGGCAGGGAAGCCTCAGGATGAGTGGAAGGCTTTGCATCAGTTAGGAGTCCTCCGGGCATGGGGGTGGGGTAGTGGGTAACAGCAGGAAGCGCTTCCGTGTAGGTGCGGGCTTCCTCCTTGGAGGGAGATGGCTTCAGCCGGCCTCCTCTGCTCTGCAGTCAAGTCTCCCACAAGTCACCCGCCCTCTCTGTGACTCACTTTAACCATCTCCAAAAAGGAGATGATAATACTCTTTACATGGGGTTAGTTGTCCATATATACATATATATTATCAACTATATATACACATGCAAACACACATAGATATAACATTCATATACACATTTACAGGCATACATAAATATGCCCGTATATGTACACACATATAAATACGAATATATGAAAAATCTCAATTCGGTGCCTGGGCCATAGTCAGCACAGAGTGTAGCTGTCAGTGGTAGCTCTCTGGCTCTAGCTGTTACTAGGAGCTGGAGCATCCCTGTGGGTTGTGATTCTTGAAGCACAGTGTCTGGAATACAGAAATTCCTGGGCCATGCAATTCAGTTAACGAGCTAGGAATGTGGGAGACAAAGTTGACAGAGATGGATTCATGCCCTGGAAGGAGTTCACGGTGCAGTTCTGTGTACAGGTGACTCCAACTCGAGCCAAACTCTAGAAGACAATCTAGCTGAAGGCGCACATCCGTATGCTCAGAAAGGAAACAGTTCTGCTCGGGCCGTCAGCCGCTTGAGCTTAGAGAATCAGAAAAATGTCGATGGGGAGATGAGGCTGGAGAAAGGACGTTCTTGTCGGAAGACGGAGGAAAGCGTATGAGCAAGTGCACAGATTTGGGCAGCCGCGTGGCGGGCGTGGGCTCTGACCGTGGTGCCTGGAGTGCAGTAGTCATGCAGGGGCTGTTTCTGGAAGGCCGGCTGGGGTTGCAGTGGAGGGTTTTTAGGCTGCTAAGGGGTTTGCGGCTAACTACACTTTTGAGCTAGAAATGTATTGTCCTCTAATGACTTGAAGACTCCATCAGGAAGATCCTAGCTTGTAAGGAGAAGACAAATTGAAAAGGAAGAGGATTTGTAAAATAAGGGACTAACGCCAAGTTGAATCAGACCAGCAACATCACCTTCTTTGTTTCTGCTGGCCAAGGACTCTGTCATTAAGTCACAGCACCGTGGCAGCCGCCATCAGATTAAAACTGCCAACAGATTTCCATGTGTAATAGAAACTTGAAACTTTTTTTATTACTTAAGAAAAGAAACATGGTGCCAAAGCGACATGTATTATGAAGCTTTGGTATTTGAGCCTGGCCACGTGAAGAAGTAATCCAAACTTTCCCCCATCTGACCCAGCGTCTGTCCACATCTCAACTTCCCCATGGCTCCTCATCACCCGGTGAATAATTTCCAAACTCCCCAGCATGGTTTACTCTGCTTTACCCCCACCAGCCTCTCGCCTTGTCACTCTTCCCTGTGCCCCACCCTCTGGCCATATTTAATGCCTTGTGGATGCTTGAACCATGCTTTGCACCCATTCGGCTCTGTGCCTCCCTCTCTACCTTCTTGCCCGGGTTAATCTCTTCTCCTCATACCCAAAGCCCCGCTTTGATGCCACCTGCTCAGACAAGGCTTCCTGAGCTCCTGTCTCAGGCAGGGCCCCTCTTCTGTTCTTGCATAGCAACCTGTACTTATCTTCGTCATCTTGACTCTTCTGCCATATTGTAATTGCTCATTTAACAGAACATCTCCTCCACATGCCTGTGAGATCCTGAGGGCAAGATCTGCTTCTCTCAGCCTGCTATCTTGAGCGCCTGGCACGTCCTACGGACAAGAAGAGTTTCTGAATTGCAGATGAGCAATCCTAGGAATCTGAGAGATTGCATTGTTGGCCTTAACAAGACCTTAGGATCCTTCAGGGGCCTGGAGACAGCGTCTAATCTTGAGTACTTAATATAAAAAATAAAAAAAAAAAAAATGAAAGAATCCATGCCGGGGATGCTGAAAAGGATGAGGTCCTCTGGAGGATCTTAAAAGTGTCAACTTTGATCCAGGCCGGTGTGCAAACGTGGTCTTGGACCTCCTGCTTCAGAGTCAACTGGTCTACCAGCTAAACATTCAGATTTCTGAGTGCCTGCCTTATATCTTCTAAATGAAATTCCTGAAGAACAGGGCCATGGGATAGGTATTTTTAACATGTTCCCCCTGGTGATTCTGATCCACCCTCAAGCACGCGAGCCCCTGATGGGGACAGAGTCTCCAATCAATGAAATATTGGGGTAGGCGTAGGATGGAAGGGGAGATTGAGAAGGATCAAGGCACAATGATGCAGTGTTTTTGGTTCAAGAATTCTCAGCAAGACTCACACCCCTCGAGTAAACGGTATACTCTGCAGGCTGTCATAGGACAGCATCTGGACTTCAAAATTAAACCTCTCTTCTGCTTCCTTCATTCTATGGTTTTTGAAACAATTGTCAAACAAGGAACAGAACCAACATTTTCTGGATGTCATGCTATCCTGATTGGAGATTGGAACAAAGGCCATAGACATGAGTGATCAGAACAACTTGACAGGTGAAGGGGTGTAATTAGAAACAGCCCTCCCATGGAGGGAGTCAATTTAATCCATGTCCCTCAATGTGCAAACAGAAATAAATAGAATGCTCTGTAGGGCCCCGAGGTAAGAGGTCTCCTGGTGTTTTGCCACTTTCTGGCTCCAAAGAGTAAACTGTAAATTCACAGAAATGAGCTCTCAGCCTCCTAACTAGAGGGCCCCCATCAAAACTGGACTCCTCTCAGTCTGGAGAAGACGGGAAGGAATTTGAGGTGTGTTGGCTCTGATGACACTCAGATGAGGGAGACCAGTGCCTTCCATTGAGAACAGGAGAAAGAGGGGACTAAGGCCATCCAGCTGGGCTTTTTCCACCTTCTCTCATTGTATGAGATGGCTGACCTCTTCCCAGCCTGCTGTTTTCTTCTTGGGATGAACTGTCGTTTGCTTATCATGGAGAGGGAAGGCTCTGGACCACGTGGTGGCTGAGATGAGAGGGAGGTAGATGGTCACCCCTGACTGGGGTGCTTTGCTGATGGGTGGTTCAGGTACATGACATAACCATCTGGGGATAGAAAGCTGTAGTGGTGAAACCCTGTTCAAAATAATGTTGTAACCACCAGACAAAAAACATCAACAGATAGTAGAAGCATGGCTCTGAAATTGCCCTCACCTTTGAAACTAAAGGCAGAAAGAAAAACTGGATCTGTGTTGCCAGCTGGCTAAAGAGAAGATGGAGTGGTGCGTCTCTGATGTCACAGGAGCTGTGATCCATTTCCTCATTTAATTTATTTTTTATTTTTTGAAATCGATAATGAGATAGAAAAACCTTGAGATTAAATTGACCCAGAAGCAAAGAAATTATTGCAAGTGTTTTTCTAGCCATTTCCTCCAACACTAAAGGTAAAGGAGGCAAATTCTTTTTATTTTTTTCATATATATATATGTGTGTATGTATTTTGCTTTAAATATATATGTATATATAATACATATATTCGTATTTCACTTTAAATTTAGTCCTTGAACATAAAATAGCTTTAGCAAATACAGGATTGTAATCACATTGTAAGGCTATCTTAATGAAATTATAACCTTCTACAATGACAAATCTGCAAGACGTGGCAAGATGCAGTGATTCATATTTACTGTGCAGGTACTTTAAGCTCATTTGGCCTGAAGTAACTGAGAGAAAATTCAGTATGACATAACTATATCTCAACTCTCATCTACCTTGTAACACCCTTAAGTTCTTGCTAATACAATCCAGAACAAAAGAAGTAATAGTCAGGCAAAAGTCTCTAATAGAAAATAGAAGCCCCGGCTTCAGAAAACTCTGTGTGCCTCCCAAATTATAATAATAGAAAAATCCCAGAAAACAAAAATTGGGGCGATTATTTGTTTTTAAATAGAGTTTTCAGATTTGCTGCAGGATTGTTTTAGTCAAATATTCAGCATGATTTACCACTCCATTTTTTTTTCCTACTCCCAATTTTTAGAGATAGCTCTAACACATAAAACAGGCTAAGTGTACCATATTACCCATGTATTGAATCAGCACATCTTCTACAACTCTGTTCTTTGAATAAATAGGTGTTACGTTTTCAGCTGTGGTTTTAAAAAAATGGACGTTGACACCGGGCAGGTCTTCATGACCCTGCAAGATTGAAAGCCAAGGACTGTCATTATTTACATTTCTCAGATAAGTACAACTTGTCTGCCTGAGATGCTGTGTCTGTGTGATTCTGGAACATAGTGTGACTCAGTTCTGTTAAGAATGAAGCACTTCATGTGCCCACAGTCACTCAGACCCACGATTGCCACACAAGATAGCTTCCGACCTTGGTCCCCCTTCTGTTGACCTCAGAAACATGCTTTCGGACTTCTCATGAGAACGGCATCTGGGTGCCTGATGTATTTCTATTTGGAGATCCTGGGTCACCAGGATACACCAAAGTATCACATTGCATTTCTACTCTGACCTGAAGCTTGGTAAGATGGGATTGCTGAGAAGGCAATGTCTTCTGACTAAAAGTGTCTTGTCCTTTCTATTCTATCCTCAGAGATATTATTCTCCCTCACCTACAATGTTATTCCCACTCACACAGAGGTTAACACTAATTCTGATATTAGTGTAGAACTTTTCTCACGATGGGCCGAATACTGTCCTCAATGCACACAGAGTACTTGTTGTATAAGTCAGACACCGGTCTAAATTATTTTAAAATGTTAATCTTCATCACAACTATGGAAGGTTGTTAATATTATTATCCCCATTTTACCTCTGAGCAAACTGCCATAAAGCAAAAGGTTAGTTAGTTTGCTAAGGCTGTGTAGTCAGCAAGAGGTAGAGCTCAGATTGAAACCCAGGTGAGTCTGGTTTCAGAGTCCAAACTCTTAACCACTTTCCTGTGTTGCCTAGGAAAAGTCTGAATTGCTATTATGGTCCTGCAAGGTAGATACATTTACTGCCCTTGTTTTGCTGATGGAGAAACTGAAGGACAGATGGCCATGTCATTTTCCTAGCATCATACATTCAAACGCAAGCCATCCAAGTTCAGAGGCTTCCAACTTTTTCTCCTGTGTGGGCCCCCTAGAGGTGACATACTGGGGACTGAGTGTCTTCTGCAGGTTCTGTTTAAGAAGAACCTCTACGTAAAGGGCTAAGATAGTTAACAGCTACCGAAGGGTGAGGTATGTGCTTGAGAGAAGCTGAAGAGGTTTACGATGCTTTCCAGGCTGCAGACACCACATGTACATCCTACTAAGGCTCATGGGCCTTACTGGGGGACTCGACTTCAGGGGCAGTGAGGGAATTCCAATCTCCGGGCTCAGGCACTCAGATTCCGTGTCCTTAGGAGTCGAAGCTTTCGTCTGGAGCTGAAACAACTTCTGCGGTTCAGTCTGCAGTGCACCTGCAGGTTTCCCATTAAACTGCCTGCCGAATCAGGAATAATGATTCTCAGGGGGAAGAGATATTATTTGCATTTGAATTAGTTTTGAGTTCAGAGTCACAGATTCCTCATCAAGAAGGATTTGGAGCAATTGCTCATGTCCTGGGGGTCTGTGACCAGCCCATTATTTCCATCTCGCAGGGTAGCACTAGAATTCTTAATTTTTTTTCAAGTCTTCTTTCAGAAGTTTGGCTCTCTTTATCCCCATGATCATAATTATAATAATTTTGAAACGTCAGTCTGCTCAGATATCAAGGTGTTGAACGGCTAATTTCACTTTAATGAATTTGTCTCGTATGGGCTGATTTTCCACATCTGTCCTAAGCTGAATAGCTAACTGGTTAATATGAGAACTGTTCCATTTCATTAACTTCTCCCCGTTGATCTCCTTGACGTGGAACTGATGCATTGCCAGTTGCAAGCCCTGTCAGCTCTTTCTTTTTAGGCAAAGCATGACCCCAGATTCTATTCTAAGGCACTGATGCCAGCTAAGGAGAATAAAAAAATGAGGTCGTTTGATCATCCAGGTAAACTGCAGGATTCCATCCACTGGGCGGCTTCCAAGAGATTAGCAAGTTGCTGTTATAACGTCATAAACACTTGGGCCCGAGGCCATCTTGGTGAAATGTACGTGTAAGGTCACAAAGCCCTGGCGGGAATGGAGAGGGAAAGAGGTTTGGCTGATGGACACAGGAAGGGATAGGAGAAGGAAAAAGAAGGCTCCAGGGTGGAAGGGACCCAGGAGGCTTTGTGGAGAGACTCGAATTGGAGTCTAACCTTTTAGGAAGGAGGTCTCTTGATCGCCATGGTGGGCTAGGAGGATGTCTCAGGAAATAGTTTAAGGTAAAAGAGAAGATGGCAGTGGATTACTGAGCCTCCTGGGGCCTCCTTCATAGCACCCTAAGTTCTGCTGAGGTGGAGAAATGATCTGTTATGATGCTCTGGGCTCTAAGAGGAAACCCGATGCAAACAATCGGGATTGATTGATTCAATGGCTCTGTGTCATCAAGGATCCAGTTATTGGTGTCTTTCTGCCTAACGCTAGCGTTGATTTCATTCTTAAACTTGCTCTCCTCAAGGTTGCGTGAGGACTACTAGGAAAAAATCAGGGCTGTGTTCTTCCCTGCTCAGCCCCCTGGGGTTAAAGGAGGAAGAGACTCTCTTCATCCATGGAAGAAAAATCCTTCACTTCGGTCTGAATGGACCAATTGAGGTCTTGTCCCGCCCCGGCACCAATAACTATTACCAAGAGAATAGTGTTGTGAACTGCTGGCTGAAGCCTAGCTCTAGAACCCATGACCGTCAAGGGGTAAGGGGTTACCTGGATTACGCTAGACCAGTCAGCGCCCACTCTTGGGGTTGGTGACGCGGTCAGCTTTCTGTGCGACACGTGAGCTATTTGGAGAAAGGATGGAGCCTACAGGAATGAAGAAGAAAAGAACAGAGTAGCAGCACTCACCATGCTAATCTATAAAACAGAGCTGCCAACACTACCATGAAGAAGGTAAGGAACTCAGCTGAAGCCTACTGACCCCAGAGGTAGATCATGGCTAAATCGCCTTGCCCTAACGATCTGAGACCAGGCACTTTTGCTCTGGTGTTTATGAGCCCTGCAAACAAGGTAAAAATGGAAATGAAACCAGAAACCAGAAAGCAGCACCGAGAACTCAGCTGTTAAAGGAGTGGGCATGTGTGTGGGAGGCTCTGTGTGCTGGGTGTGTCAGCTTGTGCCCTCCACCATGTCCCGTAAGTGCTTAGAAGGATGGAGACTTGACTGGGGCATACTGTGTACATCCCAGGACTCGAGGGACCGTCACTGTCCAACCAGAAGAGCGGCTCCCCGTCTCCATCATTCACATAAAGAGCCCTCCTGCTTGGTGAAACTGGCAAAACCAACTTTCCAGCAGTCGTAGACTCCTTTGTGCACTTTGTTAATTTTTATGCACATTATTTCAAGTGTACTTTTATTCCTGCTGATTATATAGAAACATTTCACGGTTGTCCTTTCTATGTATTTGTCAGTTTACCCTTTGGGAATAATAGATGGAGTGTCATCTTTTTTTTCGCTAAAGATTACGTGTGCATGAGGAAAGCACCACCTCCTCTCAGATTATCCAATATTTGTATCACTAGTGTAAAATTTTAAGTAGCTATGAAGTTGATGATAGATGTCCTAGGAAGAGCTGGACGTGGATAGAGTCACTTGGTGCATTCAAGAGGGATGAGCTTGAACTAGCCCATATCCAGTGAAAGACCCATCAGAGGTCCTGTGAGAACAGGACTATGTCGTCCTCTCAGAGCATCCCCTTAGTTTCCCATCTTTAATGCTTAAGGTCCCTAAGGAGTGCTCTGTGGGTGAAGACCTGGGGCGTGGGAGGGAGGTGGGTAGAGGAAGTGGGACTGGGTAGAGAGAGACCTTGAACTTCAACACCGTCAGAACCTAAGCCTCAGCTTACGCATGGGGAGGAGAAGTGACAGTCAAACATTGCCACCGTCCCCTGTTGAGATCCTCTCCTCTCCCACCTCCAGAGAACCACTGCCCAAGTGTGAAGTAGGAACTCAAAGGTTTGGGAATAATTATGGGGTTGGTTAAATGGGTGAGCAGCTTCTCCCTAAGATCACGAGGCATTGACGAAGGTGATCAAAACGGGCACAGATTGATTTACAGCTAAAGAATAAACTTTGGACCCCAGCGTAGGAAAACTTGTAAAGGCAGTTTCAGAACCAAGAAGCCAACTGGATTAAAACACTGGCTAGGACCAGTTTATACAAAAAGTGACATAGAGGTCCATTGAGAAATGAATTGGCTATAACTGAATATCTGAGAGTGAACAAAAAGCACAAATTACATTACACGTGTATCTCTCATGACAGTCACACTGATAACAGGACTTCAAGTTACTTTGCACCTGGTACATGTCAGGAGCTGTGACAAATACAGATTATACCAACTTATAATCCCATACTGCCCTGCAAGGCAGGAATTGCCCTCATTTGGTACGTGAGGAGTACGAGGCTAAGATTTCCATAACTTGCCCAAGGTCTTGCCACTATTCTTGGCAGAGGAGGGTTAAAACTCAGTCTGTCTAACTCCAAAGTCTGTGCTGTTGTCTCTTCAATGCACTACATCGGATTAGAATGTGGGGTGTATGTTCTGCAAAAACTGTGGAACCATGAGATCCTAATTAGCATGTATGACAGTGTGTGTTCTATACACACACACCATTTATGTGTCTAGGCAGAGACCATCTTCACATAGGAGTCACATGGTAGCTCATAAGACTCTATTGAACACATAAGGCAGCTGATATTTACTGTTGGGACCTCTGATACCCTCACTTCCTGGGGGTTTGGAGGCTCCCTGAGCTCTTTCCTCCAAGTGGCGGGGAGGCTGAGTCACAGAAGGGGAGTGTCTGTTTGTGGGGCAGGGGTTACGGTGACGAGGTGTGCTGGGAGGGAGCCCCTGGGCTGGGGCTCTTGGCGCCTAAGATGAAGGTTCTCTAGAGCAACTTCTTTCTTTTTGTTTTTTTTTTTTTTTTAGACCAACTTCTTAAACCTTAATGTGAAAAGAAGTCACCTGTTGTTGTTCTTGTTGAAATACGGATTCTGATTAGGAACCTGGGGTGGGGGGCCCCGGAATTCTGCATTTCTAACAAGCCTCTGAGTGATGCTGCTGGCCTAGATAACCCTTTGAGTAGTGGGGTTAGTGTCTAGCAGCATCAGAGAAGGAAACCTTATGGTTCTTAACATTTCTTTGTAAAGCAAGTCAATTAAGAAAGGAACTGGCCATAAAGAAGCTACAGGACACAAGGGAGGCCAAGAAATAATGCTCAGATGATGAGTTGGGAGGGAGAGAAAAGGACAAACAGGGCCTTCCGCATCTGATAAAGAGATTACCAGAGGCCGAGGCGCAGAGTGGCTTGAAGCTTTATAGGACAAGGGTTTCAGAGCAGTTTGTAAAGTTACAACTTCATACAGCAGGTAGTGAACTTACGGAATGCATTACCCTTAAGCTTTAGTAAAGATGAAAATACAGATATGACAATGCTATAAATAAAAGAGTAAATTACATACTTGCAAATAGGTTACTGAGGGAAGGATATTCTGGAACTCCTCCCTAACTTTTTTTTTTTTTTTTGCGGTACGCGGGCCTCTCACTGTTGTGGCCTCTCCCGTTGCGGGGCACAGGCTCCGGACGCGCAGGCTCAGCGGCCACGGCTCACGGGCCCAGCCGCTCCGTGGCGTGTGGGATCCTCCCGGACCGGGGCACGAACCCGCGTCCCCTGCATCGGCAGGCGGACTCTCAACCACTGCGCCACCAGGGAAGCCCCACACTTCCCTAACTTTTGAGGTTGACACACATGTAAGCTCTGTGCTTAGAGTTTCTAAACCAAAACTAAGGTTTTATGATTCACAAAGGCTTCCTTTTATCCCCCTGTCTTTGGGTTTAAGATATACTGGAAGATACAGTATGGATGCTAGAACACGAGCATTTCCAGGCCTTTTTGATGGTTTTGGGGAGCAAAGTGCTAGACATTGGAGGTGGCTACTGTCCTGGGGAGTCCAGGGCCTCTGGACTTCCTTTCAGATGCTACATTGGGCCAAGTTCCCTAATGTAATCCTTCTGATAGTAACGGGATGTGCGGATTGAAGGCTTGATGAGCTTGTGTTCTGTACATCGGGGCTAGACCATCCGGACCCCACCTGCAATACGCCAGCGCTTTATTTACTCCGTGGCCTGAGCTCCTCTCTGTTGATTTGCTATGGTGGTTCATAGGGCGTGTCTCTGAATATTCTGGTCATCGCATCTACCGAATTCTCTCATTTATTCCACAATGATTTGTAAATGACAACATGCCCAATGCTGGGTAAGTAAAAAGGAACAAAACCCTAGCTCTCTCCTCTCATAAAGCTTATAGCCGAGTGGGGAGAAAAAGGGCAGCAAAGTTTGTCGTTTTTTATGTATCTTTTTCATAACTTATGAAAGAATAGTTTACAATTGCACACACCCGGCGACATTCTCAGACGGGATGGTTCGCAAAGGGCTTCTCTAAGGAAATGATTTTCAAGTTGAAATGCTGAGGATGGGTAGGAGTTAGCTTGACAACGAGGGAGGAGAAGAACGTGCTCGGGGTATGTAAAGCTGCTAATGCAGGAGAGAGCTTGCGGGCTGGTGTTGGGGGAAGTCCTGATGGAGGTGAGCGCTGTCTGCTGACAAGGGCATTCTAGGCTGCGCTAAATTCAGGTTTCCTCCTACAGACGCTGGAAATCTGTCAAAAGGTTTTGCGCAGGGGTGTGTCCTTGCTCTAGAGCTCAGGGTATTCCAACCTTCAGCCCCGAGACAGAGCCTTGATACTCAGGCTGGGGTTTGGAGCTGGCACCTCCGCTGCCCAGGGGGCAAGGGCTGCCTCTGTCACCAGATGGACACTAAAGTCTCTGTATCCCTGTCCAACCCGTAAGGCACAGGTCGATGCTGTGACCAGGAAGAGGGGTGGCCCGAACACGAGCAACATGTGAAAGAAAAGAGCTACACGTCTCCATCCTTCATCCTTTGGCATGGAGCAGGGGTGAGGCCCACTCAGAACACTCAGGGGGTCGTCATCAATTATGTCTTGTGCTGCCAAAGTCTTCTTCCAAGAGTAACAACTAGAGCACTGTCAAGACCTCAAAAAACTATTTTATGCTCCAGATTCTGTCTCCTGCAGCTAATATTCCCTCAGGTGTAGGGGATAATTTCGATTATTATCTGCTAAAAGGATCAGCCTCTTAGTGGTAGCTGGTAGATGAAGCTGGAAAAAATATTTTTCTTAATGGCTTGCCATGATGGATAGAAAAATCACTTGCTTTGTCTCTTTTTTTTTTGGAAAAAGAATCATCGTGTGATCAATTCGGTTTGAAGGAAAGGACTTTACACTATTCTCATTTGCCTTAGGCCTCCTTAGTCTCACGGACCTATAATCCACCTCTCAGCCTATAGAATGGGCTGATATTTTAGCTCATTACCCTGCCTTATAAATCAGGCATCCCTAAGCAATGAAGGGACCCAGTCTCAAACCAGGAAAGGGAACTCTTTCTTGTTTTAGCTCATAGATTCCCTAGATAATTTTTGTAGTGATCTACTTGCAATCTGGGAAGCAGGGAAAGATGGGGCTCGAAAGTCCCCGGAACAGTTTTTAGCCAAATAATTCACTCTTCTTGAGTCAGTTTCAAACATTTTTTTTAATTTTAATTTTTTTTTTTTTTTTGGCTGCGCCACATGGCTTGCAGGATCTCAGTTCCCCAACCAGGGATTGAACCTGGGCCACGGCAGTGAAAGCCTGGAATCCTAACCACTAGGCCACCAGGAAGCTCCCTCCTGCATCAATTTTAACATAAAAAGTTTTCCCCCCCAAAATTCTTATACTATTATGGTATCCCCTCTGCCTACCCACCTCCCAAAAAGATGTCTCAAAGATGGAATCCAGCAAAGAAAAGATGAAATTCAGTATTTGCCTCCATAGGAGGCCATGTATCGAATTAGAGAGACTGAATTGTATAAACTTTCAGATTCTAAAGTCAGCATAACTGAGGACTTTGTTTTACTTCTACCCAAGAGTTATCCACATTTACTTGTTTTCTGAGTGTCTCAAAGCAAGTCGGGAAGAAGTTGGGGCATGAGCTCATTCTACCTATTTTGATATGAGGTTTCCCCATCAATCACTACAGATAAAGGGAGCATCTCCAGATACTGTCTGCACTTGGAGATGAAGGAGAAAGTAAATCCTTAGAAGGTTTGCATGGAACATGCTTAGGGAACCAGAGTTCTAAGTCTGGGGCTCTAAGATCTCCATCTCCTTGTGGGACCTCAGCTCAAGAATGAAAACATAAATAAAGAAATAGACACTCGAGAGCTCAAAAGAGAAGTGTCTGTGGGACACAGAAACTATGTTAGAGAATGATCTTTTGCTCCATTATCAGTGACAACAGTAATGAAAGGGTTTGGGAACCTCAGTGGCCACCATGGCACTGTTTAATAGTAATTATTGGGCAATTACATATTATTATATGGGAGATATATCGTTATGTAATTGTTATTATTAAGTATGATGTTGACTATTGCGGTTCCAAGCCCTTCTTCGTTTGTGGGGCCTCTCTGGGGATGGTAACTGAGATGATAAGGGACAAAATAAAGAAGAGGGAGAGTAATTGGGTGAGGGCACGTTTGCTTAGCTGAGCTAGAACAAAGGACAGGGAGATAGAACCTCACGAATCAGCGACAGCTGTACCGGGGCGGGGGGGTCTGCCTGGCATCTCTGACCGACCTATGAGATAATTCTTCTCAAAGAATTTCTGGCACAGAGTGTTCTGGCTTCATTTTTCTCCACTGCCTTTGCAGAGTGTGTAACCGTGGCATCGCACAAGAACACAGAACGAGTGTGTGGGATGCCCTGCTTTGGTCTTCGCGCTGTCAGGGTGTCTGGGGACGGCTGGGAGGGTGAGATGGGATGTGGGCAAGGGATATGGAAACAGAAAAGAAGTGGATTGCCAAGGGCGGCTCTGACCTGGAGGGCACTTCCCTGAGCACCTTGTCCTGTATTATTTGATAGATCCTCCCAGCAAACCTCTGAGAGGCAGTGATGTGTTCTCATGGATATAGAGCCTGGATCTGGAGCCTGGAAGACCAGGGTCAAACCCAACTGTCAACTCTTTTGTGCTGTGTGGCCTTGTGGGGTGACAATGCCCTGGGTCTCTTTCCTCATGTGTCAGGTGGGCATAACAACGTCCTCTCTGCAAGGTGGCTGGGAGGGTGGAGACGGTGTGAGCGCCACACGTAAGAGCAGCTCCAGGCCTGGGGCGAGTGTGTAGTAACCGACAGCTGTTGGTAGAAATGGTAGTTGGCGTTATCTGCCTTTGCTCATGGGGGAACCAGCCCCAGAGAGAATCTCATATTCAACTCTGACTATGAGATTCGCCCTGCATCACCGTAGCTAGTAAATGGCAGAACTCAGATTTAAACCCAGGTCTTCTCGCTTTGGTGCTAATCTCGTGCTGAGACCCTGGCGACCCTTGCAAGGCCTTGTCCGGCGGCAGAGGCCTTCGGGCAGCTCTGAGGTGGCCGGTTGAGTCTGAACTGTCGCGCTGCCCTCGGTGTTGGAGCACGTAAGGCAAGCCCAGGCTTGCTTGCCTCCGTCTCAAGTGTAGCCCAGGCCACAGGAAGGGAGTGGCCGAGCAATGAGTGGAAACTTTCCACAGGCGGTTAGTTAGTAAGAGGAGAGAGCGGGCTGTGTGAAAAGGCAACACACATCCCTCAGTATATCTCTCCCCGGGAAGTTCCCTCTCTGGAGGAGCAGGTGATTCCTACGGGGAAGAGTACAGTGGTTTTGTTGTTGTTTTGTTATTATTATTTTTTAAAAAAGCTCTGGCCAGTTTTATTAAAGACAAGTTGTGCACGAAGATGCCACTGGGGGAAGCTCCTCATGTTCACGAACCGTCGGCGGAGGTCAGCGAAGGGGGACTGAGCAGCGCCCAGCCTGGCGCCCGCCTGCTGCTGGCAGGGGCCGGGACCCCCCGGGGGGCACCATGGCTCTATCAAGCAAGCTCTGTCAAGGGGTGCTACTGCGTGGCTGGGTAGGGTTCCTCCCTCGGGGGTCATGGTCCTGCACAATTTCCCCGTTGGCCAAGATCAGAGCCGTCCTTCCAGGCCTTGGGTCCCAGCTGGGCTGCACCTGTCCCCAGACCTCAAAGCAGCTCCTGGGTTTTGGGTGGGTGCAGCTCCTGGGCCTCCGTGGTACCCACTCCCAGGGGCTCCCAGGCCGCTTGCTCCCACTTACAGTGGCTTTCAAAATGGAGACAACGCCCCAATTCCTTATCCACAAGCACATTTTCAGAGGCTATTAGGAAAATGACCCAAAGATGGGCGCACTTAGGGTAAGAGGAGACACACCGTTAGGGGCAGTACCGGGCCCACGTCTGGGGTTTATTTTAACCACAGTCTTTCTGGAGAGAGTCAGGTGGAGAGAAAGCCATTCGACATTAGACTGAGTGCAGAAAAATAAAGGACAGCCAAGCTCATAAAATCAAGTCTTTACAACTAAATATTGAGTTTCTCTGGTTCTTTCTCTCCTGAGAGCTCAGGTTATTCTCAAACACTTAGCATTCATTTGTTTACTTATTTCTCCTTTTAATAGGAAAAAATGTAGAAATTATAATCTGTCCTAAGTGTAGGCAAAGTCACATCGTAAAATAAGGATCTTAAAATACGATTTTCATCTCCTCAAACGATTGCTTCTACTCCTGGATTCTGTGATGAACAAGAGTTTTCTCTTATTTTTTTGGCCTAATATGTATATGTATCTTTTTGGCCTAATATGTATTCACTCGCCTTGGAATCAGAATACCAATTTCTGATTTCCAAATTTTACTGTGGGATACTCTAAAGTTGGTGTGAACTGGAGGTAAATTTAGCACCAACGTGAATAACTGACCTGGGATCAGGGGAGTCGAGGGGTAGAGTGTTCATTCTGGGTAGATCAGTGTGGCCAGAGTGATGAGGGCTGGGTATTTTTAAGTAGTATTTGACATTCGGAACTTCGGACCAGTCTGGGTGGCCATGGCCGAAGTGAGTCAGCTACTGAGTCAGGAGAGTCACCTTTGAAGCTACATCCATCTCTAGGAGAAGGTTCATCGCCCCAGGAGAGTTTCACTTGATTCATCACAGGCTGTAATCCCTGGTGAGCCAGACCAGGAGAAACTCTGTTTAGTTGGCTGATTGCCTGCTCTTTCAGTAACCACGAGGAAGATGGCTGCAATAAATAGCCTTAGACCAAGAGTTGGAAGATTGGGCTCTGACCTTGACCTACGGTTTGGGAGACAGTGTACCTTATCATTCAAGCCAGCACAATTTTGAGAGTTTAAGGAAGTCCTTTCATAGTTGCTATGGAACAACATTTGGGGACAGGACTGTCCTGGGCAAACTAGTATATTCAGCATTGGTCTCGGGTAAGTCACTTGCCCTTTTTAAGCCTCAGTTTTATCAATTTTAAAACAATAAAAACTACCCTTCCTATCTCACAGGGTGTGAGGCTCAAATGAGATCATAAATGTAGAAAATGTTTTGAAAAAAAGGAATCACTTTACAAATTTACAGGTTATTTACAGAAGGAAAAGGCCCCAAAGCAGGTGAAACATATAAAGGGGGTCGAAAGGTATAAAACTGCAATTCTAAAGTAAGTATGCCCTGGGGACGTCACATATGGCGTGGCATCTATAGTTAACGATGCTATATTATCTATTCGAAAGTTGCTAAGAGGATAGGTCTTCGAAGTTCTCATCACAAGAAAAAAAATTGTAACCATGTGAGTGATGGTTGTTAGCTAACCATGTTGTGATAATCATTTCACAATATATACAAATATCAAATCATCATGTTCTACACTTAAAACTAATACTGTGTTCTATGTCTATTATATCTTAATAAAACTGGAAAAAATTTAAAAATTAAAACATACAAGAGAGGGAAATAAGTGTGCAAATGGTATTATTAGTGATCTGATCTGTATCATTTTTTACAAATTAAATGAATAATAGTAACACTAAAGCCCAGAGGCTTAGCAACTTCTTAGTAGTGCTAAAGCCTGCAAACAAGTCCCATCAGTTCCAATATCTGATTACAAATAAATGGCTTCATTGTTATTTTCCTAACCCTGTGCACCTATGGAGCCAATTTCATAACTGGATTTATCTTTTGGTGCAAAGAAGAGTGATGTGTCCCAGTGGTAGAAGTGACCCAACATCTCCATTTTCTTCTCTTGGTCAGAGAGTGAGGAGAAGACATTTTCTTACCAGTGTTTTAAGACTCTCCTAACCATGGTCACAAGAATTGTAATCAGAAAGTCAGGGAATGGCATCCACTCTGAGGTTTTCATTTGGTTTTTAAAGTGTTTACAAAATGACTTGATATCCAAGCTTGTCCATCTCTGCCTATGACTATTTTGGTGGTCTCTAAGTGGCAATAAGTGAAACATTATTGCTTTTGTGCCACATAATTTCCTCATAACACAAAGCCTAAATATATCCCCCTCAGCTCCATTGGAAGAATGTTGCTACGAGTGTGGGCTATGGCAGCCTCTGGGCCTGTTACCTCATAGGATGGGGTAGGGGTGCGGGTGTTCTTTAAGCACCCCTGGGCCCCAGAGCCTGATTAGCTCACTGTTACAAATGCTGATCTTGACTCAGAGATAGAAGCTGGGGATTTAAGGTCAAACTTTTTTAAAAAATTAGGAAACGTGTTACAATTACATGGTGGAAGCCTAGTGTGCTTGGAGCCAAATGTTGATTAATGTTAATTTTAAGATAAACAGAGGCAGAGAAAGACAGGAAAAGCCAGCGGACTCCAGAGTTTAAAATACTCTCGAGTTGAGACTCCGTATCTATGGGTATACAACCGGATAATTACTTCTGAAGAGTGATTACCTGTGCTTATGTAATTAACCTTGAGTTTCCTCTGGATGCTGGAGCTTCTCTCCTGGGAGGTACCAATCACTGTGATTCACAGAACACTGAACTCAATCCAGAAATGCCCGCACGCTAAGGAACTCCATGCAGCTCGTTCAGAACAAGCGTCTTCTCTTTTCTTTGTGGAATACGGGAGGGACATTGTTCACTGGAGACTAAATCCGCTGGGCAGGTAATAAGACATTGGACAGCATTGTAGATATTTGTCTTGCAGAGAGTGATGTGATCTGGTAAGGAGACACAGAGAAACTTGCAGCTTATTTTAATTAAGGCCCCTTGAAGAGCCTATCCATCCTGGAGTCCTTCTCTGTTTCACTTGGGAAAGCCTAGAAAAGAAAATGGTAAGCAGCCCTTCAGCATTCTGGCACCGAGGCACACAAGCCGTATCCAAAATAAAGAGAAAATGAGAGACCCAGGGAGGCAGAAGGGTTTTGAAGTCTGTAAATGTGGGATGAAATTGAATCCTTTAAACTAAACTGGGTTGAAATTAAATGGAAGTAGGGGGTGGGGAGGAGGGGAGAAGATCATGCTCACTTCTCTTTTAGAGATCCTCTGAGACTCGAAGGTACGAGAATCCATCATAGCTAAGTGGTATAATTCATTTTCTTGATCATGTATTGTTGGTTGCTCACCAACAGCTGTTCTCCCTTTCATCCTTATTAACAGAACCCTGGTTTTATTTGGATGAGCCTCTGTCCCTCCCACCACCATATGTCCCAGTAAGACAATCATGGTCATCCCATGATTGGTTTAGGCAAGAGCACGTGGTACCATTTTGCCCAGTGAGACGTGAAGGAATGTTCGCTAGGGGATGGGGGCACCTGGCAAAGATGTGTTTTGTTTTGTTTTGTTTTGTTTTGTTTTTGCTTCTAAAAGGAGACCACCGGGAAGAGGTGGTCGCCTTCAGCTTCCGCTGGATGCTGGCGTTTGCATGTGGTGCCCACGCCCGCCATCTTGCTTCCATGAGATCAGCGAGCCTGAATACCAGCCAACCCGTTGAGGGGGGCAGTGCTGAAAGATGGGAGGAACTGTGCTCACGAATGACATTAAGGAACCCATGAATCGACTAACCTTGGAGCTGCCTCACCTTGGCACTTCTTACCATGCGAATAATCCCCCAGCTGTTTACGGCAGTTGATTCAGGGTTCTGTCGCCAGCAGTTGAAAACATCCTGACTGATACAGTACTTTCTTAGGAGAATTATAGGTTTTATAACAAATCCATTTCTTTACCAGTACAAGGAGCCTCAAATCTTTAGGAGGGGGTCTTCTGAACCCCACTGGACAATGCTCAAGATTAGTAATAACTATAATAAGAAGTTGTACTTGTTTAGGATATATATTTTCTGAAGTACTCTTACACTGATCTTCACCTGCAAGGCAGGTGAAATGAATATTATTCCTATTTTCACGATGAGAAAATAAACCCAAGGAGGTAGAATGATTTACCTGACACATCTAGTGACATGTTGGTGACAGAGCTAGGATTTAAAAAAACCTAAGTCTGGCAAAGAGAAATGTTTTGACAGTGAGAAAGTAAATGTAGGAAAGGATTCAAAAGCATGGACCTTGGAAGCTGCCAGAACTGGGTTTAAATTCCCACCCTACTTCTTGTTAGACAAGTGACTTAAATCTCTGATCTTTAGCTCCCTCATCTGTAGAATGATCATGATAAAACCCATATCACCAGGTCATTGCAAGAAATTAAGGAGAAAATATCTTTAAAGTACTGAATCCAGTGCTTGGTGTAGTACAGATTTTCCTCTCCTAAAAACTGTCCATAAACCCTTATTGAAAGAAACTGTTGTCACTCCATCCTTGCCGCTTTTAAAAGATGAAATGGGCAACCGTGAGTCCCAACTAAGGCAAAGACTAGATATAACTAATTATTTCTAAAAATCCTTCAAGATGTAAAGAGTCTGTGGTAAGAAAAAAGGAAACACATACCAGAAAGAATTAAAATTGAAAGTGTTTCTGGCCCATTGGTGATAACGAATGATACAAAACAGGATGCCACGTGATGGAGACAGGGCTGGGAAATTTATGTGGGAATGAAAATAAGACCTCGAAAACAGGCCAGGAAGGAGCTGACAATGTACAAGTATGGAAGAAAAAGAGCCAGTGGCCTTAGTGGTACGCCAGCTAAACCTTAAATCAGTTGTGTTTTGCTCTTATTACGGAAAAGGCAGTCGTACGTAGCCTTGGAATTCACAAACAAGTGCCTGGCAGGAGGGAACTTTGAACCCATCCTCCCACCTTGACCGGCCTCTGTCAGGCCTCTCTTAGAATTCTTTCTGGCCTCACCTCTTAAGTAAGATGAAGTGATGGAGAGGGGTTTGGAGAAAATCCAGAGAAGGCAAATAAAAATGATTAAACGGCTGGAAGGCAGGACTGTATCCTCTGCACCTGGTCAGGGGTCTGCACACATGAGATGTTCAGGTAACCGTTTCTCCATATCGTGATATAAGTTTTAGATGCCTTCTGGAAATATAGGTGGAACATTTAAAAAAAAAAACAAAACTTTGTGGCACCAAGTATTACAGAACCTGGAATACAAATCTTCTCTTAGGAACTTTGTAGTGACTATTGTAGAAAAGCTGTAAAGTTTATTCCCTTGTATTTAAGCCTGCAGAGAAATGGGGCCAAATAAAAGGAAATCAATATTAAAAAGCACGCAAGTAGGTGACTGGGCCCTGGGTTTATGTCCGTGCTCTGTCATTTACCGAGTGTACATTTGGGCCAGTTCATTCGCCTCTCTGAGTCTCAGTTTCCTTATCTGTAAATTGGGGGTGATATTCGCACTCATCTTATTGGCCATAAAGGTTAAATGCAGTAACGCCTCTTGGGATTTGGACAGTGCGTAGGACACGAGAAGCGATTCAAAAGCATGGATGTTGGTGCTTAGGAATAAGTCAGTCCACATTAGCTGTTATTATTGAGTAGGGAGAGAGTATCAGTTTGCTCACATGAAGAGGCGTCTTAGAAACTCCTTAGTCTTGGATGCTTCTGTTCATTGACTCAAGTCCCTGCATTGCATTCATGTTAGTCTCCTGCCCAGCTTAACCTGGACCGCCTCCCACCTGAAGCCCCATCTGGAGGGCGAAGCCGGGTGGCTGCTGTTATAACGTGTGTCCAACCCTGTCCTAATCAGAGTGGAAGAGTGTACCCCTGACCCACGAGGTGGCCAGAACCGATTCCCTCCCTCCCCTTACTCTCTCTTTGAGGAATTTTAACTAAGAGGTTCAAGGGACCAGGACTCCATTGATTGGAAGGTCTCCAAGGTCGGAAGGTCATCTAGATTTGGTGGCTGAGCCCTCCGTTTCAGGACTGGCCGTGTGGGCCATGGTGAGTGGTCAGTGGGCACAGAAACTGGTCGCAGAGAGGGGACAATGAGTGGGAGATGAGAGACGACGTGGCCTCAGAGAAGCAGAGAGTTCCCTGCCCCACGGCCTCCCAGTTTGCCCGCGGCTGGCTGGCTGCACTTCGGGAGGATTTTCTATAATAAACCTCCTGGTGATCTGAGCTGCTTAGTTCCTTGAAGCCAGATGACCTCGCCCTGGACACCAGCCCGCTGTGTCCTCCGTCTGCGGTGAGAAGCCACTCAGGAAATGTGGGTGACCGTGACGCCGATGGTGATGACAAAGACAGCACGGGGGCTGTTTTGGACGATCTGAGTTCTGCGGTGCGGCTGTGCTCTCTGCACTGTGTACCACTGCCCTGTCCTAGCCCTTGACTGAGACCAGACGCCCACAGTAAGCCCCTTGTTTCCTTGGGCGACAGGTACCATTTCAGCTCCTGTGTCAGGCCACCCCTTTCTCTCCTGTTCTTTTCTTCTTTGTTTAATGTCTGAGACTCAGACCCTTGGGTACCTGACGCCTATTACTCAGCTGAACACTGGCTCCTTGAGTTGAATCATTTTAGAGCCAAGAGTTCTCCTAATTAGCATAATTAAACGGCATTTTACATTTAAAAGCGTGGAATTGCATCTTTATGGGAGATTAGGTTCTAAAGTCAGTCTGTGAGGCAAAGACCAAGTACACTCAAAATTACTATGGAGGGACTTCCCTGGCGGTCCAGTGGTTAAGACTTAGGGCTTCCACTGCAGGGGGCGCGGGTTCGATCCCTGGTGGGGGAACCAAGACCCTGCATGCCTCACGGCGCGGCCAAAGAAAGAAAGAAAGATTACTATGGAAAGCACCTTACGTCATCCTAAAGTATTGCTAGATGGTGGCATATGGGGTTTGCTGTACAGGAATAGCCATGCACACTAGGTACTATAATACATTCAGTAATGTAGACTGTATGTTAAAGGGTTTTATACAAAATCAGTCTCCGGCTTCCTCCTTCCCTGCCTCTGCCTCTGTCTTTGCTGAGCACAGGCAGCTTGATGCGCGTAAGTCAGTGAACTAGCTGCCTTTCCCGCCTCGGGGCTTCCAGCGGGGTGGGGAAGGGGGGCGGAGAAGGCAGTGCCATCTCCGGGCTGTGCAGCCAAGGGTTTCCTCAGGGCCCTCCGGCTTCCCACACTCACGCAGACACTTCTGCAGCCCTGCAGGCAAATATACTCATCTGAGATCTAATCAGGAGACTAAAAGGAAAAATGAGGAGCTGGGAAAGATGCTGAAATCGTCAATTATCCACCTGGGATGCCTACTCTTGGCTTGCCTGGTAAAGACAGATTATGATAAGGAGAGAGAGAGAGAGGAAGGGCAATTTGGGGCTCTCACCCCTGGGGTCAGTCTACCTGCAGCCCTGAGCGCTGAAGGTCGGGTGTTAAACAGGCAGCTAGAGCCTTGGGTTTCTCTACGCTCCGCTGAGTTTTGTATCGAAAACGGGCAATCCCTCTGAAAACCTCAGGTCCTCTTCCAGTATCAGTAATGACATCCCCAGGAGTGAGAATACTCTTGTTCTCACGGAGAGCAGGATGTCTGACGGTCCGCCTGTGCCTGTGAGTTTTGCGCTGGGCATGGCTGACTTATTAAATAAAAATCACCTAGCGTGATTTCCCATATGTCTGACGAAATACTGTAAAAATGAACAGCAGATCTTTGCCATGCACTCTTGAGCAAATACATATGCTGTCACATCTCAGAGTTAATTTATTTCTCCTTATTTTCAGCATGCCCAGTGCCACCATCCAGATGCACAAGTAAAAATGGCAAATAATTTCTCAATTATTTGAACATTTAAATTTTATTTGGAGCAGGTGGCGTGTTTTGGATAATAAAATAATAAAATTTATTTTATAATTTATAAAGTGTATTTTATTTAATTTTTAATTTTTAATTTATTTTTGGCTGCATTGGGTCTTCATTGCTGACCGCGGGGTTTTCTCCGGTTCTGGTGAGCGGGGGCTACTCTTTGTTGCGGGGCGCAGGCCCCTCCTTGCGGTGGCTTCTCTTGTTGCCGAGCACGGGCTCTAGGCACACAGGCTTCAGTACTTGTGGCGCACGGGCTCGGTAGTTGTGGCTCACGGGCTCTAGGCACACAGGCTTCAGTAGTTGTAGCGCACGGGCTCGGTAGTTGTGGCTCACGGGCTCTAGAGCGCAGGCTCAGTAGTCGTGGCGCGCGGGCTTAGTTGCTCCACAGCATGTGAGATCTTCCCGGACCAGGGCTCGAACCTGTGTCCCCTGAATTGGCAGGTGGACTCCCATCCACTGCACTACCAGGGAAGTCCTAAAATGTAGTTTAATATATTTTATTCATTTATATTAAAGATATTTTAATATAATACAATTGAATCACAAAATGACAAGTAATAAAATAATATAATAAAAAATGCAGGAGAAAATGGGCCAAACATGTATGTATCTCCTAGGAGCTGAAACCTTGATTCAGGGACTTGGAGATGCCATCTGAGTCCTACTCAGGGCCCCGTGCCACTGGATTAAGCCCGGTTCTTCTCAGTGACTCAATTTCCTGACCCTCCAGGGAGAAGAATAATTCTGCCTAGGTCACATCATCTTGACCCAGGATGATCAGACGAGTGGGAGGAATAAATGCTTAAGAGCAATCAGAGTTCAGAAGGATTGAATTACGTGTGTGTGATTTCACGCATCTTTTGAAGCTTGACAATTGGCGTATTTGTCACTTTTAAGGGAATTGCAGAGAAATAGTCCTGAAGCTTGTTGCCCCTGTTAACTCTGAGCTTGGGGTCCAGGATGGGGGTGCTGGCGGTCAGGGATGCAGGGAGAGCCTCCTCTATCCTGGGGAAGTGGCTGAGAGCAGGAGACTGGGACCATACAACTTTGCTGGCCCCTCAAGGGGCGTCGGGAGCTGGTCTCTGCACCCAAGTGTGTACGGCTGTAGCTGGCTGTCGGCTGCCCAGGTCTCCTAGCAGCTTTTCAACACGCTGGCTTCCTGTGGGGCCTGGCAGTGTCCCTGGACAGGCCAGACTCTCGGCATCCCCTGAGACCACGCGGCTCTGTGTCACAATGAAGAGGCCACTCCACGCGGCCAATGTCACACAGTTAGATCAGCCCAGCATCCAGGAGGACAGTCACCCCGAGTCAGCCCTGGTGCCACCCTGACTGGTCAAGCACCCTCCTCCACGGAGAAGGAAAAAGGCAATTCACAACATATGTAGAAGCCTGGCTTTGGTGCTTGGTCCTTTGGCTCTTGCACGACTCACACCAGGTTCTGCAGAGAAGTGATGGAGCCTTCAAACCACTGAACTGCTTTTGTCGTCAGCAGGACAATGGGATCAGCCCCGCGCTTTCAACCAACCCGCTCCCCTTCCCCTGCTGCGGGAACCCTGGGGTTTTTGATGAGGAAGGCACCTTAACCATTAGCCAGCCCTCATTCCTCATGCTGTCATTTCTGAGATAAGACATCACTCAAGCTGATGGCTTGACTAAATCTCGACAGCCCCTGCCTCTGTCCAGTGGAGGAATAACCGAGGATTCTGGACTCTCGGCTCGGGGCCCTGCAGCTGGGGCCCTCAGCCCTCTGCAGAGCAGAAGCCCTGAGCTTTGCTCCCCAGAGGCCAGGTTCCATCTCTATCCAGCTGCCTCCTTCTCTCACTCACCGGGCCAGCCCCGCCTCTGGGGACCTGAGGGCCTGCACGTTAGTCTGCTCGAAGTGCCACAACGAAGTACCAGAGACGGCGTGATTGAAACGACGGCAACGCAGGCGCTCACAGGGCTGGAGACTGGAGGTCCGAGGTCAAGGTGCTAGCAGCTTTGGGTTCTTCTGAGGCCCCTGCCCGTGGCACACAGATGGCTGTCTTCTCCCTGTGTCTTCACACGGTCTTCCCTCTGTGTGTGCCCACGTCTGGGTTTTCCGTGGCTGAACCGTCTCCTCTTATAAGGACACCAGTCAGAACGGGTTAAGGCCCATGCGAATGGGCTCATTTTAACTTCCTCACCACCTGGAAGACCCTATCTCCAAATACAGTCACACAACCCACATCCTGGGGGTTAGGGCTTCAACAGGTGAATTCTGAGGGGGACACAGCGCGGTCCACCACCGTCTGCTTCCATTGCAGCCGTCTGAAGCCCGCTCCCACCTTCCCCTGAGATACTGGGCTTCCACAGCCCCAGGAAATCGTCGATCACACTGGAAAGGTGGAGAAGGAGCCTCTCTGGTGGGCGAAGGCGGCGGTGTCCCCGCCAGAGGGTCTCCCCACCCGAGCTTCCTTTCTCTCTGCCCCTCTTGAAGGGCGCCCCAGTCAGGAAGGGGGTTCATCTCACTGGTTTCCAGCAACGCAGACGGATCCCCCAAACCCCCCACTGCTGTTCCCCTTCTCCTGGGAGGGACCCACACGCGTGAATGTTAAAAGCAGCGAATCGGGCTTCCCTGGTGGCGCAGTGGTTGCGCGTCCGCCTGCCGATGCAGGGGAACCGGGTTCGCGCCCCGGTCCGGGAGGATCCCACGTGCCGCGGAGCGGCTGGGCCCGTGAGCCATGGCCGCTGAGCCTGCGCGTCCGGAGCCTGTGCTCCGCAACGGGAGAGGCCACAACGGTGAGAGGCCCGCGTACCGCAAAAAAAAAAGCAGCGAATCCTGCTGCCGTCCCGACGGGCAGCTCCTGGCCGCCGGTGCAGCAGCTCTTGGACGTGGCTCCTGTCAGGCAACCGCTCCCCTCACGTGATAGCTGTCGTAACTACCGTTTGCCGAGGGCCTGGCATGTGCCAGATCACCGTAGTGCTGCGGATTTAATGGGAATACGTCACAGAGCCCCACGGTCATCCGGTGAGGTCGCTGTCATTACTCTTGTGTTCCAGGTGGGGAAGTGAAGACTCTAGACGTGAAGGGGGCAAAGCTGGAAAACAGAGGAATCCACGTGGGAACCCAGCTGACTTCAGGACTTGACTTCTAACCTTGACACGACACTGCCTCCTAGCTAACCCCATCTGCTCCTCTCTTACAACCCTGTGTGTTTCTCTGGAACTTTCTCTCCCCTCCTCGAATGGTTCTCAGGTTCCCACCTCAGAAGTCCCTTCCAGCATCATCTCTAGAAGACAGAGCTCAGACAGCACAGTGTAAAGGAAAGGCCTTAGGAGTCAGGGTGGGGTTCAAATACTGGCCATGCCATTTACTAGCCACGTGACCCTGGGTGAGTTAGGTAACTTCAGCAAGCTTCTGTTTGCTTTTTTATAAAAGGAGATAACCTTTATCTTACATGGATGAAATTGGATCCGGGATGCCAAGCCGCGTGCCCATGGTCTAGCCCGCAGAAGGCACTCTGAGAAGGTAGCTCTGCATTAAAAGAGACTCGAGAAACAGGAAAATTAAATGCATTTGGAAGCCTTGATTGAATCTTGGATTAAAATTTTAAAATGATAATTTAATTACATTAATAAGATATTAATAATAATATGCGTTTGTATATATATATACATATACACATACATAAAGCCCACATTCAAATTCCTCCGATCGTCCCAATAATGTGTGTGTATGTATATATACGCAAATATATTTTATGTTTATATATACATATATTTGTGGCGTTATATATTATATTAATATATATTAATTGACATTAATTATATGTATGTGAGGAATTTGAATATGGACTTTATATTAGCTAAGAGTATGGTATTAATGCCACGTTTCCGGAGAGTGACCATGGTCCTGTGACTATGGAGGAGGATGCCCTTGTTCCTAGGAGACCCACGCTCCTATTTAGGGACGAAGTCTCCCAGTGTCTGCGACAAACTCTCAGATGGTTCAGCTAACAAACGAATACACTCCCGTGTTCTTAGGTGTACACATGCACCCATGCACAGTGAGAAAGAAAAAGCAGATGTGACAAAAAGAGTGTATACGTCGTACTATTATTGCAACTTTTCCGTAGGTTTGAAATTTTTCCAGGTAAAAAAATTGTGGGGAGAGGGGGCTTCATGCAGAAGGTGGGGTGCAAGCCAGTGGAGCAGCACAGTGGAGCATGGAGGCTCAGGGTGATTCTTCCCCTCTGTCACAAGCCATGACACGGCCTCTGTCCGGGCGGTAGGAAACGGCCTCTTCTGGCGAAGGGCTCAGCCCTCCTGCTTCCCCGCAGGATGCTCCACCTGGCTGGTGGTGCACAGCCCACGTGCCCACCCAGCTGCGTCCCCGCCCACCGAGCATTTTAGAGATTAGGGCTGCCAGATTCAGGGAAAAAAAATACAGCACACCCAGTTAAATTAGAATTTAAACAATGAATAATTGTTTTAGCGTATGTTTCTCGAAGAGTGCATGGAACGTAATTTGTACTAAAAAAAAAAAAAACTTGTGAATCTGAAATTGAAACTTAACTGGACCTTCTGTATTTTATCTAGCAGTGCTACCCACACCCCTGCCCCCAGCCCCCCACCTCACTTTCAGCCCCGCAGCCAGAGGTCATGGGGCACCTCGGAAGACTGTCTTAAGAAGACAGAAGAAAGGGTTCTCGGTCCCCAGGCAAGGTTTGCAAATCGCTGCAGCGACCTTGAGCCCTCTGCCCCATGACTCAGTCAAGCACGTGAGAGGGCAGCTGGTAGAATGGGGACAAACCCATGGGCTGTAGGCAGGGAGAGGACAGCTCCCAAGTCCTCCTGGGGCATCTGGGCGGGCCCTCGCCCTGGCCACGCCCACTTAGGTGTGCTGATGCCGCCCCTCGCCCTGGCCACGCCCACTTAGGTGTGCTGATGCCGGGTGTCCCTTCCTCCATCCCTCCCGCTCTTGGCTCGCTCCTCGCCCTCCCCAGCTGTGCCACACAGCGTCACACACAGCCCAGCGGCCTCACCACTTCCAGGCTGGGTGCATGTGGGCAATAAATGGGTTAACCTGTCTCCGTCTCCTCATCTGTAAGAGACAGATAATAATAGCCCCTCCCTCACGGCCTGGTTATGAGGATGAATGGAACTAATATTTGCAAAGCACTCTGGACACTGCCTGACCAGTGGTAAGCCCTATATTAAGTGTTTGTTAAATAAATAATCCACTCGTGGAGGAAGGCTAGGATCTCTGCCGAGCCCCCAGGGCACAGCCCAGACCTGCAGGGGCTGCGCCCTGGAGGGAATTCGATGGCAGTGTGCTCAGTCCTCCAGGCTCCTTTCTCTCTGGGCACCCACAGGTGTGAAATCAGGAAGGAGATGTGGAGACCGAGGGGCTGGCATCCTGGAGGGGCGACTGTGCCCCCCGAGCCCGCTCTTCACTGCCCAGGGACTTGGAACTGGGGAAAATGTAGCTCAGTTTTGGAAACAAACCTCATGAACCTACCCATCGCCGGGGGCTGGCCTGAGCCTTGGGTCCCCGCGTGGGTGGGACTCTAGGGGCCAGGGGATGGGGGGCTACAGGCATTCACACTAACAGTCCTCTGGAGGGAAGGATGCTCAAGGAAAGAGCCACTTTCTTCAGGTACAGTGAGAAGTGCCTCACTTTCCTCTCCCTGACGGGACCGCAGGGCTCTCCCCTCATGGTTTTACTCTTGCTCTAGCTCTTGTTTCGGGGGAGAAGGCCCACTGACCTTTCCCGGGCTCCTGCTTTTCCTCTTCCTCACCCCCGCTCCACCGCATCGGCACCTCACTCTCACCCTTGAAGGGCCTGTCCCGTGCAAACGCTGGGACACCTGGTTGATGCCTGCGCTCGGAGCAGGAAGTGAAGGACTGAAGTGGCCAACTGGACAAGTCTGGGCACACGTGCCCCTCCGCTGACAGATGTAGATACGTGAAATGTCTTCTTTTTTCTCTCTGTTAATTATCAGAGTAATTACGTCATTTCAACATTCCCGTTCACGCTGGGTGTCCAGAAATGGCACTCCGCTGGGACTTTTGCATTAAAGGATGACATTTGATGCAGATGTTTTGATGCATCAGAAAGGTCTGGTCAAATATAAACATCGTTTTTAAAAAGTGAGTATTGTGTGTCCCACTCCTCCCCTTCCGGAACCTCCTCCATCCCCTGGAGTGGTGGTAGGTGTCTGCATTTCAAGTGAATGGGATTGTGGAGCTTTTGGAAGGGGTGAGGTTATCTGCCTCCCTATTCATTTAAAAAAATAATAGCTGAATTTTTTTAAACATGACAAAATATTCTCTCATCGAAATAGTTGTATCAAAGCTGCAATGTCAAATATCGTGCCTCCTGCTTTGCTGATTGGAGGTTCTCAGTCTCTACGTGTTATCATGGTTGTTAATTTAACCTGAAATTTAAATTTAGTAAGGCTTCCAAAGGGAAGGTAACCAAATGGCAGATTTCTCTGGCATTATGGATATATGCATATATGTGGGTTCCTTCTATCCTTCCCTCCCTCCCTCCCTTCCTTCCTGCTCTCTTTCCCCCTCCAGTTACAAATGTTGAATGTCATTAGGGGTTGGCCTCTTAGCCATTTACAGCAATGTATTATGTTCAACCTAATGAACCAGATACAGTCTTATATACATTTTAAATACTGAAACATTTGGTTTAGTAATGATAATTTAAAGTTTTGCTTGGCCAGATTCAGCACAAAGAATATCTTCTTTCACAGACACATTCAATGCCTATGTCTCCAGGCGTTGGCCAGTCTACTGCATAGAGGGAAAACGTGCTGAGATAGATTGCCGTACGGTACAGGGCACATCAGAACATCAGATTTCCTCTTTCTGGAGTATGTTTTGACTGAAGCTTAATTCACCCTCTAAACGAATCTAAAATAGATTCTTTACCTATAACATTTATTTGGCAACACTCTGAACTTTAACATAAACCTGAGCAACGGAGACACAGCTAAATCTGGCAGCATATTAATGTCACCGAGCACACATTTTATTTATAGAATTTACCCTCTCCCCAGTTTTCAGTTAGAAGCCCATAGACAGTAATTAAGCCATTATAAAAACACAATAGGATATAACATAATAGAACCATCCTGCTGTCAAGGCACACAGAGCAGGGAAATCAGGGTAACACAAAGAAACACAATGCATCCAATTTAGCCCTGCTGTGGAAATGTCACAAACCAGTGCCCTCCAAAGGATAGGAGGGGAAAAACGTTATTTCCACAGACAACTGGGGATTGACTCTTAATTTTCGGAAAATAGCAAACCAACCAGCAGACTAATCAAGCCACCAAAAAACCCAACCAATCAAGCAAAGAGCAATTGTCCACAGCAGAGTAAAGAATAGAAGCCGCCATCTTTGTACTCAAGGAGTTTACAATTCTTTGAGGAGTAAAGGCTTAAACTAAAAATCAGGGCTTCCCTGGTGGCACAGTGGTTGAGAGGCTGCCTGCCGATGCAGGGGACACGGGTTCATGCCCCGGTCCGGGAAGATCCCACATGCTGTGGAGCGGCTGGGCCCGTGAGCCATGGCCGCTGAGCCTGCGCGTCCAGAGCCTGTGCTCCACAATGGGAGAGACCACAGCAGTGAGAGGCCCGCGTACCGCAAAAAAAAAAACCCAAAAAACCAAAGGGAGACAAAACAAATTTCAAAATATATTTTTAATGGCCTCCATATACAAATTTTACATTCTACCATTCAGTCATGCATAAGACTACTGGGCAGAGTGTGTTAAAAGGACTATACGTATGGACTGAATCGTGTTTCCCTCCAAATTCATATGTTGAAGCCCTAACCCCTAAAATGACTGTATTTGGAAATGAGGCTTTTGAAGAGGTAATTAAGGTTAAATGAGGTTGTGAGGGTGGGATCCTAACCCAACAGGGCTAGTGTCCTTATAAGAAGAGGAAGAGACATCAGGCATGTGTGTGCACAGAGAAAAGCCATGTGAGGACACAGCGAGAAGGTAGCCATCTGCAAGCCAAGGAGAGAGACCTCAGGAGAAACCAAACCTGCCAACACCTTGGTCTTGGACTTCCAGGCTGCAGAATGATGAGAGTAAAGTTCTATGGTTTCCATCACCCCATCTGTGGCATTTTGTTATGGCAGCCCTAGCGGACTAATATACTCTCTTTATGTAACTTACATTACATGGATGATATAATTTGTCCACCTATATTTTTGCTATAGCATTAACATAAAATAACTCATGACATTTATCCATTGGAATGAACCTTCCCTACCACCTATGTCTCCCACTCTTGGTAATTTCTTTTGCTGAGCACACCAGAACACTGGCCCTGGCTCAACACCTGCAGAAGCTACAGACTATATAAGACACAGAGGATAGGACTCTGCCATGCCAACAACAGTAAAAAGTAATCCAGGTAGACAATCCAGGTAGAAGACCCATTTCCTTTCCATATGGCTCCACCCAGCTCTTCCTGCAGGATTGAAGGAACTGTTCCCGCAGCTTCTGGGCGTGCTGCTGGCTGACAGCCCTCCTTCTTCAGTCCTCTCTGGGAGCTCTGGGAACTCTGTCCTCTACGAAGGCAGCCTCTTCACCCAAGGACTGCCACCTTCTTGGGGACAGCCTCCCTCCAATGACTGGTCAATGGAGGCTGATTAAGTCTGACCTCCTCGTCCCAACTGGGGACATCTCTGACAGGCCAGCCCAGCTCCAGAGCTCTCCGTGCAATCAGCTGAGACCTGGACCGAGTCCACAGTCCAATTTTACCCTCTGGTCAATCCTGATTCCTTCCCTTCCCCCGCAGGTATGAATCCAGAGACCTCGCCTTAATAATTTCCTGTTTGCTAATCTCTGCTGCAGAGCTTTTAGGGAACTGACCTGCAATATTTCCCAGTTTATCTGCTCCGTCTCTTCCTGCCCCAAACCCAGATGGCTCATCCATGTAACCTCAAGGCAATTACCTGCACATCAGGGATTATAAGTGATCTCTTGTGTAGCACTCAGGTGGCATCTCATGACTTCTGGTGAGCAGGGAGGTCTATTTTATCTCTGATTCGAATTCCTACGGAAACTGCTCTTGAGCCCTGGGGTTAAGTCGTGAAGGTTGTTCCCGCGCTCTCTCTCTGCCTTTCTCACCAGGTAGTTTTGTCCTCATCCAGCCTGAGGAGTTTGAAATTGGGAGTCTAGGTCTCCTTTGGTCCTAGGCAGTTGCTCTATATTAGAATATTAAATGTCAAAGCTGGAAAGTAGGTTAGAAATTACCTGACTCTAGGGTGACCAAGGGGTTTTAATGCATGTTGTGACTTGGATTAATTTGTAGTGGCTGTTGGAGAGCTGCCTTGAGGATTCTGAGGATGGCCGGGGTTCGGTGCGAAAGCGTGGTGGTTGTTTATGTGTGTGGGGCATGGGTGTGGGTTGCCACTTCATTGACATCCTTGATAATCCTCCTCTCTTCTTTTACTGGAGATGAAACTGGCCCAAGGTGAAACCTATCCAAGTTTGTGTGGCTGGTTACAGGAGTTTGAACCATAGCCAGTATGTCCCAGCAAACACTGCACACTCCTCCATCCCACAGATGCTGCAGTGCGCCTCTCTAGCTAACCTCCTCTGTTCCAGCCCCTGATCTACTCGAGCACATGAGTCTTGAGCCAGATCCCAGTCCCCCCTCTTTCTTGGCTGTCTTCTGTTGCCATATGTGAGCGTGATTCTTCGGGCCAAATTCCTATGAGTAGTTTCTGTTTCCTCTGTGTTTCTCAGAGTTAAGTCCAACAAAGTTCTAGCACTTTGGGATGGGTAAACTTGGTAACAGATTAAGTCTCTGCCTCTGATCTGTCTTCCCTCTCATTCATTCATTTATTCATTAAAAAATGTTTTAGGGTCTTCCCTGGTGGCGCAGTGGTTGAGAGTCCGCCTGCCGATGCAGGGGACGCGGGTTCGTGCCCC